>NC_053395.1:12507396-12817993 GCF_905171765.1 Bufo bufo
TGTCTGCTGAGCTGTGTATCTAATCCTCTCCTGTGTGATACTGTCTGCTGAGCTGTGTATCTAATCCTCTCCTGTGTGATACAGTCTTCTGAGCCGTGTATCTAATCCTATCCTGTGTAATACTGTCTGCTGAGCTGTGTATCTAAACCTATCCTGTGTGATACTGTCTGCTGAGCTGTGTATCTAATCCTTTCCTGTGTGATACTGTCTGCTGAGCTGTGTATCTAATCCTATCCTGTGTGATACAGTCTGCTGAGCTGTGTATCTAATCCTATCAGTGTGATACTGTCTGCTGAGCTCTGTATTTAATCCTCTCCTGTGTGATACAGTCTGCTGAGCTGTGTATCTAATCCTCTGCTGTGTGATACTGTCTGCTGAGCTGTGTATCTAATCCTATCCTGTGTGATACTGTCTGCTGAGCTGTGTATCTAATCCTCTCCTGTGTGATACTGTCTGCTGAGCTGTGTATCTAATCCTCTCCTGTGTGATACAGTCTGCTGAGCCGTGTATCTAATCCTATCCTGTGTGATACTGTCTGCTGAGCTGTGTATCTAATCCTATCCTGTGTGATACTGTCTGCTGGGCTGTGTATCTAATCCTGTGTGATACAGTCTGCTGAGCTGTGTATCTAATCCTATCCTGTATGATACAGTCTGCTGGGCTGTGTATCTAATCCTCTCCTGTGTGATATTGTCTGCTGAGCTGTGTATCTAATCCTCTCCTGTGTGATACAGTCTGCTGGGCTGTGTATCTAATCCTATCCTGTGTGATACAGTCTGCTAGGCTGTGTATCTAATCCTCTTCTGTGTGATACTGTCTGCTGAGATGTGTATTTAATCCTATCCTGTGTGATATTGTCTGCTGAGCTGTGTATCTAATCCTGTCCTGTGTGATACTGTCTGCTGAGCTGTGTATCTAATCCTCTCCTGTGTGATACTGTCTGCTGAGCTGTGTATCTAATCCTGTCCTGTGTGTTACTGTCTGCTGAGCTGTGTATCTAATCCTCTTCTGTGTGATACTGTCTGCTGAGCTGTGTATCTAATCCTGTCCTGTGTGATACTGTCTGCTGAGCTGTGTATCTAATCCTCTCCTGTGTGATACTGTCTGCTGACCTGTGTATCTAATCCTATCCTGTGTGATACTGTCTGCTGAGCTGTGTATCTAATCCTGTGTGATACTGTGTGCTGAGCTGTGTATCTAATCCTATCCTGTGTGATACTGTCTGCTGAGCTGTGTATCTAATCCTCTCCTGTGTGATACCGTCTGCTGAGCTGTGTATCTAATCCTCTCTAGTGTGATACTGTCTGCTGAGCTGTGTATCTAATCCTCTCCTGTGTGATACTGTCTGCTGAGCTGTGTATCTAATCCTCTCCTGTGTGATACCATCTGCTGAGCTGTGTATCTAATCCTATCCTGTGTGATACTGTCTGCTGAGCTGTGTATCTAATCCTCTCCTGTGTGAGACTGTCTTCTGAGCTGTGTATCTAATCCTCTCCTGTGTGATACTGTCTGCTGAGCTGTGTATCTAATCCTCTCCTGTGTGATACCGTCTGCTGAGCTGTGTATCTAATCCTATCCTGTGTGATACTGTCTGCAGAGCTGTGTATCTAATCCTCTCCTGTGTGATACTGTCTGCTGAGCTGTGTATCTAATCCTCTCCTGTGTGATACCGTCTGCTGAGCTGTGTATCTAATCCTATCCTGTGTGATACTGTCTGCTAAGCTGTGTATCTAATCCTATCCTGTGTGATACTGTCTGCTGAGCTGTGTATCTAATCCTATCAGTGTGATACTGTCTGCTGAGCTGTGTATCTAATCCTGTCCTGTGTGATACAGTCTTCTGAGCTCTGTATCTAATCCTCTCTTGTGTGATACTGTCTGTTGAGCTGTGTATCTAATCCTATCCTGTGTGATACTGTCTGCTGAGCTGTGTATCTAATCCTGTCCTGTGTGATACAGTCTGCTGAGCTGTGTATCTAATCCTATCCTGTGTGATACTGTCTGCTGAGCGGTGTATCTAATCCTCTCCTGTGTGATACTGTCTGCTGGGCTGTGTATCTAATCCTATCCTGTGTGATACAGTCTGATGAGCTGTGTATCTAATCCTATCCTGTGTGATACTGTCTGCTGAGCTGTGTATCTAATCCTATCCTGTGTGATACAGTCTGCTGAGCTCTGTATCTAATCCTCTCCTGTGTGATACAGTCTGCTGGGCTGTGTATCTAATCCTCTTCTGTGTGATACTGTCTGCTGGGCTATGTATCTAATCCTGTCCTGTGTGAAAGTAGCCTAAGAGATGAGCGGTGTATCTAATCCTCTCCTGTGTGATACCGTCTGCTGAGCTGTGTATCTAATCCTATCCTGTGTGATACTGTCTGCTCAGCTGTGTATCTAATCCTATCCTGTGTGATACTGTCTGCTGAGCTGTGTATCTAATCCTATCCTGTGTGATACAGTCTGATGAGCTGTGTATCTAATCCTATCCTGTGTGATACTGTCTGCTGAGCTGTGTATCTAATCCTATCCTGTGTGATACAGTCTGCTGAGCTCTGTATCTAATCCTCTCCTGTGTGATACAGTCTGCTGGGCTGTGTATCTAATCCTCTTCTGTGTGATACTGTCTGCTGGGCTATGTATCTAATCCTGTCCTGTGTGAAAGTAGCCTAAGAGATGAGCGGTGTATCTAATCCTCTCCTGTGTGATACCGTCTGCTGAGCTGTGTATCTAATCCTATCCTGTGTGATACTGTCTGCTCAGCTGTGTATCTAATCCTCTCCTGTGTGATACAGTCTGCTGAGCCGTGTATCTAATCCTATCCTGTGCGATACTCTCTGCTGAGCTGTGTATCTAATCCTATCCTGTGTGATACAGTCTGCTGAGCTGTGTATCTAATCCTCTCCTGTGTGATACTGTCTGCTGAGCTGTGTATCTAATCCTCTCCTGTGTGATACAGTCTGCTGAGCTGTGTATCTAATCCTCTCCTGTGTGATACTGTCTGCTGAGCTGTGTATCTAATCCTATCCTGTGTGATACTGACTGCTGAGCCGTGTATCTAATCCTATCCTGTGTGATACTGTCTGCTGAGCTGTGTATCTAATCCTATCCTGTGTGATACTGTCTGCTGAGCTGTGTATCTAATCCTATCAGTGTGATACTGTCTGCTGAGCTGTGTATCTAATCCTGTCCTGTGTGATACAGTCTGCTGAGCTCTGTATCTAATCCTCTCCTGTGTGATACTGTCTGCTGAGCTGTGTATCTAATCCTATCCTGTGTGCTATTGTCTGCTGAGCTGTGTATCTAATCCTCTCCTGTGTGATACAGTCTGCTGGGCTGTGTATCTAATCCTCTTCTGTGTGATACTGTCTGCTGGGCTGTGTATCTAATCCTATCCTGTGTGATACAGTCTGCTAGGCTGTGTATCTAATCCTCTTCTGTGTGATACTGTCTGCTGAGCTGTGTATCTAATCCTATCCTGTGTGATACTGTCTGCTGAGATGTGTATCTAATCCTCTTCTGTGTGATACTGTCTGCTGGGCTGTGTATCTAATCCTATCCTGTGTGATACTGTCTGCTGAGCTGTGTATCTAATCCTGTCCTGTGTGATACAGTCTGCTGAGCTCTGTATCTAATCTTCTCCTGTGTGATACAGTCTGCTGAGCTGTGTATCTAATCTTATCCTGTGTGATACTGCCTGCTGAGCTGTGTATCTAATTCTCTCCTGTGTGATACTGTCTGCTGAGCTGTGTATCTAATCCTGTCCTATGTGATACTGTCTGCTGAGCTGTGTATCTAATCCTACACTGTGTGATACTGTCTGCTTAGCTGTGTATCTAATCCTGTCCTGTGTGATACTGTCTGCTGAGCTGTGTATCTAATCCTATCCTGTGTGATACTGTCTGCTGGGCTGTGTATCTAATCCTCTCCTGTGTGATATTGTCTGCTGAGCTGTGTATCTAATCCTGTGTGATACAGTCTGCTGAGCTGTGTATCTAATCCTATCCTGTGTGATACTGTCTGCTGAGCTGTGTATCTAATCCTATCCTGTGTGATACTGTCTGCTGAGCTGTGTATCTAATCCTGTCCTGTGTGATACTGTCTGTTGAGCTGTGTATCTAATCCTCTCCTGTGTGATACTGTCTGCTGAGCTGTGTATCTAATCATATCCTGTATGATACAGTCTGCTGAGCTGTGTATCTAATCCTATCCTGTGTGATACTGTCTGCTGAGCTGTGTATCTAATCTTATCCTGTGTGATACTGTCTGCTGAGCTGTGTATCTAATCCTGTGTGATACTGTGTGCTGAGCTGTTTATCTAATCCAATCCTATGTGATACTGTCTGCTGAGCTGTGTATCTAATCCTATCCTGTGTGATACAGTCTGATGGGCTGTGTATCTAATCCTATCCTGTGTGATACTGTCTGCTGAGCTGTGTATCTAATCCTGTCCTGTGTGATACTGTCTGCTGGGCTGTGTATCTAATCCTACACTGTGTGATACTGTCTGCTGGGCTGTGTAACTAATCCTCTTCTCTGTGATACTGTCTGCTGAGCTGTGTATCTAATCCTATCCTGTGTGATACTGACTGCTGAGCTGTGTATCTAATCCTATCCTGTGTGATACAGTCTGCTGAGCTGTTTATCTAATCCTCTTCTGTGTGATACTGTCTGCTGAGCCGTGTATCTAATCCTGTGTGATACTGTCTGCTGAGCTGTGTATCTAATCCTATCCTGTGTGATACTGTGTGCTGAGCTGTGTATCTAATCCTCTCCTGTGTGATACTGTCTGCTGAGCTGTGTATCTAATCCTCTCCTGTGTGATACTGTCTGCTGAGCTGTGTATCTAATCCTCTCCTGTGTGATACAGTCTGCTGGGCTGTGTATCTAATCCTGTGTGATACTGTGTGCTGAGCTGTGTATCTAATCCTATCCTGTGTGATACTGTGTGCTGAGCTGTGTATCTAATCCTATCCTGTGTGATACTGTCTGCTGAGCTGTGTATCTAATCCTCTCCTGTGTGATACCGTCTGCTGAGCTGTGTATCTAATCCTATCCTGTGTGATACTGTCTGCTGAGCTGTGTATCTAATCCTCTCCTGTGTGATACTGTCTGCTGAGCTGTGTATCTAATCCTCTCCTGTGTGATACAGTCTTCTGAGCCGTGTATCTAATCCTATCCTGTGTAATACTGTCTGCTGAGCTGTGTATCTAAACCTATCCTGTGTGATACTGTCTGCTGAGCTGTGTATCTAATCCTTTCCTGTGTGATACTGTCTGCTGAGCTGTGTATCTAATCCTATCCTGTGTGATACAGTCTGCTGAGCTGTGTATCTAATCCTATCAGTGTGATACTGTCTGCTGAGCTCTGTATTTAATCCTCTCCTGTGTGATACTGTCTGCTAAACGGTGTATCTAATCCTCTGCTGTGTGATACTGTCTGCTTAGCTGTGTATCTAATCCTCTCCTGTGTGATATTGTCTGCTGAGCTGTGTATCTAATCCTATCCTGTGTGATACAGTCTGCTGAGCTGTGTATCTAATCCTATCCTGTATGATACAGTCTGCTGGGCTGTGTATCTAATCCTCTCCTGTGTGATATTGTCTGCTGAGCTGTGTATCTAATCCTCTCCTGTGTGATACAGTGTGCTGGGCTGTGTATCTAATCCTCTTCTGTGTGATACTGTCTGCTGAGCTGTGTATCTAATCCTTTCAGTGTGATACTGTCTGCTGAGCTGTGTATCTAATCCTGTCCTGTGTGATACAGTCTGCTGAGCTCTGTATCTAATCCTCTCCTGTGTGATACTGTCTGTTGAGCTGTGTATCTAATCCTATCCTGTGTGATACTGTCTGCTGAGCTGTGTATCTAATCCTGTCCTGTGTGATACAGTCTGCTGAGCTGTGTATCTAATCCTATCCTGTGTGATACTGTCTGCTCAGCGGTGTATCTAATCCTCTCCTGTGTGATACTGTCTGCTGAGCTGTGTATCTAATCCTCTCCTGTGTGATATTGTCTGCTGAGCTGTGTATCTAATCATGTCCTGTATGATACAGTCTGCTGGGCTGTGTATCTAATCCTCTCCTGTGTGATATTGTCTGCTGAGCTGTGTATCTAATCCTCTCCTGTGTGATACAGTCTGCTGGGCTGTGTATCTAATCCTCTTCTGTGTGATACTGTCTGCTGGGCTGTGTATCTAATCCTGTCCTGTGTGAAAGTAGCCTAAGAGATGAGCGGTGTATCTAATCCTCTCCTGTGTGATACTGTCTGCTGAGCTGTGTATCTAATCCTATCCTGTGTGATACTGTCTGCTGAGCTGTGTATCTAATCCTCTCCTGTGTGATACTGTCTGCTGAGCTGTGTATCTAATCCTCTCCTGTGTGATACAGTCTGCTGAGCCGTGTATCTAATCCTATCCTGTGTGATACTGTCTGCTGAGCTGTGTATCTAATCCTATCCTGTGTGATACTGTCTGCTGGGCTGTGTATCTAATCCTGTGTGATACAGTCTGCTGAGCTGTGTATCTAATCATATCCTGTATGATACAGTCTGCTGGGCTGTGTATCTAATCCTCTCCTGTGTGATATTGTCTGCTGAGCTGTGTATCTAATCCTCTCCTGTGTGATACAGTCTGCTGGGCTGTGTATCTAATCCTATCCTGTGTGATACAGTCTGCTAGGCTGTGTATCTAATCCTCTTCTGTGTGATACTGTCTGCTGAGATGTGTATTTAATCCTATCCTGTGTGATATTGTCTGCTGAGCTGTGTATCTAATCCTGTCCTGTGTGATACTGTCTGCTGAGCTGTGTATCTAATCCTCTCCTGTGTGATACTGTCTGCTGAGCTGTGTATCTAATCCTGTCCTGTGTGTTACTGTCTGCTGAGCTGTGTATCTAATCCTCTTCTGTGTGATACTGTCTGCTGAGCTGTGTATCTAATCCTACACTGTGTGATACTGTCTGCTGAGCTGTGTATCTAATCCTGTGTGATACTGTGTGCTGAGCTGTGTATCTAATCCTATCCTGTGTGATACTGTCTGCTGAGCTGTGTATCTAATCCTCTCCTGTGTGATACCGTCTGCTGAGCTGTGTATCTAATCCTCTCTAGTGTGATACTGTCTGCTGACCTGTGTATCTAATCCTCTCCTGTGTGATACTGTCTGCTGAGCTGTGTATCTAATCCTCTCCTGTGTGATACCATCTGCTGAGCTGTGTATCTAATCCTATCCTGTGTGATACTGTCTGCTGAGCTGTGTATCTAATCCTCTCCTGTGTGATACTGTCTTCTGAGCTGTGTATCTAATCCTCTCCTGTGTGATACTGTCTGCTGAGCTGTGTATCTAATCCTCTCCTGTGTGATACCGTCTGCTGAGCTGTGTATCTAATCCTATCCTGTGTGATACTGTCTGCAGAGCTGTGTATCTAATCCTCTCCTGTGTGATACTGTCTGCTGAGCTGTGTATCTAATCCTCTCCTGTGTGATACCGTCTGCTGAGCTGTGTATCTAATCCTATCCTGTGTGATACTGTCTGCTAAGCTGTGTATCTAATCCTATCCTGTGTGATACTGTCTGCTGAGCTGTGTATCTAATCCTATCAGTGTGATACTGTCTGCTGAGCTGTGTATCTAATCCTGTCCTGTGTGATACAGTCTTCTGAGCTCTGTATCTAATCCTCTCTTGTGTGATACTGTCTGTTGAGCTGTGTATCTAATCCTATCCTGTGTGAATCTGTCTGCTGAGCTGTGTATCTAATCCTGTCCTGTGTGATACAGTCTGCTGAGCTGTGTATCTAATCCTATCCTGTGTGATACTGTCTGCTGAGCGGTGTATCTAATCCTCTCCTGTGTGATACTGTCTGCTGGGCTGTGTATCTAATCCTATCCTGTGTGATACAGTCTGATGAGCTGTGTATCTAATCCTATCCTGTGTGATACTGTCTGCTGAGCTGTGTATCTAATCCTATCCTGTGTGATACAGTCTGCTGAGCTCTGTATCTAATCCTCTCCTGTGTGATACAGTCTGCTGGGCTGTGTATCTAATCCTCTTCTGTGTGATACTGTCTGCTGGGCTATGTATCTAATCCTGTCCTGTGTGAAAGTAGCCTAAGAGATGAGCGGTGTATCTAATCCTCTCCTGTGTGATACCGTCTGCTGAGCTGTGTATCTAATCCTATCCTGTGTGATACTGTCTGCTGAGCTGTGTATCTAATCCTATCCTGTGTGATACAGTCTGATGAGCTGTGTATCTAATCCTATCCTGTGTGATACTGTCTGCTGAGCTGTGTATCTAATCCTATCCTGTGTGATACAGTCTGCTGAGCTCTGTATCTAATCCTCTCCTGTGTGATACAGTCTGCTGGGCTGTGTATCTAATCCTCTTCTGTGTGATACTGTCTGCTGGGCTATGTATCTAATCCTGTCCTGTGTGAAAGTAGCCTAAGAGATGAGCGGTGTATCTAATCCTCTCCTGTGTGATACCGTCTGCTGAGCTGTGTATCTAATCCTATCCTGTGTGATACTGTCTGCTCAGCTGTGTATCTAATCCTCTCCTGTGTGATACAGTCTGCTGAGCCGTGTATCTAATCCTATCCTGTGCGATACTGTCTGCTGAGCTGTGTATCTAATCCTATCCTGTGTGATACAGTCTGCTGAGCTGTGTATCTAATCCTCTCCTGTGTGATACTGTCTGCTGAGCTGTGTATCTAATCCTCTCCTGTGTGATACAGTCTGCTGAGCTGTGTATCTAATCCTCTCCTGTGTGATACTGTCTGCTGAGCTGTGTATCTAATCCTATCCTGTGTGATACTGACTGCTGAGCCGTGTATCTAATCCTATCCTGTGTGATACTGTCTGCTGAGCTGTGTATCTAATCCTATCCTGTGTGATACTGTCTGCTGAGCTGTGTATCTAATCCTATCAGTGTGATACTGTCTGCTGAGCTGTGTATCTAATCCTGTCCTGTGTGATACAGTCTGCTGAGCTCTGTATCTAATCCTCTCCTGTGTGATACTGTCTGCTGAGCTGTGTATCTAATCCTATCCTGTGTGATACTGTCTGCTGAGCGGTGTATCTAATCCTCTCCTGTGTGATACTGTCTGCTGAGCTGTGTATCTAATCCTCTCCTGTGTGCTATTGTCTGCTGAGCTGTGTATCTAATCCTCGCCTGTGTGATACAGTCTGCTGGGCTGTGTATCTAATCCTCTTCTGTGTGATACTGTCTGCTGGGCTGTGTATCTAATCCTATCCTGTGTGATACAGTCTGCTAGGCTGTGTATCTAATCCTCTTCTGTGTGATACTGTCTGCTGAGCTGTGTATCTAATCCTATCCTGTGTGATACTGTCTGCTGAGATGTGTATCTAATCCTCTTCTGTGTGATACTGTCTGCTGGGCTGTGTATCTAATCCTATCCTGTGTGATACTGTCTGCTGAGCTGTGTATCTAATCCTGTCCTGTGTGATACAGTCTGCTGAGCTCTGTATCTAATCTTCTCCTGTGTGATACAGTCTGCTGAGCTGTGTATCTAATCTTATCCTGTGTGATACTGCCTGCTGAGCTGTGTATCTAATTCTCTCCTGTGTGATACTGTCTGCTGAGCTGTGTATCTAATCCTGTCCTATGTGATACTGTCTGCTGAGCTGTGTATCTAATCCTACACTGTGTGATACTGTCTGCTTAGCTGTGTATCTAATCCTGTCCTGTGTGATACTGTCTGCTGAGCTGTGTATCTAATCCTATCCTGTGTGATACTGTCTGCTGAGCTGTGTATCTAATCCTGTCCTGTGTGATACTGTCTGTTGAGCTGTGTATCTAATCCTCTCCTGTGTGATACTGTCTGCTGAGCTGTGTATCTAATCATATCCTGTATGATACAGTCTGCTGAGCTGTGTATCTAATCCTATCCTGTGTGATACTGTCTGCTGAGCTGTGTATCTAATCTTATCCTGTGTGATACTGTCTGCTGAGCTGTGTATCTAATCCTGTGTGATACTGTGTGCTGAGCTGTTTATCTAATCCAATCCTATGTGATACTGTCTGCTGAGCTGTGTATCTAATCCTATCCTGTGTGATACAGTCTGATGGGCTGTGTATCTAATCCTATCCTGTGTGATACTGTCTGCTGAGCTGTGTATCTAATCCTGTCCTGTGTGATACTGTCTGCTGGGCTGTGTATCTAATCCTACACTGTGTGATACTGTCTGCTGGGCTGTGTATCTAATCCTCTTCTCTGTGATACTGTCTGCTGAGCTGTGTATCTAATCCTATCCTGTGTGATACTGACTGCTGAGCTGTGTATCTAATCCTATCCTGTGTGATACAGTCTGCTGAGCTGTTTATCTAATCCTCTTCTGTGTGATACTGTCTGCTGAGCTGTGTATCTAATCCTGTGTGATACTGTCTGCTGAGCTGTGTATCTAATCCTATCCTGTGTGATACTGTGTGCTGAGCTGTGTATCTAATCCTCTCCTGTGTGATACTGTCTGCTGAGCTGTGTATCTAATCCTCTCCTGTGTGATACTGTCTGCTGAGCTGTGTATCTAATCCTCTCCTGTGTGATACAGTCTGCTGGGCTGTGTATCTAATCCTGTGTGATACTGTGTGCTGAGCTGTGTATCTAATCCTATCCTGTGTGATACTGTGTGCTGAGCTGTGTATCTAATCCTATCCTGTGTGATACTGTCTGCTGAGCTGTGTATCTAATCCTCTCCTGTGTGATACCGTCTGCTGAGCTGTGTATCTAATCCTATCCTGTGTGATACTGTCTGCTGAGCTGTGTATCTAATCCTCTCCTGTGTGATACTGTCTGCTGAGCTGTGTATCTAATCCTCTCCTGTGTGATACAGTCTTCTGAGCCGTGTATCTAATCCTATCCTGTGTAATACTGTCTGCTGAGCTGTGTATCTAAACCTATCCTGTGTGATACTGTCTGCTGAGCTGTGTATCTAATCCTTTCCTGTGTGATACTGTCTGCTGAGCTGTGTATCTAATCATATCCTGTGTGATACAGTCTGCTGAGCTGTGTATCTAATCCTATCAGTGTGATACTGTCTGCTGAGCTCTGTATTTAATCCTCTCCTGTGTGATACTGTCTGCTGAGCGGTGTATCTAATCCTCTGCTGTGTGATACTGTCTGCTTAGCTGTGTATCTAATCCTCTCCTGTGTGATATTGTCTGCTGAGCTGTGTATCTAATCCTATCCTGTGTGATACAGTCTGCTGAGCTGTGTATCTAATCCTATCCTGTGTGATACAGTCTGCTGGGCTGTGTATCTAATCCTCTTCTGTGTGATACTGTCTGCTGGGCTGTGTATCTAATCCTGTCCTGTGTGAAAGTAGCCTAAGAGATGAGCGGTGTATCTAATCCTCTCCTGTGTGATACTGTCTGCTGAGCTGTGTATCTAATCCTATCCTGTGTGATACTGTCTGCTGAGCTGTGTATCTAATCCTCTCCTGTGTGATACTGTCTGCTGAGCTGTGTATCTAATCCTCTCCTGTGTGATACAGTCTGCTGAGCCGTGTATCTAATCCTATCCTGTGTGATACTGTCTGCTGAGCTGTGTATCTAATCCTATCCTGTGTGATACTGTCTGCTGGGCTGTGTATCTAATCCTGTGTGATACAGTCTGCTGAGCTGTGTATCTAATCCTATCCTGTATGATACAGTCTGCTGGGCTGTGTATCTAATCCTCTCCTGTGTGATATTGTCTGCTGAGCTGTGTATCTAATCCTCTCCTGTGTGATACAGTCTGCTGGGCTGTGTATCTAATCCTATCCTGTGTGATACAGTCTGCTAGGCTGTGTATCTAATCCTCTTCTGTGTGATACTGTCTGCTGAGATGTGTATTTAATCCTATCCTGTGTGATATTGTCTGCTGAGCTGTGTATCTAATCCTGTCCTGTGTGATACTGTCTGCTGAGCTGTGTATCTAATCCTCTCCTGTGTGATACTGTCTGCTGAGCTGTGTATCTAATCCTGTCCTGTGTGTTACTGTCTGCTGAGCTGTGTATCTAATCCTCTTCTGTGTGATACTGTCTGCTGAGCTGTGTATCTAATCCTACACTGTGTGATACTGTCTGCTGAGCTGTGTATCTAATCCTGTGTGATACTGTCTGCTGAGCTGTGTATCTAATCCTATCCTGTGTGATACTGTCTGATGAGCTGTGTATCTAATCCTCTCTAGTGTGATACTATCTGCTGAGCTGTGTATCTAATCCTATCCTGTGTGATATTGTTTGCTGAGCTGTGTATCTAATCCTCTCCTGTGTGATACTGTCTGCTGAGCTGTGTATCTAATCCTATCCTGTGTGATGCTGTCTGCTGAGCTGTGTATCTAATTCTATCCTGTGTGATATTGTCTGCTGAGATGTGTATCTAATCCTATCCTGTGTGATACTGTCTGCTGAGCTGTGTATCTAATCCTGTCCTGTGTGATACTGTCTGCTGAGCTGTGTATCTAATCCTATCCTGTGTGATACAGTCTGCTGAGCTGTGTATCTAATCTTATCCTGTGTGATACTGCCTGCTGAGCTGTGTATCTAATCCTACACTGTGTGATACTGTCTGCTGAGCTGTGTATCTAATCCTGTCCTGTGTGATACTGTCTGCTTAGCTGTGTATCTAATCCTTTTCTGTGTGATACTGTCTGCCGAGCTGTGTATCTAATCCTATCCTATGTGATACTGTCTGCTGAGCAGTGTATCTAATCCTCTCCTGTGTGATACTGTCTGCTGAGCTGTGTATCTAATCCTATCCTGTGTGATACTGTCTGCTGAGCTGTGTATCTAATCCTGTGTGATACAGTCTGCTGGGCTGTGTATCTAATCCTTTTCTGTGTGATACTCCCTGCTGAGCTGTGTATCTAATCCTCTCCTGTGTGATACTGTCTGCTGAGCTGTGTATCTAATCCTACACTGTGTGATACTGTCTGCTGAGCTGTGTATCTAATCTTATCCTGTGTGATACTGTCTGCTGAGCTGTGTATCTAATCCTGTGTGATACTGTGTTCTGAGCTGTGTATCTAATCCAATCCTATGTGATACTGTCTGCTGAGCTGTGTATCTAATCCTGTGTGATACTGTGTGCTGAGCTGTGTATCTAATCCTGTCCTGTGTGATACTGTCTGCTGAGCTGTGTATCTAATCCTCTCCTGTGTGATACTGTCTGCTGAGCAGTGTATCTAATCCTCTCCTGTGTGATACTGTCTGCTGAGCTGTGTATCTAATCCTCTCCTGTGTGATACTGTCTGCTGAGCTGTGTATCTAATCCTACACTGTGTGATACTGTCTGCTGAGCTGTGTATCTAATCCTATCCTGTGAGATACTGTCTGCTGAGCTGTGTATCTAATCCTGTGTGATACTGTGTGCTGAGCTGTGTATCTAATCCAATCCTATGTGATACTGTCTGCTGAGCTATGTATCTAATCCTGTGTGATACTGTGTGCTGAGCTGTGTATCTAATCCTGTCCTGTGTGATACTGTCTGCTGTGCTGTGTATCTAATCCTCTCCTGTGTGATACTGTCTGCTGAGCTGTGTATCTAATCCTCTCTTGTGTGATACTGTCTGCTGAGCTGTGTATCTAATCCTGTCCTGTGTGATACTGTCTGCTGAGCTGTGTATCTAATTCTACACTGTGTGATACTGTCTGCTGAGCTGTGTATCTAATCCTGTGTGTTACTGTCTGCTGGGCTGTGTATCTAATCCTACACTGTGTGATACTGTCTGCTGGGCTGTGTATCTAATCCTCTTCTGTGTGATGCTGTCTGCTGAGCTGTGTATCTAATCCTGTGTGATACTGTCTGCTGAGCTGTATATCTAATCCTATCCTGTGAGATACTGTCTGCTGAGCTGTGTATCTAATCCTATCCTGTGTGATACTGTCTGCTGAGCTGTGTATCTAATCTTATACTGTGTGATACTGTCTGCTGAGCTGTGTATCTAATCCTGTCCTGTGTGATACTGTCTGCTGAGCTGTGTATCTAATCCTACACTGTGTGATACTGTCTGCTGGGCTGTGTATCTAATCCTATCCTGTGTGATACTGTCTGCTGAGCTGTGTATCTAATCCTACACTGTGTGATACTGTCTGCTGAGCTGTGTATCTAATCCTCTTCTGTGTGATACTGTCTGCTGAGCTGTTTATCTAATCCTCTTCTGTGTGATACTGTCTGCTGAGCTGTGTATCTAATCCTGTGTGATACTGTCTGCTGAGCTGTGTATCTAATCCTATCCTGTGAGATACTGTCTTCTGAGCTGTGTATCTAATCCTATCCTGTGTGATACTGTCTGCTGATCCGTGTATCTAATCCTATCCTGTGTGATACAGTCTGCTGGGCTGTGTATCTAATCCTGTGTGATACTGTGTGCTGAGCTGTGTATCTAATCCTATCCTGTGTGATACTGTCTGCTGAGCTGTGTATCTAATCCTCTCCTGTGTTATACTGTCTGCTGAGCTGTGTATCTAATCTTCTTCTGTGTGATACTGTCTGCTGAGCTGTGTATCTAATCCTGTGTGATACTGTGTGCTGAGCTGTGTATCTAATCCTATCCTGTGTGATACTGTCTGCTGAGCTGTGTATCTAATCCTCTCCTGTGTGATACCGTCTGCTGAGCTGTGTATCTAATCCTCTCTAGTGTGATACTGTCTGCTGAGCTGTGTATCTAATCCTCTCTTGTGTGATACTGTCTGCTGAGCTGTGTATCTAATCCTCTCCTGTGTGATACCATCTGCTGAGCTGTGTATCTAATCCTATCCTGTGTGATACTGTCTGCTGAGCTGTGTATCTAATCCTCTCCTGTGTGATACTGTCTTCTGAGCTGTGTATCTAATCCTCTCCTGTGTGATACTGTCTGCTGAGCTGTGTATCTAATCCTCTCCTGTGTGATACCGTCTGCTGAGCTGTGTATCTAATCCTATCCTGTGTGATACTGTCTGCAGAGCTGTGTATCTAATCCTCTCCTGTGTGATACTGTCTGCTGAGCTGTGTATCTAATCCTCTCCTGTGTGATACCGTCTGCTGAGCTGTGTATCTAATCCTATCCTGTGTGATACTGTCTGCTAAGCTGTGTATCTAATCCTATCCTGTGTGATACTGTCTGCTGAGCTGTGTATCTAATCCTATCCTGTGTGATACTGTCTCCTGAGCTGTGTATCTAATCCTGTCCTGTGTGATACAGTCTGCTGAGCTGTGTATCTAATCCTATCCTGTGTGATACTGTCTGCTGAGCGGTGTATCTAATCCTCTCCTGTGTGATACTGTCTGCTGGGCTGTGTATCTAATCCTATCCTGTGTGAAAGTAGCCTAAGAGATGAGCGGTGTATCTAATCCTCTCCTGTGTGATACCGTCTGATGAGCTGTGTATCTAATCCTATCCTGTGTGATACTGTCTGCTGAGCTGTGTATCTAATCCTATCCTGTGTGATACAGTCTGCTGAGCTCTGTATCTAATCCTCTCCTGTGTGATACAGTCTGCTGGGCTGTGTATCTAATCCTCTTCTGTGTGATACTGTCTGCTGGGCTGTGTATCTAATCCTGTCCTGTGTGAAAGTAGCCTAAGAGATGAGCGGTGTATCTAATCCTCTCCTGTGTGATACCGTCTGCTGAGCTGTGTATCTAATCCTATCCTGTGTGATACTGTCTGCTCAGCTGTGTATCTAATCCTCTCCTGTGTGATACAGTCTGCTGAGTTGTGTATCTAATCCTATCCTGTGCGATACTGTCTGCTGAGCTGTGTATCTAATCCTATCCTGTGTGATACAGTCTGCTGAGCTGTGTATCTAATCCTCTCCTGTGTGATACTGTCTGCTGAGCTGTGTATCTAATCCTCTCCTGTGTGATACAGTCTGCTGAGCTGTGTATCTAATCCTCTCCTGTGTGATACTGTCTGCTGAGCTGTGTATCTAATCCTATCCTGTGTGATACTGACTGCTGAGCCGTGTATCTAATCCTATCCTGTGTGATACTGTCTGCTGAGCTGTGTATCTAATCCTATCCTGTGTAATACTGTCTGCTGAGCTGTGTATCTAATCCTATCAGTGTGATACTGTCTGCTGAGCTGTGTATCTAATCCTGTCCTGTGTGATACAGTCTGCTGAGCTCTGTATCTAATCCTCTCCTGTGTGATACTGTCTGCTGAGCTGTGTATCTAATCCTATCCTGTGTGATACTGTCTGCTGAGCGGTGTATCTAATCCTCTCCTGTGTGATACTGTCTGCTGAGCTGTGTATCTAATCCTCTCCTGTGTGATATTGTCTGCTGAGCTGTGTATCTAATCCTCTCCTGTGTGATACAGTCTGCTGGGCTGTGTATCTAATCCTCTTCTGTGTGATACTGTCTGCTGGGCTGTGTATCTAATCCTATCCTGTGTGATACAGTCTCCTAGGCTGTGTATCTAATCCTCTTCTGTGTGATACTGTCTGCTGAGCTGTGTATCTAATCCTATCCTGTGTGATACTGTCTGCTGAGATGTGTATCTAATCCTATCCTGTGTGATACTGTCTGCTGAGCTGTGTATCTAATCCTCTTCTGTGTGATACTGTCTGCTGGGCTGTGTATCTAATCCTATCCTGTGTGATACTGTCTGCTGAGCTGTGTATCTAATCCTGTCCTGTGTGATACAGTCTGCTGAGCTCTGTATCTAATCTTCTCCTGTGTGATACAGTCTGCTGAGCTGTGTATCTAATCTTATCCTGTGTGATACTGCCTGCTGAGCTGTGTATCTAATTCTCTCCTGTGTGATACTGTCTGCTGAGCTGTGTATCTAATCCTGCCCTATGTGATACTGTCTGCTGAGCTGTGTATCTAATCCTATCCTGTGTGATGCTGTCTGCTGAGCTGTGTATCTAATCCTATCCTGTGTGATACTGTCTGCTGAGCTGTGTATCTAATCCTGTCCTGTGTGATACTGTCTGCTGAGCTATGTATCTAATCCTGTCCTGTGTGATACTGTCTGCTGGGCTGTGTATCTAATCCTATCCTGTGTGATACAGTCTGCTGAGCTGTGTATCTAATCTTATCCTGTGTGATACTGCCTGCTGAGCTGTGCATATAATCCTGTTCTGTGTGATACTGTCTGCTGAGCTGTGTATCTAATCCTCTCCTGTGTGATACTGTCTGCTGAGCTGTGTATCTAATACTATCGTGTGATAGTGTCTGCTGAGCTGTGTATCTAATCCTATCCTGTGTGATACTGTCTGCTGAGCTGTGTATCTAATCCTGTCCTGAGTGATACTGTCTGCTGAGCTGTGTATCTAATCCTACACTGTGTGATACTGTCTGCTGAGCTGTGTATCTAATCCTGTCCTGTGTGATACTGTCTGCATAGCTGTGTATCTAATCCTTTTCTGTGTGATACTGTCTGCTGAGCTGTGTATCTAATCCTGTCCTGTGTGATACTGTCTGCTGAGCTGTGTATTTAATCCTATCCTATGTGATACTGTCTGCTGAGCAGTGTATCTAATCCTCTCCTGTGTGATACTGTCTGCTGAGCTGTGTATCTAATCCTATCCTGTGTGATACTGTCTGCTGAGCTGTGTATCTAATCCTGTCCTGTGTGATACAGTCTGCTGAGCTCTGTATCTAATCCTGTCCTGTGTGATACAGTCTGCTGAGCTGTGTATCTAATCCTATCCTGTGTGATACTGTCTGCTGAGCTGTGTATCTAATCCTCTCCTGTGTGATACTGTCTGCTGAGCTGTGTATCTAATCCTCTCCTGTGTGATATTGTCTGCTGAGCTGTGTATCTAATCCTATCCTGTGTGATACTGTCTGCTGAGATGTGTATCTAATCCTCTCCTGTGTGATATTGTCTGCTGAGCTGTGTATCTAATCATATCCTGTATGATACAGTCTGCTGGGCTGTGTATCTAATTCTCTCCTGTGTGATATTGTCTGCTGAGCTGTGTATCTAATCCTCTCCTGTGTGATACAGTCTGCTGGGCTGTGTATCTAATCCTCTTCTGTGTGATACTGTCTGCTGGGCTGTGTATCTAATCCTGTCCTGTGTGAAAGTAGCCTAAGAGATGAGCCGTGTATCTAATCCTCTCCTGTGTGATACCGTCTGCTGAGCTGTGTATCTAATCCTATCCTGTGTGATACTGTCTGCTGAGCTGTGTATCTAATCCTCTCCTGTGTGATACTGTCTGCTGAGCTGTGTATCTAATCCTCTCCTGTGTGATACAGTCTGCTGAGCCGTGTATCTAATCCTATCCTGTGTGATACTGTCTGCTGAGCTGTGTATCTAATCCTATCCTGTGTGATACTGTCTGCTGAGCTGTGTATCTAATCCTATCAGTGTGATACTGTCTGCTGAGCTGTGTATCTAATCCTGTCCTGTGTGATACAGTCTGCTGAGCTCTGTATCTAATCCTCTCCTGTGTGATACTGTCTGCTGAGCTGTGTATCTAATCCTATCCTGTGTGATACTGTCTGCTGAGCTGTGTATCTAATCCTGTCCTGTGTGATACAGTCTGCTGAGCTGTGTATCTAATCCTATCCTGTGTGATACTGTCTGCAGAGCGGTGTATCTAATCCTCTCCTGTGTGATACTGTCTGCTGAGCTGTGTATCTAATCCTCTCCTGTGTGATATTGTCTGCTGAGCTGTGTATCTAATCCTATCCTGTATGATGCAGTCTGCTGGGCTGTGTATCTAATCCTCTCCTGTGTGATACAGTCTGCTGGGCTGTGTATCTAATCCTCTTCTGTGTGATACTGTCTGCTGGGCTGTGTATCTAATCCTATCCTGTGTGATACAGTCTGCTAGGCTGTGTATCTAATCCTCTCATGTGTGATACTGTCTGCTGAGCTGTGTATCTAATCCTGTCCTGTGTGATACTGTCTGCTGAGCTGTGTATCTAATCCTGTCCTGTGTGATACTGTCTGCTGAGCTGTGTATCTAATCCTATCCTGTGTGATACTGTCTGCTGAGCTGTGTATCTAATCCTGTCCTGTGTGATACTGTCTGCTGAGCTATGCATCTAATCCTCTCATGTGTGATACTGACTGCCGAGCTGTGTATCTAATCCTCTCCTGTGTCATACTGTCTGCTGAGCTGTGTATCTAATCCTCTCCTGTGTGATACTGTCTGCTGAACTGTGTATCTAATCCTCTCCTGTGTGATACTGACTGCCGAGCTGTGTATCTAATCCTCTCCTGTGTGATACTGTCTACTGAGCTGTGTATCTAATCCTCTCCTGTGTGATACTGTCTGCTGAGCTGTGTATCTAATCCTATCCTGTGTGATACTGTCTGCTGAGCTGTGTATCTAATCCTGTCCTGTGTGATACAGTCTGCAGAGATGTGGATCTAATCCTATCCTGTGTGATACTGTCTGCTGAGCTGTGTATCTAATCCTGTCCTGTGTGATACAGTCTGCAGAGAGGTGTATCTAATCCTCTCCTGTGTGATACTGTCTGTAGAGCTGTGTATCTAATCCTCTCCTGTGTGATACGGTCTCTTGGATTCGGCTCAGTCTGCAGAATGTGAATGTTGAGAACAGATGGAGGATATATTGGAAAAGTTTTAAAATGTATATCATTTAATGGGTTAACAAAGCGGTTTATAGAAGGTCCTGTCATATTCTTTAGAAGGTCCTGTCATATTCTATAGAAGGTCCTGTCATATTCTATAGAAGGTCCTGTCATATTCTATAGAAGGTCCTGTTGTATGTTCTATACAAAGTAGCGATTATTTTGGATACTGCTTATTTCTTTATCACTTATGTAAGGAACCTTATAGAAAGCCTGGACGCCTAAGGATAATCAGACGACTGCTTGGTGACATTGTATCTTGTGTGTTATTTGTCTCACAGGAAATAAACTCTGTTCACCTTCTGACAGGAGTCCGGCATAATGGAGCCGGTGCCGATCCGTTACGCTGCCCATACACTTCTATTATGACGGAAGGCCTCTAAAGGAATCCCGTTATACCAAATGGAAATTTGGTATCTGATATTACTGTAGGGGAAAGCTTGGGATCTAGTGATCCCAAGTGAAAGTTTTAGATTTTAGAAAAAGTGACTTTTCTAAAATTAGATTAGTGGTATACGATTCCCTATCAGATTGGAACAGTTTCAATGGAGTCCAGGAGAAATGGGACTACTTAAAAGAGGCACTATTGAAGGCAACAGATAATTGCATTAGGCTTGTCAGTAAAAGCAAAAAAGGAAGAGACCACTGTGGTACTCAGCAGAAGTGGCCAAAATCATTAAAAACAAAAAGATAGCGTTTAGTAATTATAAAAATTTTAAAAAACGAGGATGAGAGGCAAATTTATAAGATTAGGCAGAGAGAGGCCAAACAAGTTATAAGAGCTTCTAAAGCACAGGCAGAAGAGAAATTAGCTCAGTCAGGGGGAAAAGGCGATAAGGCATTCTTCAGATACATAAATGGAAAAAGGAAACTAAAACAAGGAATTACCAAATTAAAAACAAAAGAAGGAAGGTAAATGGAAGAAGATAAAGAACTAGCTGACTGCCTCAATGAATACTTCTGTTCAGTTTTTACAAAGGAAAATGAAGCAAAAGGACCTCAGTTAGGAAAGAAGACTAATGAATCTTTTGATGCATGTGTCTTTACAGAGGAAGAGGTTCTAAGTCAGCTGTCTAAAATGAATACAAATAAGTCACAGGGGCCTGATGGGATACACCCAAAGCTATTAAAAGAGCTCAGCGGTGAACTAGCAAAACCATTAACAGATTTATTTAACCAATCACTGGCAACAGGAGTCATCCCAGAAGATTGGAAATGAGCAAATGTTGTGCCCATTCACAAGAAAGGTAGTAGAGAGGAATCGGGCAACTATAGGCCAGTAAGCCTGACATCAATAGTGGGGAAATTAATGGAAACCATACTCAAGGAGAGGATTGTGGAACATCTAAAATCCCATGGATTGAAAGATGAAAAACAGCATGGGTTTACTTCAGGGAGATCATGTCAAACTAGTCTTATTGATTTTTTTTGATTGGGTGACTAAAATAATAGATGGAGGAGGTGCAGTAGACATCGCTTATCTAGACTTTAGTAAGGCTTTTGATACTGTCCCACACAGAAGGCTTATCAATAAATTGCAGTCTTTGTGCTTGGACTCCCATATTGTTGAATGGATTAGGCAGTGGCTGAGGGACAGGCAACAGAGGGTTGTAGTCAATGGAGTATATTCAGACCAAGGTCTTGTTACCAGTGGGGTACCTCAGGGATCTGTTCTGGGACCCATATTGTTTAATATATATTGCAGAAGGCCTCGATGGTAAGGTGTGTCTTTTTGCTGATGACACAAAGATTTGTAACAGGGTTGATGTTCCTGGAGGGATACACCAAATGGAAAAGGATTTAGGAAAACTAGAGGAATGGTCAGAAATCTGGCAACTAAAATATAATGTTGATAAGTGCAAGATAATGCACCTGGGGCGTAAAAACCCAAGAGCAGAATATACAATCAGGTACGCAATTTCAGTCAGTTTTGACTGCGATTGCGATCCGTTGTTCAGTTTTTATTGCGCGGGTGCAATGCATTTTGCACGCGCGTGATAAAAACCTGAATGTGGTACCCAGACCCGAACTTCTTCACTGAAGAACATGGTTATAAGGGAAAATAATAGCATTCTTAATACAGAATGCTTAGTAAAATAGGGCTGGAGGGGTTAAAAAAATAATAATAATAATTTAACTCACCTTAATCCACTTGTTCACGCCCGGCTTCTCTTCTGTCTTCTTTCTTCAGGACCTGGGTAAAGGACCTTTGATAACATCACTGCGCTCATCACATGGTCCGTCACATGATCCATCACCATGGTGATGGATCATGTGATGAGCGCAGTGACGTCACCACAGGTCCTTTTTCTCCTGCACAGAAAAGAAGAAGACAGAAGAGAAGCCGGGCTGCGCGAACAAGTTGATTAAGGTGAGTTAAATTATACACTGCTCAAAAAAATAAAGGGAACACAAAAATAACACATCCTAGATCTGAGTTAATTAAATATTCTTCTGAAATACTTTGTTCTTTACATAGTTGAATGTGCTGACAACAAAATCACACAAAAATAAAAAAATGGAAATAAAATTTTTCAACCCATGGAGGTCTGGATTTGGAGTCACACTCAAAATTAAAGTGGAAAAACACACTACAGGCTGATCCAACTTTGATGTAATGTCCTTAAAACAAGTCAAAATGAGGCTCAGTAGTGTGTGTGGCCTCCACATGCCTGTATGACCTCCCTACAACGCCTGTGCATGCTCCTGATGAGGTGGCGGACGGTCTCCTGAGGGATCTCCTCCCAGACCTGGACTAAAGCATCTGCCAACTCCTGGACAGTCTGTGGTGCAACGTGACGTTGGTGGATAGAGCGAGACATGATGTCCCAGATGTGCTCAATTGGATTCAGGTCTGGGGAACGGGCGGGCCAGTCCATAGCATCAATGCAGGAACTGCCGACACACTCCAGCCACATGAGGTCTAGCATGGTCTTGCATTAGGAGGAACCCAGGGCCAACCGCACCAGCATATGGTCTCACAAGGGGTCTGAGGATCTCATCTCGGTACCTAATGGCAGTCAGGCTACCTCTGGCAAGCACATAGAGGGCTGTGCGGCCCTCCAAAGAAATGCCACCCCACACCATTACTGACCCAATGCCAAACCGGTCATGCTGGAGGATGTTGCAGGCAGCAGAACGTTCTTCACAAGAACTTACAATGCTGCCCTCTTGCCTGGAAAATGGCAAAATCTGGCTCCCCCTTCAGGAGTGCAGGGTAGTGCACAGGTCTCGCACTCATGAGGCCGGCCCTGGAGGGACCTTACTTGGGGCAGGGGCTTGAGGAGGAGACAGTGATGGAAGAGCGGAGTGCGAAGCGTCCATGTCTGGGATATAACATAAGGAATAGGATGTATTGGGATTACTGCGGATTAGACGGAATATGTCTCTGCTCATCTGTAGAAATCTCTGTATAAACCCCTCATCTCTGGAGTCTGACCTCACACTTTATACTTTTTTTATAGCATCGGATGTCATTTATCAAAGAGAACTTCAGAGCAGCAATCAGAGTGTGGACAGACAGCGGGTAGGGCCGGGAGGAGAAGCGCCGTCTATGAGGAGGCCGATGGTCACCTTCTGGATTATTCCCCAAATCTAGAGCCGACTGGAGGTAAAATCCGGAAGGAGCAAAGGGAAAATGGGGAATAAAGAGCCGGATCTGAAAGGAAACACAGGAAGTGAAAAGCTGTAAAAGAAATGGAGCGGCGGGAAGAAGCCGCTCAGATAGTGACGGTGTAATAAAGGGCGGAGAAGATGAAGAGAATCTAGAAATAAATCCTGGACAGCGTAGCCTGGAAATGTCATCTAGAAGGGGCAATCAGGGCCAGATTACGTTTGGTGGAGGCTCCTGGGTGAAAACACTGGTGGGGGCTGCGTAACGTAAGTAGGTGACAAATGCAACGAGCCCCTGAGGAGCCGGAGCAGAAGATGGGAGTGGTAGTGGCCCTGATCAGATGTTTCTCTCCCTCAACCCATTGCTTCCTGGGGATCGGTGCAGTTGAATACCGATATAAGTAATTAGACCAGAAGTAAAAGAAGAAAAGTCTCTCTTTACTCAGCGCTAAAGGGACCTGGATCCCTTCATGGATTGCTCCCCTTCATGGATTGCTGCCTTGTCGAGGTGGAGGGGCTTGTGTAGCTATGAGCTATGCCGTGCAGGGCCACCCAAGACGGACAGGACATAGCCGAGAGCTCAGACAAAACGAGAATCCCTAGAGTAGGAAATGGCAAACCACTCCAGAATTCTGCCAAGAAAACCCTATGGACAGAATCGAAAGGCTACTCGATATGACACTGGAAGATGAGCCCCCCCAGATCGGAAGGTGTCCAAAATGCTACTGGGGAAGAGCGAAGGGCAAGTACGAGTAGCACCAGAAAGACTGAAGCAACTGGGCCAAAACTGAAAGGATGCTCAGCTGCAGATGTGGCAGGAGGTGAAAGGAAAGTCCAATTCTGTAAAGAACAGTATTGTATAGGAACCTGAAACGTAAGATCTATGAACCAAGGCAAGTTGGAGGTGGTGAAAGGTGAGATGGCAAGACTCAACATCGACATCTTGGGAGTCAGTGAACTAAAATGGACAGGAATGGATGAATTTAATTCAGATGACCATTATATCTACTACTGTGAGCAAGAATCTAAAAAAAGGAATGGAGTATCCCTCATAGTCAATAAAAGTGTGAAAAATCGAATCCAAGGCAAACCATTCAACATCACTGTAATTCAAGTTCATGCCCCAACTACAGATGCTGATGAGGCTGAAGCTGACCAATTCTATCAAGGCCTACAAGACCTTCTAGAACTAACACCAATAAAAGATGTAACGCTCATCATAGGGGACTGGAATGCTAAAGTAGGAAATCAAAAGATAACTGGAATAACAGGCAATTTTGGCCTCGGGGAACAAAATGATGCAGGTCAGAGACTAATAGAATTTTGTCAAGAAAACTCGCTGGTCATAACAAACACACTTTTCCAACAGCACAAAAGACGACTATACACATGGAAATCACCGAATGGTCAATACCAAAATCAGATTGACTATATACTCTGTAGTCAGAGATGGAGAAGTTCTGGACAGTCAGCAAAAACAAGACCTGGTGCTGACTGTGGTTCAGATCATCAGCTTCTTATTGCAAAGATACCCTAGATCTTGTAGAAAGGGTACCTGAGGAGCTATGGACGGAGGTTCACAACATTCTGCAGGAGGCAGCAACAAGGAAGATTCCAAAGAAAGAGAAGAGCAAGAGAGAAAAATGGCTGTCTAAGGAGGCTTTACAAATAGCTGAGGAAAGAAGGGAAGCAAAAGGCAAAGGAGAAAGGGAACAATATCGCCAGTTGAATGCAGACTTTCCGAGAATAGCAAGGAGGGATAAGAAGGCCTTCCTAAATGAACAATGCAAGGAAATAGAAAAAAACAACTGAATTGGAAAAACAATAGATCTTTTCAAGAAAATTTGAGACATCCAGGGACATTTCACACTAAAATGGGCATGATAAAAGACAAAAATGGTAGGGACCTCACAGAATTGGAAGAGATTAAGAAAAGATGGCAAGAATATACAGAAGAACTGTACAAAAAAAATCTAAATTTCACTGATACCCCTGATAGTATGAGCATTGACCTAGAGCCAGACATTCTAGAGAGTGGGCTTTAGAAAGCATTGCCAACAACAAGGCTAGTGGAGGTGACGGAATTCCAGCTGAGCTTTTTAAAATAATAAAAGATGATGCTGTTAAAGTGCTGCACTCAATATGCCGGAAAATCTGGAAAACACAGCAATGACCACAGGACTGGAAAAGGTAAATTTACATCCCAATCCCAAAGAAGGGCAATGCCAAAGAATGTTCAAACTACCGAACAATTACAATTACACATGCTATCAAGGCTATGCTAAAGATTCCGAAAGCTAGGCTTCAGCAATATGCGAACCGAGAACTGCCGGGAGAACAAGCTGGTTTTCGAAGAGGCAGGGGAACCAGAGATCAAATTGCCAACCTTCTCTAGATTATGGAGAAAGCAAGAGAGTTCCAGAAAAACATCTACTCTGCTTCATTGACTACACCAAAGCCTTTGATTGTGTGGATCACAATAAATTATGGCAAGTTCTTAAAGAGATGGTAGTACCGGATCACCTAACATGTCTCCGGAGGAACTTGTATGCAGGTCAAGAAGCAACTGTGAGAACTGTACATGGAACAACTGATTGGTTCAATATCGGAAAAGGAGTACGACAAGGCTGTATATTATCACCCTATTTATTTACCTTATGCAGAATATATCATGTGAAATGCTGGACTGGATAAAGCAAAAGCTGGATTTTGAATTGCTGGACGAAATATCAACAACCTCAGACATGCAGATGATACGACTCTTATGGCAGAAAGCAAAGAGGAATTTAGGAGCCTCTTGATGAGGGTGAAAGAGGAGAGTGCAAAAGTTGGCCTAAGTCTCAACATTAAAACAACTAAGATCATGGCATCAGGACCCATCCCCTCCTGGCAAATAGAGGGGGAAGAAATGGAAGCAGTATTAGATTTTGTTTTCTTGGGCTCAAAGATCACTGCAGATGGTGACTGCAGCCATGAAATTAAAAGACGTTTGCTTCTTAGAAGAAAAGCAATGATAAACTTGGACAGTGAAATTAAAAGCAGAGATGTCACCTTGCCAACAAAAGTTTGTATGGTCAAAGCCATGGTTTTTCCTGTAGTAATGTATGGTTGTGAGAGCTGGACCATAAGGAAGGCTGAGTGTAGAAGAATCAACGCCTTCGAACTTTGGTGCTGGAGAAGACTTCTGAAAGTTCCATGGACTGCAAGAAGATCCAATCAGTCAATCCTTGAAGAAATAAACCCTGATTGTTCATTGGAAGGAGCAATACTGAAGCTGAAATACTTTGGACACATAATGAGAAGACAGGAGTCATTGCAGAAGACCCTGATGCTGGGAAAGATCGAAGGCAAAAGGAGAAAGAGCAGCATAGAATGAGATGGCTGGACAGTATCATGGAAGCAACAAACATGAGCTTAGGCAAGCTTCGAGAGACAGTGGAAGATAGAAGGGCCTGGGGTGCTGTGGTCCATGGGGTCGCGAAGAGTCAAGCACAACTTAATTGCGACTGAACACAAAATAAACTGGCAGGATACCCAGCAGTGGCTTGTACAAGGTGCAATCTCTATCCCAG
Organism: Bufo bufo; assembly: GCF_905171765.1. Classification (NCBI taxonomy): domain Eukaryota; kingdom Metazoa; phylum Chordata; class Amphibia; order Anura; family Bufonidae; genus Bufo; species Bufo bufo. The sequence continues at coordinate 12,534,094 of NC_053395.1, forward strand.
AGGATGAAGATGGTGGCCGGCAAAGCGGCTGTAAATGACACCTTTGCTAGTGACATTCCCTTGGACTTCTGGTTGACAGCTATGACCTGGCACTGGTGAAGATAGGTGTCCACTAGTGAATCCAGGCTTTGAGAATGGTGTGGCCTGGATGCTATGTAGGTGATGGATGTCCGTACTGTATTCCCTCACCTGCAGCAAGTGTAGCTGTAGCTTTAGAAAAGCTGTGTGGCTCTGGTAATCTCTCTGGTGTGAGGGTCTCACAGGAGAATAGGATTGCAGGCAGCCAATAGCAGGTCGTGACCATGACACTTACCCATTAAGCAAGAGGAGCAGGTCAGTGTCGCGGTTCGCTATTGGCTGCTCCACCCCCCCCCCCCCCAACCCCTCTCCCCATCACTGGATGTTGTGATCTGCACGACAGGGAGAAGCAGTCGCAGCCATGGAGGCATATGGAACAACTCAGGCGTCTGGGCCTAGGTAAGTATTGCCTGTATGAGGGGCCCGGACATTGTGGGGGAAGCGGCTTACACATTTGGATAACCCCCTTTAGCAGACAAGCGCTCAGAGATCCCGCCATGACTTTAGTAAAGTTGCTGGACACTGCACATATTAATGATGGGGCAGAAAATCAGGCTACACGTATGGATAACATAGGGGGAGATTTATCATCTCTGCTCCTGAAAAGTCACAGGCGCAACTTTCTTCTGAGTTGACCCACTTTTTGCCATCTTCACCGCTTTTCTGATAAGGGGTGTGGCAAGAGTGGGGAAGGGGGCGTGTCCCCCCAACGGATTCCTTTAATACAACCGGCTGCATCTGTTCTGTTCGGATGCAGTTGTATGAAATCATTTTTCCTGTCCAAAAAAAAAAAACGGATCCGGCACCATTGACGTACATTGTTTTTAGTACCGGATCCGGCTTGTTCGATTTTGCAATAGTGGAAGGGGCACGGCCACCGGTGCCCTGCTCAGTATATGGACGGAACAGGGGTCGCCTCGGATCCAGTCAGCAAACAAACAGAAACACACAATGTCTGCACACTTAACTGAAGGAGCTGCAGCAGCAGTGAAAACAGATCCAAAGACAGCTGGCAATATCCGGAGTACTTGCTTCAGCAGAACACAGGTCCAGTGAAAAGATATTACACAAGTAAAGATACTCAAGCGAGAGATACAACTCAAATGAAGAATATAATCCGCACCCTACAAAGGAGGAGGGGTGATTTTAAAGGCAGAGAAATCAAACACAGGAGGGACAGCTGGGAGGAAGGAAACAGAAAGTAAAGACCTCATCACAGGGGCGGAGAAACAGAGCAGAGAGAACTCCTCCAAGCTCTAGTAGTGACATCATCACAGGGGTCGAGAAACAGAGCTGTGAGAACGTCTCAAAGCTCTGGTAGTGACACTTTTGCACCTAACAGTACTAGCGTCACGAACAACCAGGGTCCCAGCCTCCAAAGCACCCTAAACACCTATACCATCAAGGGCACCTCAACTACCATCTGGTAAGGATCTGCTGATCCCTGTACTAGAGAGTGCCCCGGAGGATTTAGTGCTGTCTTCCCCATCACTGCACACCGGCCCAGGGAGGGTCTGCTAACCGTGAGTACAAACAACTACTACCCCCATCGGCCCACCGTGAGCTCACATGTTACCCCTGCGGTCCGGTTCGCTGCAGATACAGGGGCCTCTGTCAACAATATTAGTCACGCCGCCTGTAATCAGCTTCAGAACAAACCTACTTTGCAAAGTGCCAAATTCCACATCCTTCCTTCTGGGTCCGCTACTGCCTCACCCCAGGTGGTATATTTCAGTCAGATGTAGTATCTGATAGAAAGTCCATCATGGACCTGTCTATGTAGTGGAGTGCTCTGCAGACTCCTCTCAGCCGCAGTAGTGCGGTATCTCTGGACCTTGTGAAACTAGTGAACAGAGTAAGAAATTCTTCTGTCCAAAACACTGTGCAGAAATATCCTCAACTGGGTCAACTGAAAGACTTTTAAGTAAAATTGCAGATTGATCATGAGTGAGGCCTTCTGTTCAGCCTCACAGGTGAATCCCATGTCTGTAAGCTTGTGGAGCAAGAACTTCAACACCTCAAAGCTTCTGAACGTTTGGAAGGCCCAACTCCTTGGATCTCCCCAATCACTGAGGCAACTAAACCTAAGAAGCCTAATAAAATCAGATTAGGTGTGGATATGCAACATGCCAACCGAGATATTCATAGAGAAAGGAACATGACGTCTAATGTTGATGACATTCTCACAGAAATGGTGCAAAAATATTTTTTTAATTGATCTACAATCTGGGTATCATCAGCTTGAGTTGCATCCAGACTCCAGATATATTACCACTTTTAGCACTCATGTTGGGCCTGTGAAGATTCAAGAGGCTGAACTTTCCATCAGCTGCAGAAATATTTCAGAATGTTATCAGACAGGTTCTTTCAGGAGTTCCCGGAGCCCTCAATCTCAGCGATGACATCCTTATATTCGGCACAACCCAAGAAGAACATGACAACCACAACAAGTATTTTAGAGACTGCATACCTGCAATTTACTGTAAATAAATCAAAATGTCAGTTCAAACCTTCAGTTTACCTTTTTTGGCTATATTTTTCCTGGTCTTTCAACTGACCCTCAGAAAACAGCTGCTAAAAACTCTGGCAGTCAGTCTGAAAATGTTTTAGACGTTTGGAGTTCTCTAGGACTGGTCACTCAATGTGGACCTTTCATACCTGATCTGGCTACTGTTTTTGAACCCCTCACATCTAGGGTGGCCACTGGTTTCACCCTATTAAGCTGGACCTCACCGTCCATGCCCCAAACCACGCCCACAACACCCCCAAACCACACCCCCACATAAGTGAAGCTACGCCACCACCACCGGCCGGAAAAACAAGGGGGGGGGAGAGGGATGAACTTTGTGAATGGAAGGTGAGCGGGGGCAGCCGGGGGGCTTCTCTCCCCCTCAGTCAGCCACAGGGAGCCATGTCTGCGACTGGGGGTGAGAGAAGCCTCGGTCAGTTGCTGCAGCTCACACTCAGACAGCACAATGCTGCGTGAGCTACTGAAAAAGAGGACATCCCTGTGTCCGTCCAGGCCCTGCGCGGGACTGAGGACAGGGAGCCTGAAAACCGGACGTCTGGCCACTCTACTCACATCACCAAAAAAGATGGTCCTTGGTCATGGACTATCCAACATCAAAGAACATTTGACACACTGAAGTCCAGTCTGACTATGACACAGTCTGTCTGGCCTATTTTGACCCTCTAAAGCAGGCATGCTCAACCTGCAGCCCTCCAGCTGTTGCAAAACTACAACTCCCATCATTCAGGGACAGCCTACAGAAGGGCATGGTGGGAGTTGTAGTTGTAAAACAGCTGGAGGGCCGCAGGTTGAGTCTACAGACATTATTGTGGGTGCCAGTCCAGTAGGCTGTAAGAAACAGCCCAATGATGTCCCACGTTTCATTAGTCTGTTTAAACTGTGTTAAAGGGATTCTGTCACCAGGTTTTGGCCTATAGAGATACGGACACGGCTAGATCGCCGCTAGCATGTCCGCAATATATCTGTCCTATAGGGCTGTGTGCTTTTAATTTCTTTAAAAAATAATTTTATAGATATGTAAATGAGTTTTGAATGTGTCCGAGGGGCTGTACGAACCTTCTTGGTGCCTAGCCACGCCCGCCTGTGAAGGAGCCCAGCACCGCCTATGTCCTCCGAATCTCCTCCTTTCATTAACGATAGATAGCCGTAATCTCGCGATGCGCGAGATCGCGCATGCGCAGTTCTTTCCCTGAGGCTGATGCCAGCACAGGGAAGGAACACTATACCGGCACTGCGCATGCGCGATCTCGCGCATTGCGAGATTACGGCTATCTATCGTTGATGAAAGAAGGAGATTCGGAGGACATAGGCGGTGCTGGGCTCCTTCACAGGCAGGCGTGTATCTCTATAGGCCAAAACCTGGTGACAGAATCCCTTTAAAGTTGAATGTACTGTATATGTGTTCCTGTGTTTCTGTGATTCTGGTCCTTTAAGACAGCAGCCATTGTAATATGATGCTGTAGTGACACGCCCCCTATGATGTCAGCTGCCTGTTTGGTTTTACCCCACCTCCTCCCCATTTGTTCCCCCCCCCCCTCTCTTTTATGGGGTAACGAAACAAAAAATAACCCAAAATGTCCCAAAATAAGGGGCGGGGGGATGATATCCACCCTTTTACTGAAATAGTAAACCCCGGAAGTGGGACACATAGAAATAACACTCGGTAAGAAGCTCCTGAGTAAACTGGCAGAAAAAAAGGAAAAGGAGCTCATGTTACCAAAAAATATATTGTTTATTAGGGCATGATTAAAAATGACATAAGTAAAGTCAATAAATAAATGGTGCCATGGACATGATGAAAAGTCGGAGCGGAGGACAGAAAAAGAGACGCCACCCCGGAAGAACAAGCACACGGATCAACAAAGCATGGTACAAAGTATAATGAAGAGACATGGAAAACAATGCAGAGACAGTGCTCTAAACCATGTACTGAATATTGCTAGAATGAAGTACCAGGTGAGACACATGTCAACCACATGAACACCTCTGTAAATAAATAATTGGTATGCAAGCAGACAGTAGAACAAAAAGTAATGCTGTAGACCAATGAGCAATGGAAAATAAGAGTAATGGTGATAACAATAAAACAGAGGGGAACAAGCGGAGACAGGGACTCACCGAATGAAGAGCCGTGTGCTAAGAAAAGACCAGGGTGGCGCTACCCCAACGCGCGTTTCGGCGTACCTTCGTCAGGGGGTAGCGCCATCACTGTGAATTAAGCATAAAAAGGCTCCCACAGCCAATAGGAGAGCCAGTACTCACTCATCCCCTGGTGTGTGTAGATGACGGCGCGCGAAAACCCAGGCAAACACCGAGTCCAGCCACCCCACGGCCGGCGTCCCGCCGGCACGCCCACACCATGTGACGAAATCACATGATTGGGCGGCTCCGACGTCAGGACGCACGGACGTGAGGCGCCGGAGGCGGCTCTGGATGACGCGCGCACACATCACACAGGGGGAGGAGAGTCGGGGGGCCACCACAAAACCGTGATCAAAACGGCGCGAATGCTGCACCATAAGGGATCGCATCTATGTACATCAATGTAACGCAACTTGTATTGGACATGAATATACATGTATACAATGAAAGATCATAGGTACAATCATATATATCAACATATATGCATTACACATCAATGGATCCAATATACAAATGAAATGGGCATAATGGACAGACAAGAATAATGATGAAAATAATAATGAAGACACTGATTAAGATCATAATAATAATTATAATAATTATTATTATGATCTTAATCAGTGTCTTCATTATTATTTTCATCATTATTCTTGTCTGTCCATTATGCCCATTTCATTTGTATATTGGATCCATTGATGTGTAATGCATATATGTTGATATGTATTAAGGCAGATTGCCTGGATTTGTGGGAGGGGCTGAGGTCCGCCTCCAGCCTATTTAGGGCACTCCCCTTACCTGGCTCCTGCATCATTGAGGTCTGAGCTTTTGAGAGAGGAGGTCGCTTGTGGAGTTCCTGGAGAGTTACCTGCGAGTCGCTGGATTTCTGGGAGTTTTTCGTTGCCATCCGTTCTGGATTTGGAGCATTTCGGTTCTATTTTTTCCGGCTTCACTCGGTTCACTATGGGTCACGTTTGCCCGTTAGACTGCGAGTCATCCATACGGTACAGCCGGGGCCCCACGGTTGCCCCCTGTATCGGTTCAATTCTTTTCACCAAACGCTGCACCAATGTCACTGTTTTCTCGTACAAGTCACCAGTATTTCATTTCTGTCACGCCTTGTTCATGCTCAATTTGTCCACACCGTACCACTATTCCGGTCGGCCCCCTGCGGCAGGCATGCAGTCGTTTTCTTGGGCAATCCCCCATTTCTGTTCATTTCATTTCACCAAACGCTGCACTAATGTCACGGCTTTCTCGCACAAGTCACCAGCTTTTCATTTCTGTCATGTCTTGTTCATGCATAAGGTATCTGCACCGTATCACCACTCCGGTCAACACCCCTGCGGCATGCGGGCAGTGGTTTTCTGAGTCATCCATACGGTACAGCCGGGCGCGCGGTTGCCCCCTGTACCGGTTCATTTCATTCATCAACGCGCACCAATGTCACAGATTTTTCATACAAGTCACCTGTATTCATTTCTGTCACGCCTGTTCATGCGCAATTTGTTCACAACCGTACCACCATTCTGGTCAACAGCTCTGCAGCAGGCGGCCAATGGTTCCTGGGCTAATCCCCCATTTCGGTTTGTTTCATCTCATACACGCTGCACCAATGTCACGGCTTCTCGCATCAATCACCGGCATCTCATTTCTCTCATGTCTTATTCTGGCGTCTTCCCACAGTACTAACACTCCGGTCAGCACCCTGGTGGTTCCGGGCTCATTCCCCATTTCTGGGTCAGTTCATATCACCCCACATCATCCACATTCATGCCCCCCCCCCCCCCCCACTCATGTTCATGTGCACGGCTACAGGTGCCAGCTGCGGTGCACCTGGTACACCCTCCATTCATGTCCGCCTCCACTGGGCATACCGCTGCCACAAGCATCCCCTCCCCACCGCCTCCTTCCTGTTCCGCCGCTCCTCCTGCCGGCCGCGTCCCGGTGCCTGCCCCTGTACCATTCCATTTCACAATCATTTCACTCATGTCACGGTTTCTCGCTCACAAGTCACTTGCATTTCATGTCTGTCGTGCCTTTTACGAGGCACAAGGGACACGACCACACAGCAGCCCTACTCCAGTCACCACCCTGCAGCAAGCCAGCCCAGGTTATTGTTCCTGGGTTTCCTCCCATTCCAGTTCAGCAAACCACCCTGCAACTCACTTACATTCATGGCCCCCCCCCCTTTCATGTCACAGCAGGGCCCAAACAATCACACACTTGCTCACATGACCTTGCGCAGCTGAAAGGGCCACACTGCTCACACCCTCGCACGCACGCTGCTTCGGACGTCCCCTCCCTGCCACCTCCTGCCTGTTGCCGCTCCTCCTGCCGCGCGGCCGATGGCGCCCGGCCGCGTCCTGGGGCCTGGTCTGCGCATGCGCGGCCGGGGTTCTGCGCATGCGTGGCGATTTCGTCGGCGCATGCACGGTGTCCCGGCGGCCGTGGGGGGGGGGGACTCCGGACGAATGGGTTCACAAATATATGGCTTTCATTTCACATGCTCCATATGTCACTCCTCACACACAGTCACAAATCTTCCAAGTATGTTCCACATGATTCACTTTCACTTCACCTACACGTTCATGCCCCCCCCCCCCCCCCGGTCATTTACGTGCGCAGTCACGGGGGCCAGCGGCGGTGCAACCTGCACACCCCCCATTCATTTCACCTCCACTGGGCTCACCGCTGCCCTGACATCCCCTCCCCACCACCGCCTGGCTGGTTACCGCTCCTCCTGCCGCGCGGCCGATGGCGCCCGGCCGCGTCCTGGTGCCTGGTCTGCGCGTGTGCGGCGATGCCGTCGGCGCGTGCGCGGTATCCCGGCGGCCGTGCGCGCCGCATCTGTTGCGGGGGGCCGCCGTCAGATGGCAGGGGAGCCTTCCAGCACGCCCCTCCAGTCATACACACCCCAGCAGCCCCAATAAAAGAAAGGGAAACGCATCTAACACCTTTGGAATAAACATGGAAGATCATGAGCCAGGCCCTCCTGTCCAAAATCATGCATGATCTTATAAATGCTCGTCTGGCTGGAGGGGCACAATTTCCCATACGCGCTCAGCGGCAAAGTGACTGTCTCAAAGGGGTTCTTCACCTTTTTGTTAACGATGATCTACCCTTCGGATGGGTCATCACCTATTCATTGCATCATAATCAATGAATAGGTGGGAATTGCAGGGACACGGTCCAAAATGTTCCATTAAATTGCAGGCACGCGCTTTCCGCCTGGCCATGGCCACACGGCACGCACTGGTCTCTTTCACACCAGGCGCAAGCTGTCATTTCATGAATAACCAGCCTGTTTGCCTTGCACACAAACCCTTCTTGTTAAAACACCCCACCGCCATTAGGTCAAACAGCCCCCACACACAAACATAAACCCACCACTTTGCCCCAGGGTCAATAAATAAATAAATAAAAAAAAAAAATATATATATATATAAATAAACTAAATAAAAAAAAATAATAATAATAAAAAAAAACGGGAATCCATACAGTCCGCACGATCACACGCTCCGCCACGTAATAAATCACAGGCCTCATTTCGCACATCACCCGCACAGGCGCTGCATTATTGCATATTCACGTTATGATCCTCTCGGGTCATGCTATTGTTTATACCACAGTCCACTCTCGTCATACTACTTTCTGTTACCAGGTACGTACACCTGCTCTTAAACGATTTTCTCCTTACATTTCGGATGGTCCCGTCACTAAAAAAAAAAAAAAAAAAAAAAAAACAGAATTAAAGGACACAGACCAATACGTTCCATTGGATTGCAAAACGCACATTCCCACTTGTGCATGGCCGTGCGCCACGCGCTGGTCTCTTTTCACACCAGGCGCAAGCTATCATTTCATGAACAACCGTCATGATCCTCCGGGTCATGCATATGTACATCACACTATTTTATGTCTACCCTCCCCCTTTTTCAGGCGGTCAACCTATATTGTATTTTGCACTACCGTGTATCCGGAGAATTTTCTTACCACCAGGTACGTTCACCTGCTCATTTAACAAAAGTCTTCCTTACATTTCGAATGATCCCGTTAGGGTCAGTGTGCTGGCTTTAGGGGCACCATCATCCCACTAGGTTACCCCCTTCTTGGCTTCGCCAGCAGTTAGTGGTCCCGCGAGGCCGACACCCCGCCTCAAACGTACAGAGGCACCCGCCCAACGCGCCACCTCGTTAGTAAGCCGCCTCGCGTGTTGCATAGAGAGGGCCTCACCTGTCACTCCCTTCCCCTAGTCCTGTCTTACAGTCACCGAGAGGCCAACGCTCCTGCCACTACCACAAGTGGCCTCATTAACCCCTCGCGCCAAATCATAGGTAGAGCCTCTCAAGCCGCTTGGCAAATTAGCAGGGCTTCATCTGTCACCATGCAAGTATAATTTTTTCGCCATCCGGCCTAGCTAGCTTGCCAGCACGATCCTGTGTTTCCCCAAGCTAATCAACTGTTTTGTTTTACCATGTCTCTGGAAGGGATAGAGAACTTCTCCCTACCTGGCACCCCTGCTAGATCCGTCACTGCTACCCAGGGAGACGGTCTAGCCAGTCCAGCACCCATCAGATCCTGGACAATCCCGCGCATAACGACGGAGTTAAGGTGACAGCTTGTTCCCTTCCCCGCCACGGCGAGGAGAGCAGAGCTTTTCCGGCTGCTGCGCACACCAATCGATAACAGGGAGGCAGGGGAAGGACCTAGCCAGTCCAGCACAGGGGATATACATACCATGCTGTCCTCTCTAAATGTCATCCATGTCTAAAGTCAACGCCAGGTTGGAGAGGCTGTAATCGGTCACCGCGACCCTCTCCCTGGCAGGGCCACCACCGGCAGCGTCACCGGCGCCGGCCGGATTGCCAGTGATCACGTCGACCGTTAGCCTGGAGGACCAAGAAGTCAGCCCGGCGCACATAATACCGGAGGAGGAACCTGGGGTACCCGTCGCCACAAAGAAGACAGAAGGGCCAGACACGGTCATCACCTTTCCTGGGTACCCAGTTGGATTCAGCCTCAATGCAAGCCAGTTTGCCATCCGGGAAGATCCAGGACATTCTCGCCCACATAGACAACTACCTTCAACTCAGCACCGGCAGCCGCAAAAAACGTCAGTCCCTGCTGGGCTCCCTGATCTTTGCCATGCGCATCCACCTCAGGGTCGCTCATTTATATCACGGCTCCTGCACCTCTCCCCTTTTTTCCACACGACTCGCACGGGTTGTCCCTGGATGCCCACGCTGCGGCAGGTCTGGGCATGTGGGGGAGATTTCTGTCCACCTGGAATGGCGGGAGCTTGTTTCTCCCTCAGCCGTCGGACTCTTCCCCCTCTATCTGGTCAGATGCGGCATCTACCACAGGCTTCGCGGCCATTTTTGGGAACGATTGGCTGTGGGGCAGCTGGCCTCCTGCGGTCCGGGGTTTGGAGAGATTCTCCACTGCCTCAGCGCTTTTCAAGATCTACCCCATCGTGGCGGCTGCCGTAGCGTGGGGTCATTCATGGGCAAACATGTCGGTCCGGTGCTATTCAGACAACCATACGACCTGCCAGTTCATCAACAGGATCGTTCCAAATCTCTCACAATCGTGAGGTTTCTGTGGAGACTTCCTTGGTTGGCCACTTGCAATAATTTCTTCTTACATTGTTTCCATGTCCCGGGGGGTGGGCAATACGGCAGCTGACAATCTGTCTCGCGTCAAATTTCAGGCATTTCATCAAGCTCTCCCATCAGCGTCACCCACGGCCTCCATCACTCCATCATTTCAAACAGCTCATTCTGGATTAGAAGGCATCATGCGGCATAGCCAGTCTTTGTCCCACTTAGCACTATCAGACAATACACATAGAACATACGACAGAGCGTTCACACTATTCAACAGGTTCCTGTTGGAACACAACATCACGCACCCTTTTGTCATGACGTCTCTTCCGGGGTTACTTCTTTTGCCATCTCAAACTCAAATGTCATACAACACCATCAAACTATATCTCACCGGCATTTCAACATCATATGCTAATCATACACCCCAATAACATCAGCTTCATGTCCTCGCACCAGATCAAATACATACTCAGAGGATTCAGGAAACGGAACCCGCACGTCCAGCCCAGAGGCTACCCATAATCAATCATATCTTCAAAGCATTATCCGACTTACTGGACGCCACGCCTCTTGAAACAGATGCCAACTCCATCATCAAAACGGCAATTTACTTGGCCTTCTACGGATTCCTGAGTTCCGGGAAATTCACTACAGCCTCCACGACCCGAACCTCACCTTGTCTTCTTGTCACCCACGTGTCAAAACACATGGTTCACTACATCCTGTCCTTACCTCACTCCAAGAATAGTCAGCACTTACCCGTCAACATTTCATATTACCCCACGCACAACAGATGGTGTCCAGTCAGGGTCCTGGATGCTTACAATCAGCGTCACAAGTTCTACCCTCTCAACCGCTACTTCAACTACATGGTTCGGTACTCACCACCACCACCTTCATGACCCATGCCGGGTCATCCCTCACACAACTAGGCCTCAATGCAGCCAACTACTCAGGGCACTCCTTTCGCATTGGAGCCACGTTCACGGCCTCCAGTGCCAACATCCTCACTCATGTCATCAGGGAATTGGGGCGCTGGGAGTCATCCGCTTACGCGCAATACATTCCCAATCCAACACAAGAGTTAAGAGTGGCTTTCCAAAACATGTCGGGTCAAGCTATTGATACATCAATTGGCTACAATAAACTGGTTTATTTCCATTTTTGCCCTCTTCTTTCTCAGGCCTACCTCATCCTCGGTTTCGGCACACCACAACCGACTGCACTCATTCCCTGCTTTCCCAGGGCTCTTCACTGTACTACCGTAAGCCCCTTACACAAATATGATTGTACCTATGATCTTTCATTGTATACATGTATATTCATGTCCAATACAAGTTGCGTTACATTGATGTACATCAGGGGTGGGGAACCTTTTTTCTGCCAAGGGCCATTTGGATTTTTGTAACATCATTCGGGGGCCATACAAAATGATCAACTTAAAAATTAGCCTGTTATTATTTGGTCAAACATTTTTTTTGTATAATCTTTATTTATATACTCAATTTTTACAAATAAAGAACAGCACCCTGCATCACTGGACCCCTTTACATTACACAGTACCCTGCATCACTGGACCCCTTTATATTACACAGCACCCTGCATCACTGGACCCCTTTACATTACACAGCACCCTGTACCTCTGGACCCCTTTACATTACACAGCGCCCTGCATCACTGGACCCTTTACAATACACAGCACCCTGCATCACTGGACCCCTTTACATTACACAGCGCCCTGCACTGTGCAGGACATTAATACATGAGTTACCATGACCATTGACCGGTGCAGGACATTTACCTAGGGTTGCCACCTGTACGGGATTGACCCGGACTGTACAGGGTTTGAATCATGTGTCCGGGTCTCCTTCCGCCTTCAACCCGGACACATGATTCAAACTGTACTGTGGCTTAGCTGGTGGAGGAACACTAGTAGTTAAAGTTGGTAGGGGAAAGTTCTTATCCTTATACAGCAGTTCGGACAATTTAATCTGAGCCCCAATGTCCTCTTCTATACAAATACACTGAGTAATGTAATTGCCGGGATCAGCAGCACAAGGATTACTCTGCAGGGACTATTTGATGGTTTTCGGGCTCAGGCGGAGTAATCCTTGTGCAGAGGTTCTCAGTAATTACATTACTCAGCCAGGGTATCTGTATAGAAGAGGACGTGGGGAGATTAGATTGTCGGGACTCAGAACTGCTGAATAAAGATAAGAACTTTCCCCTAATGACATTGTGATTTTTTTTTAATATGCAGCATGGGGGGAGGGGGTAAATGTCCTGCACTGGTCATGGTAACTTATGTATTAATGTCCTGTGCACTGTGCAGGACATTTACCCCCCTCCCCCCGCCGCTATGCTGCATATTAAAAAAATTTGCTGTATTTCATGATGCTGTCTGGCTGCCTTACTTGCTGCTGGAAATGGTTCCTCGTCGGTGGCGCTGGCTCGTCCTCTCTATGCTCCTCCCATCAGTGTCATCCCAGCCAGCATGAATGGTGATCCCCGCCCGGCGGCGTGACGTCACTCACGGCGGGCGGGGCTGTAAACCTAGGGAAGCATCTTAGCTGCAGTGCAATAGCTGGAGGCTGGCGCCGGCTAACAGGGGGGGGCCGCAGGAGCAGAGTAAATGCTATTGGCTGGCGCCGGCTAACAGGGGCGGGCCGCAGGAGCGGAGTAAATGTATTGCTAAACACACGGACAATGAATGAATGATCGCCATGATCATCCATTCATTGTCAGTGTGTTTAGCAATACATTTACTCCGCTCCATAGTGACAATCGGCGGCGGTGTTTTACAATCGCATGGGGGGCCGGATTGAATGATCTCGCGGGCCGCAAGCGGCCCGCGGGCCGCAGGTTCCCCACCCCTGATGTACATAGATGCGATCCCTTATGGTGCAGCATTCGCGCCGTTTTGATCACGGTTTTGTGGTGGCCCCCCGACTCTCCTCCCCCTGTGTGATGTGTGCGCGCGTCATCCAGAGCCGCCTCCGGCGCCTCACGTCCGTGCGTCCTGACGTCGGAGCCGCCCAATCATGTGATTTCGTCACATGGTGTGGGCGTGCCGGCGGGACGCCGGCCGTGGGGTGGCTGGACTCGGTGTTTGCCTGGGTTTTCGCGCGCCGTCATCTACACACACCAGGGGATGAGTGAGTACTGGCTCTCCTATTGGCTGTGGGAGCCTTTTTATGCTTAATTCACAGTGATGGCGCTACCCCCTGACGAAGGTACGCCGAAACGCGCGTTGGGGTAGCGCCACCCTGGTCTTTTCTTAGCACACGGCTCTTCATTCGGTGAGTCCCTGTCTCCGCTTGTTCCCCTCTGTTTTATTGTTATCACCATTACTCTTATTTTCCATTGCTCATTGGTCTACAGCATTACTTTTTGTTCTACTGTCTGCTTGCATACCAATTATTTATTTACAGAGGTGTTCATGTGGTTGACATGTGTCTCACCTGGTACTTCATTCTAGCAATATTCAGTACATGGTTTAGAGCACTGTCTCTGCATTGTTTTCCATGTCTCTTCATTATACTTTGTACCATGCTTTGTTGATCCGTGTGCTTGTTCTTCCGGGGTGGCGTCTCTTTTTCTGTCCTCCGCTCCGACTTTTCATCATGTCCATGGCACCATTTATTTATTGACTTTACTTATGTCATTTTTAATCATGCCCTAATAAACAATATATTTTTTGGTAACATGAGCTCCTTTTCCTTTTTTTCTGCTCTTTTATGGGGTAGTTTAGGGCCCCTTTTCGGGTTTCCGTGTTGCAGGAAGGGTTAATGTGGCAGCATAGAAACATAGAATGTGTCGGCAGATAAGAACCATTTTGCCCATCTAGTCTGCCCAATATATCTGAATCCTATGAATAGTCCCTGGCCCTATCTTATATGAAGGATAGCCTTATGCCTATCCCATGCATGCTTAAACCCCTTCACTGTATTTGCAGCTACCACTTCTGCAGGAAGGCTATTCCATGCATCCACTACTCTCTCAGTAAAGTAATACTTCATTATATTACTTTTAAACCTTTGCCCCTCTAATTTAAAACTGTGTCCCCTTGTGGTAGTTTTTCTTCTTATAAATATGCTCTCCTCCTTTACCGAGTTGATTCCCTTTATGTATTTAGCAGTTTCTCTCATCTCCCCTCTGTCTCTTCTTTCTTCCAAGCTATACATATTAAGGTCCTTTAACCTTTCCTGGTAAGTTTTATCCTGCAATCCATGTACTAGTTTAGTAGCTCTTCTCTGAACTCTCTCTAGAGTATCTATATCCTTCTGGAGATATGGCCTCCAGTACTGCGCACAATACTCCAAGTGAGGTCTCACCAGTGTTCTGTACAGCGGCATAAGCACTTCACTCTTTCTACTGCTTATACCTCTCCCTATACATCCAAGCATTCTGCTGGCATTTCGTGCTGCTCTATTACATTGTCTTCCCACCTTTAAGTCTTCTGAAATAATTACTCCTAAATCCCTTTCCTCAGATACTGAGGTCAGGACTGTGTCAAATATTCTATATTCTGCCCTTGGGTTTTTACGCCCCAGGTGCATTATCTTGCACTTATCCACATTAAATTTCAGTTGCCAGAGTTCTGACCATTCTTCTAGTTTTCCTAAATCCTTTTCCATTTGGCTTTTCCCTCCAGGAACATCAACCCTGTTACATATCTTTGTGTCATCAGCAAAAAGACTAACCTTACCATCGAGGCCTTTTGCAATATCACTTATGAAGATATTAAACAAAATTGGTCCCAGTACAGATCCCTGTGGAACCCCACTGGTAACATGACCTTGTTTTGAATGTTCTCCATTGACTACAACCCTCTGTCTGTCACTCAGCCACTGCCTAATCCACTCAACAATATGGGAGTTCATGCTCAATGACTGCAGTTTATTGATAAGTCTTCTATGTGGGACAGTGTCAAAAGCCTTACTAAAATCTAGATATGCGATGTCTACTGCACCTCCACCGTCTATTATTTTAGTCACCCAGTCAAAAAAATCTATAAGATTTGTTTGACATGATCTCCCTGAAGTAAACCCATGTTGTTTTTCATGTTGCAATCCATGGGATTTTAGATGTTCCACAATCCTATCCTTTAATAGGGTTTCCATTAATTTGCCTACTATTGATGTCAGACTCACTGGTCTATAGTTGCTCGATTCCTCCCTACTACCTTTCTTGTGAATGGGCACGACATTTGCCAATTTCCAATCTTCCGGGACGACTCCTGTTACTAATGATTGGTTAAATAAATCTGTTAACGGTTTTGCCAGCTCACCACTAAGCTCTTTTAATAATTTTGGGTGTATCTCATCAGGCCCCTGTGACTTATCTGTCTTCACCTTAGACAGCAAACTTAGAACATCTTCCTCTGTAAAGATACATGCATCAAACGATTTATTAGTCATCCTTTCTAGTGGAGGTCCTTCTCCTTTTTCTTTTGTAAAAACTGAACAGAAGTATTCATTAAGGCAGTCGGCTAGCCCTTTATTCTCTTCTACATACCTTCCGTCCTTTGTTTTTAATTTAGTTATTCCTTGTTTTAATTTCCTTTTTTCATTTATATATCTGAAGAATGTCTTATCCCCTTTTTTCATAGACTGAGCTAGTTTTTCTTCTGCCTGCGCTTTAGAAGTTCTTATAACTTGCTTGGCCTCTCTCTGCCTAATCTTGTAGATTTCCTTATCTTCATTGCTCTGGGTTTTTTATAATTACAAAATGCTAGCTTTTTATTTTTAATGATTTGGGCCACTTCTGCTGAGTACCACAGTGGTCTCTTCCTTTTTTTGCTTTTACTGACAAGTCTAATGCAATTTTCTGTTGCCTTCAATAATGCACCTTTTAAGTAGTCCCATTTCTCCTGGACTCCATGTAATCCGTTCCAGTCTGATAAGGACTCATTTATGACTAATTTCATTTTTGAAAAGTCTGTTTTTCTAAAATCTAAAACTTTTGTTTTTGTGTGGTGGGACTCTTTCACAGTTCTTATATTAAACCACACTGACTGGTGATCACTAGATCCCAAGGTTTCGCCTACAATGACATCATATACCGAATCCCCATTTGTGAATACCAAATCCAAAATGGCCTCCCTCCGGGTTGGCTCCTCAACCACTTGTTGTAGAGATAACCCCAGTAGGGAATTTAGAATATCTGTACTCCTGGTAGAACTTGCTATTTTGGTTTTCCAGTTTATATCTGGAAGATTGAAATCTCCCATAATGATAACTTCTCCTTTCATTGTCATTTTAGCTATATCTTCAACTAGTAGATCATCTAGTTCTTTAACTTGACCAGGTGGTCTATATATCACACCTACACGAGTTACTGCATGGTTAGCAAACTGCAACGTAACCCAAACTGACTCTATGTTGGCCTCACCAACTTGTATTAGGTTAGATTTAATGCTATCTTTCACATACAGGGCCACTCCTCCTCCTTTCTTGCCTTCTCTGTCTCTTCTGTATAAAGAGTACCCTGGTATGGTTATGTCCCAGTCATTTCTTTCATTAAACCATGTCTCCGTAACAGCCACTAAATCTACATTCTCAGATGCCATTATTGACCCAAGTTCATTGATTTTTTTACCTAATCTGCGAGCATTTGTAGACAGGACTCTGAGCTTATCATTTCTTAACCTCTGTGCTTCTGACCTGTTCTGGCATTGTTTCGGGGGGCAATTGGACTCTTTTATTTTCACTCTTTTGCCCCCCCTTCCTAGTTTAAATACTCTTTCGCAAATTCTTGGAGTTGTTCACTAAGTACATTTGTTCCTTTAAAAGAAAGATGCAAACCATCTTTTTTGTACAGTTCCTTTCTATTCCAAGTAGAGCTATCATGAGAAACAAAGCCAAATCCTTGCTCTTGACACCATTTACCAAGCCATATGTTGAACTCCTTTATGCGCCTCTGCCTATCATTCTGAACATTATGCACAGGCAGAACTTCAGAAAATGAAATGGTGGATGCAAAATCCTGTACGTCATTACCAAGTGTGATAAAAGATTTTTTCACCTCTGACACTTCATTGCAAGCCAGGTCATTTGTCCCTAGATGGACAAGAACATCCACGTCCCCTTCCTGCTTTGCTTGCTTAACAATATTAATAATACGTCTTCTATCTCTTCTAGCAGTACCCCCAGGGAGACATCTCACAAAACCATTTTCTTTAAGCTCCACACTTCTTATGATTGAATCACCCAGCAACAGCTGCTTCCTTTGAGACTTCGCTTTATCTTTTTTGTCCTTGGCTGCAGTCTTGCATACATTAGACATAGGAGTCGATGGTTTCACACCCTCTGTGCTTGAGTCCATATCCATGTTGTCCTTACATTCTGAGAGTGCTGCAAATGAATTATGGAGAACCACCGACTGTGGGACATGTCTTCTATCCACCACTCTAAGTCTTCCAGAACCTACAGTAACCCATCTGCCATTTCTGGGGGTCCTCTGTGGCAGTGCAGCAGTCCTAGCTGGAGTTTGTTTAACAGATAATTTAAATATTTCAGCTTTCAAAAATGCAATTTCCTGCTGCAGTAAGGAGAACTGTCTACAGATCTGACAGCATCCGAATCTCCAAAGAGTGGAACATGAAATAAATGCACAACAATTCCTGCACTGAACCAAGTCTGCCATTTTAAAGAGGAGGGAAAAAAAAAAAATTGTAAATTTAAATCAAACAAATCTTACCTTTTTTTTTTTTTTTTTTTGTATTGTTTCCACCTTCCAGCCTACCTCCTGACTATCTCCTGCAATATCTCTTCACTGTACTTTAATGTAGTACTTGAAGGTAGTACTTGCAGCTAATGAATTAGGCCAGCAGGTGGATAATGGGGGCTAAAGGGTTAATAGTGCAAGCAGTGAGAGACAGAAGAGAGGCTGTGGAGGGAGGGCCGAGGGACAGGAAGGGGAGGGGGAAGTAGTGGATATATACCCCCTTCCTTCCCTCGGTACTTCCTCTTGACGGTGTGGGAAGTGCTGGTATCACTTACCGCTTCCTGACCCTCCAAGAATGCCAGACGCAGAGCTTCGTCGGGCGCTGCTTGCAAGATTTCAAGAGGAGGGCGAAGGGTGGCTGCGTTCCTTCCTTGGCAGCTTGAGCGCCCCCCCTCCTCCTCTTCCTCCTGTGCCTGCGGTGGTGGTCCCTTCCGTGGGTCCGCAGGAGCCTGGTGGTGCTGCGGCAGTGCGGGGGGAGCGGCGGTCCCGACGTCCTCACCGCCCTCCCTCCCGCTTGGGCCATAGTCCCCCTCCTGTTTCTCATGTGTCGGTAGGGCTGGGGATCCACAGGAATAGGGCCGCTTCTGGCCTGCCTGCGGCCTGGCCTCCTCCACGCATGCTAGCCCCGCCCCTTCATCCTCCATGGGCGATAGCCCCGCCCCTCCTCCTCCACAGGCGGTATCCCCGCCCCTTCCTCCTCAGCTCCCGGCCGCTGTGCTCAGAGCAGTGTGGCCGTGTTCAAATATTAGTATGGGTGCCAGCGTTAGTACAGTGGAGGCGGAGGACCGCCCTCTGACCCCCCCACCTTCACAGCCCCCCATGTTTTCCCCTCCAGGGGATGTGTTAGCCCCCCAGCCGTCTCGTATAGACACTCCCCTTTCTGTGTCTGCCCCTACTACTGATGTGGCACAGCTAGAAGAGGGACCCCTGGATGGGCCTGCTTTGGAACCCCCTTTGCCTTTGCTCCCACCGCCCCACCCCTCCCTCACACGAAAGCCGCTTCCCACCACTGCAGGCGCAGGGAGTGGTCCATGTCCCCGTCCTCGTCGGTGTAGGGGAGGGGCTGGACCCAGTCCAGGTCGTCCACATACAGCCGGCGGTCCAGATCCTCCAGATGGCGCTCCCCGTCGTCCTCGGGCGGATTGGAGGAGCCTGTGCGGACACTGCGTTCAAGAGGGGAGCGACTTCAGCCGAGTGAAGTTCCCAGGGCCTCCAGCCTGGTTCCTGCAGCAGTTCACGGGGAAGGCGTGTCTGTACCTGCGATGGGGATGCCGGTGACAACAACGACTGGGGAGTACCAATATGTTGGGGCCTGGGGAGGGGGTGGGGCCCACTGCTGGCGTTGAGGCGTTACTTAAATCCTTGTTAGACCGGTTGACCCCTTCGGTCCCCTCCCCTTCGGCACGGTTGCCCCCTTCCACTCCGGTGTCAGGATCCGGGGAAGTTAGTTCACCTGCGGTTAGGCCCACTCTGATACTGGCGGGTATCCATAAGGATTCCTGCTTTTGTGGGGTTAATCCCTTGGGTTCCCATCTCGACGACGCTACACAGGATAAGATCTGGTCTAATCTGGTCCTTAGTATCTGTTGACAAGCACACGGTGGACAAGGAGAAATGTTTTTTGGATAAGCCGTTTGATAGGAGGTTCAAAGTGTCCAAAACTATGAACAATTGGTTACAGGCTTTTGCGGTGTTGGGCTGCGTGATGGGTCAGCGACATCCGGGACACTGTTAGGAGTTGTTCATATATTTAGACACTGTCTATAGCGCGTATAAGGCATACGGTGGTAGCGCGTGGTGGAGGTACGACGAGGAGTTTAGGCGTCGTTTAACATTACAGCCAGAATTGGGTTGGGGGCTGAAGGCAACTGATGTTTGGTTGCGTTTAATGACGTCTCCTCTACCCCCATCCCTTTCAAGGGGCGGCCGCTGGGACTGGGGTCACCGGAGCCCAGGTCCTAGTGGCCGCCCGCCGCCCTGGAGCTTGCTGGCTATTTAACGAGGGGTATTGTAAATACGCCGGGCTGTGCAAGTACAAGCACGAGTGCTCGGCCTATTAAGGTCTTCATCCCGCCGGTCGTTGTACCAAACCCCAAGTTAGGCCCGCCAAAAGCTCCGCTCCCTGGGAACAGAAGGACGCCGGTCAGCGTGGAAGGGATGGGCCCGTGGCTAGATCGGCACCCCAATAGGAAAGCTGCGTCTGCTTTACGTTGTGGTTTTGTTGAGGGTTTTTTCATTCCTTTTGTTTTGAATCGGTCTCTGTTTTTTTTCTGGCAACCTAAAATCGGTGCGGGAACACCCTGAGGTGCTTAGGTCAAAACTGCTGAAAGAGGTGTCGGCGGGCAGGATTGAGGGTCCTTTTGTGTCGTTGCCCTTCCCTAACCTAAGGGTTTCCCCGTGGGGGGTCGTTCCTAAGAAAGAGTCGGAAGTTTTGCTTAATCCATCACCTGTCCTACCCGCGGGGATCGTCGGTTAATGATGCCATCTTGCTGGAGGAGGCTTCTGTCTCATAGGTGTCGTTTGATAGGGCGGTGACCTTAGTGCGGGATGCGGGTCGCGGGGCTCTCTTGGCAAAATCCGATATTGAGTCTGCTTTTCGGCTTCTTCCTATTCACCCGGATTGTTTTCACCTCCTGGGGGGATGTTTTGAGGGGTTGTTCTATTATGATACGTGCTTGCCGATGGGGTGCTCTATCTCCTGCCATTATTTTGAAATGTTTAGTTCCTTCCTCGAATGGGCGGTGCGTTTTGAGACGTGATCATCAGCCGTGATCCATTATTTAGACGATTTCCTTTTTGTTTCTCGGGGCGAAGGGGGGGGTTTCTCCTTTCCACCTTTTTGCATTTGATGTCGGTTTTTGGTGTTCCCATTTCGAGAAGACGGAAGGCCCGATTACGAGGCTTTCCTTCCTGGGGATAGAGATTGATACAGTTCAGATGGTTTTTCACCTCCCTTCGGATAAGTTGTCTAACCTTTTAAGCCTCATTGATGGTTTTTTGGTGGTACGTAAGGTGTCCCTTCACCAACTGCAATCGCTCTTGGGTCTCCTGTACTTTGCTTGCATGGGGATGCCTATGGGCAGGGTTTTTTCGCGCCGCCTTTCGCTTGCCACGCGGCGAGTGCGTTCCCCGCGGCATCATATTCGCCTCACGAAGTCCCTAAAGGCAGACTTGGTGGTGTGGCGAACTTTTTTATGCTCCTATAATGGTCATACCTGTTATATTTCGCGGGAAGTGTCAAATTTAGAGTTGGCTCTGTGGTCTGATGCGGCAGGGTCCTCCGGCTTTGGCACTATTCTTGGCCGGGAGTGGTGTTCCGCTTCTTGGCCGGCAGAGTGGCAGGAGAATGGGCTGGTGCGGAACTTGATGTTGTTGGAATTGTTCCCGATCGTGGTGGCTGTGGAGGTTTGGGGTGCTCAATTGGCGAATAGGCATGTCTGTTTTTGGTCCGATAATTTGGGGACGGTTCAGTGTATTAATTCTCTTTCGTCCTCTTCCCTCCCGGTTTTGTCCCTTCTTCGGCACCTGGTGCTTCGGTGCTTGGAGCGTAATATTTATTTTAGGGCCCGACATGTGCCTGGGGTTGACAATAGAATCGCTGACGCTCTTTCTCATTTCAACTGGCAGGTTTTCCGGGAGCTCCTTCCGGAGGCGGAGGTGGATGGCCTGGAGTGCCCGGGATACTTGTAGCGTCTGGTGTCCCTTGTGAGTTCCTCTGTGTCCCCGGCTACGTGGAATGCTCATGGTAAGGCATGGGGGGATTGGTTGTCAGTGAGGGGTTCCAGGGATGTTGCCCGGCGGGATGATCTGCGCCTTGAGGTCACTATCGAGTGGCTTTTGGGGTTGCGGGCTCAAGGGGTTTCGGCACCGGTGGCTCGTAAGCGCTTGGCGGGGGTTGCCTTTTATTTTAAACTCTGTGGTTGGGCGGATGTCACTAAGGAGTTTGAAGTTCGGCAAGCGATGCGGGGTTGGTTGAGAGGTTATGTGGTTCGGAATAGTAGACGTCCCATTTCCTTCGCTTTGTTGTGCCGACTTGTGCATCATTGTGAAGGGGTGTGTTCCTCGGCGTTCGAGCGGGCCTTGGTGGCGGCCAGTTTTAGTGTTGCTTTTTTTGGGGCTTTGCGCGTAAAGGAGCTTTTGGTGCCTTCTAGCAGGAAGGCGGGGGGTTTGCTTGGTTCTGACGTAGTAGTCGGTAATAATGCGCTCCGGGTTCGGATTCGTCTGTCCAAAACTGATCAGTTTGGGAACGGTGTTTGGCTGCCTATCCAGCCGGTTTCGGGTGTAGCTTGCCCAGTCCGGCTGGTGTCGGAATACTTGATGGTGCGGCCGGTGGCGGAGAACTTTTTTGTGCATTGTGATAGGTCTCCTTTTACCAAGTTCCAGTTTTCTTCGGTATTGCGTTCCTGTTTGGGTCGGGCCGGGGTGGACCCCCAAGGAGTTTGGTACACATTCGTTCAGGATTGGCGCAGCGACGGAGGCAGCTAGGGCGGGTTTGCCGGAGTCGGATGTCATGCATATCGGCCGGTGGCGCTCGGCGTGCTTCGCTCGCTATATACGTCCGGATCTATTGGTGGGCTAGCCTGTTGCTTTGGTCGGTGTATCAAAAAATAAATAAATAATAAAAGGGTTTTAGGGACGGTTCCCCTTTGGCACATTTGTTTATGCAGTTGGTGTGTATCCTTGTTAACTGTTTTCTCTTTGCAGGAGTGGTGCGTCCGACGGTGTGGCTGTTGGGCCACTCATATGTGTTCTGGGCGGCGCAGCGAGCCAAATGCAGGCCAGGAGGTCGGAACCTCGGTTTCCGGGAGACGGAGGTGCACTGGCAGGGGATTCAGGGACTGCGATGGTCCCAGCTGTTGCCGGAGGTGGTGGAGTTGGGTTTGAGATCATCGGGTTCGGTTATACTGGTAATACATGCCGGGAGTAATGATTTGTGTGCTCTGCGGTTGACGGAGCTGAAGGCGCTCTGATCTGGAACGCTTCCCCGCTTTTTTCAGGGAAGTAATACTGGTATGGTCGGAGATTGAACCTCGAGTGGTATGGCACGGTGCAAGAGATGGTGTGGCGTTAGAGAGGAGCAGGCGGGCCTTGAACGCACGGGTCTCTCGGTTCGTGCGGTCCAGAGGGGGAGTAGTGGTCAGGCATAGGCAGCTGGAAGATGACAGCAGAGCATTGATGCGACCGGATGGGGTGCACCTTACGGATATTGGTCTCAACATCTTTTTGTCGGGTCTGCAGGACGGGATTGAGCAGGCCTTTTTTTTGGTGGGTGGTGGTCGGAGTCCCGTTTAGATTCGGTCCTTCTCCGTGGCGGCAAGGTTATAACAAAACAGATTGAAAGAAGTGATATTGGGCGTACGTACACTCTGGGAGCAGAGGTTGGCACACCGCAGCGGAGAAATGATTGGTGGGGGAGGATGGTATGATGATTTATGCTGTGTAATCTGTAGCTGTGGCCGATCATCACCCAGTAAAGAGTTGATTAAGTTAAAGATGGTGTCCGTGTGGTTATTCGACGAGTTGATGAGCAAAGGGGTCTGAGAGTCTGGTTCTGCACTTTCCTCTCCATTCCTGGGTTTCCCCCGGGTACCAGCAGTCTGAGAAGAGAAGCAGGAAGTGAGGAGACAGGGAGCAGCAGCCATCTTGGCAAGAGAAAAGACAGGCGTCTGTGCTGTGCTGAGAGTGTGTGGAGATATTAGAGGACTTTCCTGGGCAGCCAAGCCGTATGTATTTCAGTCCAGAGGCGGACGGAGTATAAAGAGACAGTACGTTTGGTGGAGCCACGCTGAAAGGACTGGGCTCAGTGGCTAATCAGTGAAACTGACATGGTGGCTGTGTATATCGCCACCAAAGTTACACACTCGCAGTGCTTTTGAGTACCGGAAAGCAACTGCAAATCCCCGGCTTACATCCCCCCTCAGTGTATGGATTCTTCAGGACGGTCAGTGGCTGAGTGATACCTGCTGGTGGACTCCATTGCATCCACTTGGTTTCCCTGCCTGCTGAGGAGGATTTCATTGCTTCGGATATTGTGATAACCGTGAGGAGAGGACGCTTCGCTATCAAAGAAAGGAACGACATTGGGTCCCACCGCGCGCTTCTACGGACTGTAAGCGGTCCACCTGGACCACTGGGAAAAAGGGGGGTGCGCATCCAACTGTGAAGTTAGGGTCAGTTAGGGTTAGTTTTGGAAATATAGGTCATTCAGTGTCCGTACTGCAGAAGCGGACGTAGTAAAAGTGGAAGCTATTGCAGAACCTGCATTGAATTGTTCATTAGTGATGGACGAACATCTGCTGGGACAGTTCGCAAACGCGATCAAATGTTCGTGAACCACAGGTTCGCGGCGGGTCCCATTCATTTTAATGGCAGGCGAACCTGAAGAACCTCCAGGTCATATTTGCAGCCACAAAATACTTACTAGATGCGCACACATAGTCCCACAACATGGACACTGACATACCAGAAGTATTAAGCGAATCTGTGATCTATAAGCATTATTTTTATATCTGCGAAATTTCGTCAAAGTATTAATCGCAAGAGCACATGCGCTGGGAAGGCGCGGCCTACAGCAACTGGTTTGCACCGACTAGAAATTACATGGATGTGATGGTTGGAACCAAGTTCAGAGACGAAGAGGAAGCGGAAGAACTCCTGGTGACTGTAAGTAATCTTACATTAAAGTAGTGTATTTGATTACATTTCACCTGCAGGTCTGAACGATCTCTTTATATGCAGAAAGAATGTAAATCGCCAGTGCGACCTTCTGCGATTCTAATTTTTCTTAAGTGCACTCAAATTCAAATTTTATAAGGTCTCACTAGATATTAGTGATTGTTGCACTAAGTATTCCTGTGACATCACACCCACTGTTAGTAGCATTTTTGTATGGAAAGCATAGAAATATATTTCACATGCACATTGCACATCCATTGTCATGTCGCACACTATATACCGCACACACACACACTATATACCGCACACACTATATACCGCACACACACACTATATACCGCACACACACACACACATTATATACAGCGCACACACACTATATTCCACACACACACTATATACCGCACACACACACACACTATATACCGCACACACACACTATATACCACACACACACTATATACCGCACACACACACTATATACCGCACACACACACACACATTATATACAGCGCACACACACTATATACCGCACAGACACACACTATATACCGCACACACACACACTATATACCGCACACACACACACTATATACCGCACACACACACTATATACCGCACACACACAGACACACACTATATACCGCACACACACCCATTATATACCGCACACACACCCATTATATACCGCACACACACACTATATACCGCGCGCACACACACACACTATATACCGCACACACACACTATATACCACACACACACACACACACTATATACCACACACACACACTATATACCGCACACACACACTATATACCGCACACACACACTATATACCGCACACACACAGAAACACACTATATACCGCACACACACACATAGTCTATAGATTATAGTTTGTATCCTGTTGGTCAGGACTCAGGAGAAGCTTTCTTTGTCAGACCGCCAGTATTTGCTGGTTCATTTAGAGTTACCCAGGGTGCATCCCGGGGAGGCGAACCAGCTGTACACCCCATACCGTAACGTCACTTCACTAGACAGGTACATCTCTGCTTAGCTGGACAATATCTGATAGCTCAGACCCCTCCCACATACAGTCGTAATACAATCCCATCTTCTAACCGTAACAGTAAGGCCGCATGCACACGGGCATGTTTTTTCACAACTACGGACCGTAAAAACCAAGGCTGCTGTCCTGCAGAGTGGATGAGCGCACGGCGTCATTGGTACTCGCTATGACGCCATGTGCTTCTTGCCACCACCACTGAACAGTAATACACTTGTATATATCATACAAGTGTATCACAGTCCAGCGGTGGTGGCCGAAAGCGCACAGCATCATAGCAACCAATGACACCGTGCGCTCGTCCACTCTGCAGGACGGGTTTGTACGGTCCGTAGTTGTGAAAAAACACACCCGTGTGCAGGCGCCCTAAATCTAATATTTCCACTTAAATACTTTTTGCAGTTTAGGCTTCTTTCACACTTGCGTTCCGGGTTCCGCTTGTGAGTTTCGTTTGAAGGCTCTCACAAGCGGCTCCGATCCGTACGGCCCCGATCCGTACAGCCCCAATGCATTCTGAGTGGATGTGGATCTGCTCAGAATGCATCAGTTTGGCACCGTTTGGCCTCCGTTCCGCTCAGCAGGCGGACACCCGAACGCAGCTTGCAGCGTTTTGGTGTCCGCCTGGCCGTGCGGAGGCAAACTGATCTGTCCTGATTTACAATGCAAGTCAATGGGGACGGATCCGTTTGACGTTGACACAATATGGTGCAATTGCAAACGGATCTGTCCCCCATTGACTTTCAATGTAAAGTTAGGAGTCCTTATTAATATACCATCGGATCGGAGTTTTCTCCAATCCGATGGTATATTTTACTTTGAAGTGTCCCCATCACCATGGGAACGCCTCTATGTTAGAATATACCATCGGATTTGAGTTAGATCGTGAAACTCAGATCCGACAGTATATTCTAACACAGAGGCGTTCCCATGGTGATGGGGACGCTTCAAGTTAGAATATACTGAGAACTGTGTAATAACTGCCCCCTGCTGCCTGGCAGCACCTGATCTCTTACAGGGGGGCTGTGATCCGCACAATTAACCCCTCAGGTGCCGCACCTGAGGGGTTAATTGTGCGTATCATAGCCCCCTGTAAGAGATCAGGTGCTGCCAGGCAGCAGGGGCCAGACCCCCCTCCCTCCCCAGTTTTAAATCCATTTGTGGCCAGTGCGGCCCCCCCTCTCTCCCTCCCCAGTATTATATTAATTGGTGGCCAGTGCGGCCCCCCCTCCCTCCCCAGTTTTATATTCATTGGTGGCCAGTGCGGCCCCCCTCCCTCCCCAGTATTATATTCATTGGTGGCCAGTGCGGCCCCCCTCCCTCCCTCCCCAGTATTAAATTCATTGGTGGCCAGTGCGGCCTCCCCTCTCCCCCCTAATTAAAATCACCCCCCCCCCCCCATCATTGGTGGCAGCGGAGAGTTCCGATCGGAGTCCCAGTTTAATCGATGGGGCTCCGATCGGTTACCATGGCAGCCAAGATGCTACTGCAGTCCTGGCTGCCATGGTTACTTAGCAATTTTAGAAGCATTATACTTACCTGTGATGTCTGTGACCGGCCGGGCGCTCCTCCTACTGGTAAGTGAAAGGTCTGTGCGGCGCATTGCTTATAGCACAGACCTTTCACTTACCAGTAGGAGGAGCGCCCGGCCGGTCACAGACATCGCAGGTAACTATAATGTTTCTAAAATTGCTAAGTAACCATGGCAGCCTGGACTGCAGTAGCGTCTTGGCTGCCATGGTAACCGATCGGAGCCCCAGCGATTAAACTGGGACTCCGATCGTAACTCTCCGCTGCCACTCAAAAAACAGTTATGCAGACGGATCCGTTCTGAACGGATGCAAGCGTTTGCATTATAGGAGCGGATCCATCTGTGCAGACACCAGACGGATCCGCTCTGAACGCAAGTGTGAAAGTAGCCTTACTTGAGTAAATTATTTTCAATACTATTATTGTTAAAAATTGGGATTATATGCTTGCATTTTTGTCTTGCAGTGGAAGTTGGGGCGGAAATATGACCGCACCCGGTCCCACGCTGAGAAGCAGCGGATTGTGCGGGAGCTGGCATTTAAGATGTGGCACAAAACGGGTCTCAAACACCGCCGTCTGGCCATCATTAAAAAATGGTCAGACATGAAGCGCAGACAACCCCGGTTTATAAAAAGAATCCGGGACGAAAAATGCCCAGGTAGATGCGTAAATAACTTTTGTATGTCAACACTCTGTAAGGTATACAGTGCTAAGCAAAAGTATTCACCCCCCTTCGTTTTTTTTTGTTGTCTCACCCCATGGAATTAACATGGATTGTTTGAGGATTTGCATCATTTAATTTGTAGAACATGAACACAACTTAGACCTTTTTTTAAGTTGGTTAATTGTAAAGCATACAACTAATAGGACAAAATAACAGAAAAGGTCAATGTGCAGAACTATTCACCCCCCTAAAGTCAATACTTTGTAGAGCCACCTTTTGCGGCAATCACAGTTTGAAGTCTAAGGGGGTCACTGGATATGCGAAATTGCTACATGATGATGTGTTTCCCTCTTTATGCACTGAAGCTGGTACGTTCCCTGAGTTTTTCAAGCAAGATGGTGCACCACCACATTATGGATGTCAGGTCCGAGCATTCCTAGATGAACAGTTTCCTGGAAAGTGAATTGGTCGTCGTGGGCCAGTTGAATGGCCCCCAAGGTCTCCCGATCTGACCCCCTTAGACTTTTATCTTTGGGGTCATCTGAAGGCAATTGTCTATGCTGGAAAGATACGAGATGTGCAACACCTAAAACTACGGATGCTGGAAGCCTGTGCTAGCATTTCTCCTGCGGTGTTGCTATCAGTGTGTGAAGAGTGGGAGAAGAGGGTTGCATTGACAATCCAACACAATGGGCAGCACATTGAACACATTTTAAAAGTGGTCAGAAACTTGTAAATAACTCATGAAAGAATAAAGTTACGTTAAAACCAAGCACACCATTTTTCTTAGGAAATTCCCAATAAGTTTGATGTGTCACATGACCCTCTTCCTATTGAAAAAACAAAAGTTGGATTCAAAATGGCCGACTTCAAAATGGCCGCCATGGTCACCACCCATCTTGAAAAGTTTCCCCCCTCACATATACTAATGTGCCACAAACAGGAAGTTAATATCACCAACCATTCCCATTTTTTAAGGTGTATCCATATAAATGGCCCACCCTGTACATTACTCCTCTCACCTACCTCGTCCCCTAACAACATCAAGTGAGATTTTTCCAAATTTATTTTAAGTCCCGAATAATATCAAAATCTCTCAATTATTTTCATCAGTTTCTCCATCTCCTAATCAACATTCGCTGAAAACAACAAGCTATCATCCGCGTAGAGCATTATTTTCTCCCTTACATTACCGTATTGAAACCCCTTAATACTTTAATTCTGTCTAATAATTATCGCTAGTGGTTCTATTGCCATTGCGAAGAGCAGCGGCGATAGGGGACATCCCTGCCTAGTGCCTAAGAAGGGACATCACCCCATTCACAGCCACCCTCGCTCTAGGATAAGAAAAAATCAATTTATTCCAACCAATAAAATACTCCCCAAAGCGTTTACGATCCTCCCACAAATATTCCTACTCTATACAATGGAAAGCCTTGATTGCATCCAGTGACAATATTGCTTTTTTACTACTTTGATCGTTATTGTCACGGTCATATTGTTGTTTGACCGTGACTGGTTGCCGGTGGCAACGTGTTGTTGTCGGTTTGCATGTGCATTTCCTCTTTAAGGTGTGTCTCCCTGCGTTTTGGTGAGCGAAGTGTTAGTCTTCTAGCTGGTGGGGATTTAGGTGTGTCCTAGGTGTGGCCACTATGTGGATATTACCTGTGGCTTCCTGGCTGGAGTCAGTTATTCTCCAGCCTTGTTTGGTGTTGGAGTGCGGCTCCTTTCCTGGGTGATCCTGCCCAGTCCTTGAGGGCCACCTTGTTGGACATAAATTGTCTTCCTTTTGTATGCTCCTTATACCGTACCTCACTTGTTGTATGTTAGGTGTGGGTTTATTTTCAGGGTGTGTTGTACGTCTTGATTGTTGTTACATGTCTGGTCTGTTATTGGTGTTTGTCCCTGCATGTATGTAAGACGTTTTCCCTGTGTGTTGTGTCCCCTGGAAGGGGGTTGGTTTCCCGGAGGGGTGAACCACTAGCCTGTATGCAGCGCTGCCTGGGGCTGCCATGCACCTTGCAGCATGGGGGCCCTGACGGAGTTTGGCACAGCGTCCTGTTTGGTGTTAGGTCCTGTACTTATGCACGGGTTCCACTCGTGGAGACTTCGGCAGGTAAGTGTGTTGTCTTGTGTTCTTACCAATCCTCTTGCTGTGTATAGTCTTTCCTTTTCCCTGCTATTAGGTCTAAAGAGACTCTTCCGTGTCTAGGATGAACAGGACGTCTCCTCCCTGCTCCTATCTGAGCGATTATCAGGGCGACTCAGGGTTCCAGGTTTCCAGGGTATAAGCCGTCGTACCATCGGGGTCCACTCATACGGCGAGGAGTTAGGTAGAGTATTAGGGACGCTATAGGAGGTGACCTGCTCCCTTTTCATGGCTTCTTGGCCTAGCAGCTATCTGTTATCCTTCTTACATTGTACAGTCGGGGGTTTCCCCCACTCCCCACCGTGACAGTTATTTGCTTCAATGTTCATAAATAATCTTCTAATATTAGAATATATCAATCGCTCAGGAATAAACCCTCTTTCATCCTCTTTTATTATTGTTTTTATTACTTTTCTTAACCTGTCTGCGAATACCTTGGCTAATAACTTGATATCAGTATTCAACAGAGAGATGGCTCTATACGACTCCAGCCTTAATGGATAAAAAATTAGGAATCAAAATAACAATGGCTTCTTTCATTGATTCAGGTAATTTATTTGATCTCTTGCACTCAACGAGGGTCTCCATTAATTCTGGAAGAAGAACTAAACTAAATTCCTTGTATTCCTCAAAAGGAAGCCCATCCCCTCCAGGAGCTTTCTTATCTTTTGTTGAATTTAGAGCTCTCACTAACTCCTCCAGCTTTATACTCCCTTCCAACTGAATCTTATGAGCTTCTGCAAGCTTCCTGAAGGGGATATCATCCAGGTATTGACATCACTCGTCCCTTTTATATCTAATTTTTGATTTATATAGTTCTTCGAAATATTTACTAAACAAAATATTAATCTGTTCTGGGGATTTAACTATTTGCCCTTTATTATTTCTTATTGGACCTATCCAACTTTTTTTAAAATTTTATTAATAATTATGGTAACCACAAGCTTACCCGCTTTTTCTCCCTCTGCAAAAGACCTAACCCTCCTGAAAAACATGGATGTTTGTATTTTTTCCATATGTACTTCTTTAACCGTATCATTTAGTTTTTCCCAATTTCTGAAATTTTCCAATGAGGGGTCTTCTGTACAGAGTTTTTGGGCATCCTTTAGTTTCTGTACTAAACTTAGAGTTTTACCATTTTCTTATTTTTTTTCCAATTAATGACTTGCTTGCATAATATTCCCCTCGGGAATGCCTTTGCCGCATTCCAAATCCACTGTTTCTTAGCAGAATCCCTATTAATACAAAAAAAGGACTTCAATTCCTCCATAATACTCTTCTTATCATTCAACAAAATAAACCAATGGGGATTAAATGTAAAAACCCTTGAGATCTGTTTTTCCAAGGTCCCAATCTCCATTACAATCGCGCAATGATCCGACATAAACACAGGAACATACTTTATACTTATTTCATTCCTTTCCAGCAGTTTCTTATTACCAAGGATCACATCTCTCCTAGACCAGGACTGATGCGTCCTTGAATAACAGGAAAACACCTTTTCTTCAGGATTATATAAACGCCAGATATCGTTCCAGCCAAATTCCAATAATAACCTGGAAAAATTAGTATTATGGTGTAAACCTTTGCCCTTGGATAATCTATCTATACTTGGGTCCAACGCAGTATTATAGTCCCAGCTGCTACTAATACACAATCTTGTTTCTCAGTCATTTATATAACTCCTATAGTACATCAGGTTTATATGGAGGTGGTATATATATATATATTTGCTATTACCAACAATATATCATTCACTCTACACTGTAAGCAGAGATTCCTGCCACAACCATTCGCCTTTTGCAATATACTCAAAGTTATCTTTATTATGTACTAGAATAGATGCGCCCCTTGAATATGATGTATATATTGAATGGTATCGTGCACCGATCCATCAATTCCTTGTCCATATGTGTCTCCTGAAGGCAGATGATGGCCGGCAAGTACCTCCCCATCCAGTCAAAAATAGCAAATCTTTTCAACTTTTCTCTTAACCCTCGTACATTAGCAGAAATAATTCTAATCATTAAAAAAAAAGCAAAAAAAACTCTCTCTCTCGGGAAAACTTGATCCCTCCCCCAAACCGCTCCCCCCATTTTGCCCCCCGATCTATATTAACATGGAGCTTGATTAACATGCACGGTATACTCCATATACCCCCCACCTCCAAGTAAACATATTAACAATTACTACATTTGGCGCAGGCTCTTTAAATCTGCCCATTCACTTGCTTCTTGAGGGGACTGGAAGACGACCATCGTGTCCTGATATACCACCCGGAGTTTAGCTGGAAACACCAAACTATATTTAACCCCATCCTGCCTAAATCTCTTTCTTATGTCAGTATATTTTTTCCTTTGGGCGCTGGTAGCCATTGAAAAGTCCGGATATGCTCTTATTTTTGTCCCATCTATTTGAAGCTCCTCAGAGGCTCTAACCTCCCTCCACACAGCCTCCTGCTCTCTATAAGAAGCAAAGTCAGAATTGTTCTTGGATATTCTCCCGGTTTTCTCCGCTGATTTGGGACTCTGTGCACTCTATCAATAATTAAGGAGTTGAGCAGCGTCCCAGATTTACAGTTCTCTATTTTTCCATAAAACCGACACAATCGGAACCTTCCTCTCCCTCTGGTATTCCTACCCTTCTCAGATATTTTCTTCTTGCTCGGTCTTCTATAGCTATCAGTTTATTCTCCATGGCAGCAGTCATTTGTTTTAGAGATATTACATCTTTCTCCAACTTAAATAATAAGTCTTCCCCCGGTGACAGTCTACTGTCCAATTCCTGCATTCCTTCAGTGTTGTCCAATCATCTGTAATTAAGGTCCCATCTGTCTGGATGCCCCCAATCTGTATTACCACCTTCCCCATCAGACTCTAACCTCGTAACCGCAGGTACAATTTATTTCACCATTTTCGGGTTGGAGTCTCCCTTTTCTTGCTCCACTACTTTCCCTTCAGCAGTATCCAAATGTATATTTTCTTCCAAACCAGGCTCTTCCCCTCCCCCTATCTCATTCCCGCGGTTGGTTGGGGGTTCTTAATGGAGAGGATGAGGGTTTCAGATATTTACTTAAAGCATTTTGTTTCCGTCTTGTATCTGACCCCACTCCCGTTAGTGATCGCCTGTTAGCATTGTTAGTATTAGAGCCATGTGGATCATCTCTTTTCTTAGGCGGCATTTTCAGCAGGAGTAATTGGAGGACAAATACAAAGTCGCGGCCTGTTAATAAATACACTGGGTAATGATCTGTCAGTCCGGGTTTAGTGCACCGTTAGGAAGGTGCTCGGTCGGTAAGGATGTTACGGCAGAGTCCCAAAACCAAGTTAGTTTCTGAATGGACAGGGGGTAGAGGATAGAGAGTTACTGAAAGATCCCAAACACAGTGATGACTAATTATATAAATCTGTGATTCAATAACTGGAGGAGAGCGAACGGATCGGTTACAACAGCAAATACAAAATTGCAAACTGAGACGTCCTCTTTCTTGGCTCCGTGCAAACAAATACCCTTTATCCCGGCTCCCTATTTATACGCACTTTCCTCCTCTCTTCCTCTTATTGCTTATACCCCCTCTGCTTAGCTTACCGGACTCGATGAGAGCCAACAGCCCTGTTTTCACCCGATTCTCCTCAGGAATGTCCCAATGGCAGCCGCAGCACCTTCTAGAAATATACTTCCAAAAGCCAACCAACCTATACCACCAACGGGGCAAAACACCAGGAGACCAGGACCAGGACGAGCCACCGCTGACTTAACTGCATCCGACTCCAGCCGGGGAGACCGAGCCACAATAGCTCATACACGCGGCGTCTCCCACCGGCTTCACATGGACGGCCCGCGTACTACAGATCACGGAGGTGAGAGAGGGGACGGAGCTAGCGTCCAGCGTCAGACGCACTCCATGTGCACACTGAATACATTCAGCTTGATTCCTGAGAAGATTGCACTCGCTGCTCCTCAGGATGAAGCCCATCATCAACCTCCTACAGGGGTCTCCTGTAATACTCCACATGTCTCATTGTTCTGACTGGAGGAGACAGAGGTGAAGTTTGCTTTACTCTCCCCAACATTTCTGATGGACTCTTCTTTTATTTGTACTGACGTTTAGTGGGTTTTCAGTTTTTTTCTTATTGGAATGCAATCTCTGAGCTGCAGGGGTTAATTCTTCTACAGGAGCTCTCCGCCCTCTTATGTACATTCTTCCTATTTAGGCTGTGGTGTGCTGCGCTGATTCTTTTACTTGGCCATTTCTAAAAGCTCAGCATTTTTTTAGCCCCGCCCATTATTAAAAGCCCCTCCTACATATAATAGGCCACACCCAAAAAACACTGCACAGCTGACATTCTATAGTTGCGGCCTGTCTCTACACATCATACGGAGAGGGGAGGTCTGTCCTGGCTGCACTGCCTGCTTATACAACAAGCTACAGCCAGGAAGCTCCTCCGCTCTCCTCCCTCCCCTGATCCTGCTCAAGCCCTATGGTTCCCCCCACCATCTGCCACCCGCCCGTGGCCTGCTGCCCCCCTTGACCGTCCTCACCCAGCACTGAATCCTCCTTCTGCAAATAACAGGGGGAGGAGCCGGAGCATCTCCTCTCCTACATAGCGCCCCCTACCTCTTACATCCAGTGATGTCACCTTTGTTGTAGACGTTCTCTTTCCTCATCTTCTCCATTCAGACCAGACCGCCATGATGATTTTTCTGCCATCTCCCATCTCTGCAGAGATTAACAAACAGACATTAGTTTCCCACATTTCCATCATCTTCTGAACACCCCATCCTGCCACCCCCAATACTATACTGCAGAGAAAGTCCCCCTGGAAATACTACTACCACACAGATAGTGCCCCCTTCAACAATTATTGGCACACAGTGCACAGTACACTAATAGTATAAAGATAATGTCCCCCAAAAATTATTGTGCTAAGCTGATACTGTGTCAGGGTGCCCCCCAAAGTAACAGTGCCGGAGTTTAACTGGAAACACCAAACTATATTTAACCCCATCCTGCCTAAATCTCTTTCTTATGTCAGTATATTTTTTCCTTTGGGCGCTGGTAGCCATTGAAAAGTCCGGATATGCTCTTATTTTTGTCCCATCTATTTGAAGCTCCTCAGAGGCTCTAACCTCCCTCCACACAGCCTCCTGCTCTCTATAAGAAGCAAAGTCAGAATTGTTCTTGGATATTCTCCCGGTTTTCTCCGCTGATTTGGGACTCTGTGCACTCTATCAATAATTAAGGAGTTGAGCAGCGTCCCAGATTTACAGTTCTCTATTTTTCCATAAAACCGACACAATCGGAACCTTCCTCTCCCTCTGGTATTCCTACCCTTCTCAGATATTTTCTTCTTGCTCGGTCTTCTATAGCTATCAGTTTATTCTCCATGGCAGCAGTCATTTGTTTTAGAGATATTACATCTTTCTCCAACTTAAATAATAAGTCTTCCCCCGGTGACAGTCTACTGTCCAATTCCTGCATTCCTTCAGTGTTGTCCAATCATCTGTAATTAAGGTCCCATCTGTCTGGATGCCCCCAATCTGTATTACCACCTTCCCCATCAGACTCTAACCTCGTAACCGCAGGTACAATTTATTTCACCATTTTCGGGTTGGAGTCTCCCTTTTCTTGCTCCACTACTTTCCCTTCAGCAGTATCCAAATGTATATTTTCTTCCAAACCAGGCTCTTCCCCTCCCCCTATCTCATTCCCGCGGTTGGTTGGGGGTTCTTAATGGAGAGGATGAGGGTTTCAGATATTTACTTAAAGCATTTTGTTTCCGTCTTGTATCTGACCCCACTCCCGTTAGTGATCGCCTGTTAGCATTGTTAGTATTAGAGCCAAGTGAGGCCGGACGAAGCGGCACGCTTCAGGGGAGGCCGGCATGAGGGGTTTTGTGAGCAAGGGTCAGGGAAGGTAAGGGTTAAGTGGATGAGTGCAGGAAAAGGGGGGAGGAGCTAGAAAGGGGCGGGGAGCGGCAGGCTGAAGTAGTGGTGAGGCAGGTCAGCGCCCGCCATTTTAGGAGCAGAGAGCCAGCATCTGGCAGAGAGCCAACATCTTCTGAACTGCAGCATCGGATTCAGCAATGGCAGAAGCAGTGGAGGTGATGCTGCGGCGCTTGAGGGAAGCGGCGGACACCAGGGGCAGCGACTGGCTGGAGCAGCAGGTGACCGCATTGCTAGGGGGGGCGGAGGTGGGTACGTCTAGCCCTACTCCAGCAGCTACACGGCCGCGGCGGGTACGGCCGCCGGCGCGCCTGAGCCCTGATTTACCCCCCCGGGTCCGGCGCCGTGTCAGGAGCCCCACAAGGGACCCTCCACGCCGGGAGCATTCTAAGGCTACTGCGACCTCCCGGCGTGGGAGGAATCCATATGTCCGGCGGGACCCTCCAGAGGCTGTGGGGCCTTCCCCTCAGCCCATCGCGGCAGCAACAGGGGAGTCAGGACCTGGTTCTGCAGGATCCCCTCCTGTCCCCAGGAGTCGGAGGCCTGCTCAGCGTGGGAGAGGTAGTGGCAGCAGAGGCAGCAGCGGGGCTGCGCGGTCGGCCAGGGCGGCCCGGCGCAGGCCCTTACAGGATGAGCCCCTTTCAGTGGCACACGAGGCTGCGCCTGTAGGTGCCAGGGACGGGCGCAGGCCTTGCCATGATGCGCTTCTTACAGAGGAGGAGGACGAGGCTGTTCTGGACGGCTCCCCGCCCCAGAGCAGGCCTCTTGGGCATGAAGACAGGCGTGCAGATGCTTATATGGAGGACAGGGAGTTGCGCAGGCCATTTCCTGAGGGCGGACAGTTTGCTACTGGTCCTGACACCGTGGAAGACAGAGTGCGTCCCAGAGCCATTCCTAACGCACCCAGCAGTGATCCGCCTGGGGTGCTGCCGTCGAACAGCGCAAGTACCCATCAAAGGAACGTCGTGGATCCAGGAGTCGTCCGTCAGGAATCAGGACCTGCGGCTGCCGGGTTCACAGCACCCGGGCAGTTAGGTGAGACATCACTGGGAACACTGTTATCTATATTTAATGTGGCGCCTGGGGCGGGGGGGAGCAATAGTGCTATTATCGGTGGTTTGGGGCGCTTGCTGTGTGGTTTAGCTGGGGTTAGTCAGGATAGGGGGGCAATGGGGGCTACCCCCTTAGCAGCGTGGGGGTTGGGGGCAGAAAATAGCAATGTACCGGCGACCGCTAACAATAGTAATGTAGCAGTGGCCAATAGCACAGGTGTAGCCGAATCAGTGTCAGTGCAGACGCAGGCGGGAGGTGAGGAGGATAGGCCCAGATTAGATGACGCCGCAAAAGGGGAGGTGTATGTTTGCTTTGAGGGTCCCCTGGGAGCGCATTTGAAAACGGAGGTGCGTGAGAAAATTTGGAAGGGAGAGTATATAGAAATTTTTTCGCTGCTTCCGTTGGAGCGGTTCAACCTTGATGTGGTAAAAAAGGACGGAGTAAGAAAGGAGGATGATGATAAGCGTCGCTATCGCCTTATCCCTAGGTCATTTAGTAATTGGCTACAGGCCTTTGCTATTTTGGCAAGTGTGATTGGGGAGAAGAGTCCGGAATGCTGTTCCCCTTTATTTTGCTATCTGGATGCTATTGGGGAAGCCTATAGAGTGTATGGGGGTTCCGGGTGGTTACGGTATGACGAGCAGTTTCGTCAGAGGAAAGCAGTCCGTCCTAATATGAGATGGGACCATAAGGACATTGCGTTATGGATGAGGGTGACAGCGCCAGGTAGGAGTGGTCAGTCCTTTCGGAGTGAGTCAGGGGTTGGGGTACAGCAAGGTACAGGGACGCCCCCAGTTGGAAGAGGATACTGCTTCCTTTTCAATGAGGGAAGTTGCAAATTCGGCCAAAAATGCAAATTTAGGCATGAATGTTCCGTGTGTGGCGGGGGCCATGGGGCTAGCAGATGTTTTAGAGGTGGTAGACAAAGGGGGGGGGATAGTTTTGCAAAAGGGGCAGACCCCAGTGCGAGTGGAAAGGATGGTGGGGCATCTAAATAGATATCCGAACCAGGAGTTAGCTGAATTTTTGTATTCAGGGTTTAAGTTCGGTTTTCATATACCTTCACACCCGTTACCAGTCTTAGAGAAGCGGAAGAATTTGCGCTCGGCATTGCAGTTCCCGGACATAGTGACAGGAAAGTTAGCTAAAGAGGTTTCCCTAGGGAGGATGGATGGTCCGTTTGTTACATCACCCATCAGTAACTTGCGAGTTTCCCCTTTGGGTTTGATCCCTAAGAAGGAGCCTAATAAATTTAGGCTCATCCACCATTTATCATTCCCTAAGGGTGCGTCGGTCAATGAGGGCATTGACCCGGAACTTTGTTCTGTGGTTTATGCTTCCTTTGATGCGGCTGTGGAATGGGTAAGGAAGCTGGGTCCGGGTACCCTGTTGGCAAAATGTGACATTGAAGCGGCATTTCGGTTGTTGCCAGTTCACCCGGATAGTTTGTATTTACTGGGTTGTTTTTGGAATGGCGCATATTTTGTGGATAGGTGTTTGCCAATGGGCTGTTCAATATCGTGTGCATATTTTGAGCGTTTTAGTTCTTTTCTGGAGTGGGTGGTGGTTCAGGAATCAGGTTGTCACTCTGTCATTCATTATTTGGATGATTTCCTGTGTTTGGGGCCGGGGGGATCTAGGGTTTGTTCGTTGTTGTTATCCACATTACAGTCTGTTTTTGAGTGTTTTGGAGTCCCGTTAGCGGTGGACAAAACGGTGGGGCCGGCTACTGAGCTAAGCTTTTTGGGTATTGTCATAGATACACAGCGGATGGAGTGTAGGCTACCAGTAGACAAAGTGTCAGATTTAAGAACAGAGGTGGCGGCGGCATTGACAGCAAAAAAGATTCGTCTGCGGGACCTGCAGTCTTTGTTGGGCAAATTAAATTTTGCATGCAGAATCCTACCTATGGGCCGCATTTTTAGTAGGAGGTTGGCTTCGGCGACAGGAGGGGTGGTGTCTCCCCACCATTTTATTAGACTAGGCAGTGAGTTGAAAGGGGATTTGAAAGTTTGGGATTCCTTTTTAAAACAGTTTAATGGCAGAGCATTAGTTATGGGGGGGGTGGTTGATGCGTTTGATTTCGAATTGTTTACGGATGCTGCGGGTGGAGCGGGTTTTGGGGCGTACTGTGAAGGGCAGTGGTGTGCGGGTCGGTGGCCTGAGTCCTGGGTACGAAAAGGGTGGGTAAAAAACGTGGCATTGTTGGAACTCTTCCCCATTGTGTTGGCAGTCACGCTCTGGGGGGAGAAGTTTCGGCACAAGAAGGTTCGTTTCCATTGTGACAACTTGGGAGTTGTGCAAGCCATCAACAGTGTAACGGCTTCTTCCCCCCCAGTTATTTGCCTATTGCAGCAGTTGGTTCTCCGGTGCTTGTCCCTTAATGCTTGGGTGTTTGCGGTGCATGTGCCTGGTTCCTCTAACTGTAT
The DNA here is from genome assembly GCF_905171765.1 of Bufo bufo. NCBI lineage: Eukaryota > Metazoa > Chordata > Amphibia > Anura > Bufonidae > Bufo > Bufo bufo. The sequence continues at coordinate 12,573,690 of NC_053395.1, forward strand.
AGCTGACGCACTTTCTCGTTTTCAGTGGGAGCGGTTTCGCCAGCTGGCCCCGGAGGCGAGTCAGGTCGGATTGGTGTGTCCAGAGTCGTTGTGGGAGATCCTGGAGGTACCGTAGCTTGTCTGTTGCAGGCATCATTGAGTGAAGGCACGTGGAGGATGTACGATAGGGCTTGGAGTAGGTGGCAGCAGTGGTGTAATGACCTAGGGGTCGAGGTACTGGACGGGGAAATTCCGTTGTTACTGTTCATTGGCCACGTGAAGGATCAAGGTTGGTCGGTTGCCAAGATCAATGGTTGCATGGCGGGCTTGGCTTTCGGATTCAAGTTGCGGAATTCCCCGGACATTACTAAGTCCTTTTTGGTCCGACAAATTTTGAAGGGTTATAGAAGGTTTCAGCGTGTCAAAGATTCCCGCCTACCGGTGTCCTTTTCGTTATTGTTACAGTTAGGGGAGCAGGTAGCTGGAGTGTGTCGCTCGGCTTGGGAGGTGAGCTTATTTAGACTAGCCTTTGCTCTGGCTTTTTTCGGAGCCTTTCGTTTAGGGGAGTTAGTGTGTGCAAGTGTGCAGCGGGAAGGGGGTCTGAGGAGTGAGGATGTAACGTTATATGACGACAGGGTGCTGATTTATCTGAGATTTTCAAAGACGGATCAGGAGGGGAGGGGTCATTTAGTCTCATTGTTTGAGGTGCCGGGATGTCTAGTGTGTCCAGTACGGTGTTTGCGTGATTTTCAAGGAAGGGCAGGGGTCGCGGCAGGCCCGATTCTCAGACATGAGGATGGCTCCTTTTTATCGCGATTTCAATTTATAGCGGTATTCAAGAAATGTTTGCGTAATCTAGGAATGGACTCTGGCAAGTTTACGGGTCATTCCTTCAGGATAGGTGCTGCCACGGAGGCTGCTCGCTTGGGGGTGCGAGATGAAGTGATTAAGCGTATTGGGAGGTGGGAGTCGGAGCGTTTTCGGCTGTATGTGCGTTTAGGGGCAGTTTAAGGCTGTGTCTAACCATGTTTGTCTCGTTCTTTTTTCAGGTGATGCCCCGTTATTAGTTTGGATCCTGGGCCATTCGTTCGTGTTCTGGGGGGCATTACGAGCGGATGTTCGGCAGAATGGGCGGCAGCTGGGGTTTGATCGGGGGACAGCCATAGTAAGATGGATCGGACGCAGAGGTATGGTGTGGGGTAGTGTTTTGCAGGAGGTTCATCGGCAAGCCAGGTTAGATAGAGTCCCAGATATCTTGGTGTTGCATGTTGGGGGAAATGACCTAGGGGTCCGACCTTGCAGAGAGTTGATCAGGGATATACGTTTTGATTTTTTGCGTTTGTGGTCCCTCTTCCCGTCAGTTGTCACTGTGTGGTCGGATATTGTCCCCAGGAAGGTCTGGAGGGAGGCGAGATCGGTTGAAAGGCTGAATAAGGCTAGGATTAAGCTGAACAGGGTGATTGGGCGGTTCTGTGCCAAACATGGGGCGGTGGTGGTGAGGCACCCCGAGTTGGAAGCAGGAACAGGAGGCTTTTGGAGACAGGATGGAGTCCACCTCAATGCGGTGGGCATTGATTTGTGGTCACTGGACTTGCAGGGAGGTATTGAAACAGCCCTCCGGGTGTGGCGGAACGCGCGAGCTTAAGGGCTGTCAAGCTGCGCGTTGTTGGCGGGGGGAGGTCATAGAAGCTGGGGCTACTGGATGGTAACGGTGAATGAGAGGGCCTCAATGGTGGGGCTGGACTCTCAGAGTTGGGGCACCTGGTTGGCTTGGTATGGCGTCCGTCAGTTGGTGTCCCCGAGCTTGTGGTACGCGGCTGGGGGCAAGATGGAATTGCCGTGGTGGTTTGTGGTCGTTTAAGGTGCAGTTAGGCGGCTTCTAGGACCTCCCTCGTCAGTTAGACATGTATATATTTATATATATATGTCATTGTTATATCAAGTGTTATGTTTATTCATGTTATTTATATTATTTAATAAAAGACGGCTGCTGTGGCCGATTTAATCCAAACAGTGGCTGTGTGTGGTTATTGGGAGAGGAAATGGGGAAGGTTAGTTAGCTAAATGATGGGGTAGTGGACCCGAGCGTAGCCAATAACCCTACTCAAGTGAGGCCGGACGAAGCGGCACGCTTCAGGGGAGGCCGGCATGAGGGGTTTTGTGAGCAAGGGTCAGGGAAGGTAAGGGTTAAGTGGATGAGTGCAGGAAAAGGGGGGAGGAGCTAGAAAGGGGCGGGGAGCGGCAGGCTGAAGTAGTGGTGAGGCAGGTCAGCGCCCGCCATTTTAGGAGCAGAGAGCCAGCATCTCCCTCCCTCCCTCCCGTAGTGTGTACTTGGATGTTTCAGGGCGGCAACGGTATATTATAGAGGGGATGCATATATAAAAAAAAAAAAAAAATGTGTATTTTATAAATAAATAAATGTATAAAAAAAAAAAAAAAAAAAAAAAAATGGACAAGGGGTGGTGGACGGAGTGTGTCGTTAAGTGTTGCGTTTGTCGCAGCAGTCGTGGCGGGGGGAGGTCATAGAAGCTGGGGCTACTGGATGGTAACGGTGAATGAGAGGGCCTCAATGGTGGGGCTGGACTCTCAGAGTTGGGGCACCTGGTTGGCTTGGTATGGCGTCCGTCAGTTGGTGTCCCCGAGCTTGTGGTACGCGGCTGGGGGCAAGATGGAATTGCCGTGGTGGTTTGTGGTCGTTTAAGGTGCAGTTAGGCGGCTTCTAGGACCTCCCTCGTCAGTTAGACATGTATATATTTATATATATATGTCATTGTTATATCAAGTGTTATGTTTATTCATGTTATTTATATTATTTAATAAAAGACGGCTGCTGTGGCCGATTTAATCCAAACAGTGGCTGTGTGTGGTTATTGGGAGAGGAAATGGGGAAGGTTAGTTAGCTAAATGATGGGGTAGTGGACCCGAGCGTAGCCAATAACCCTACTCATGTGGATCATCTCTTTTCTTAGGCGGCATTTTCAGCAGGAGTAATTGGAGGACAAATACAAAGTCGCGGCCTGTTAATAAATACACTGGGTAATGATCTGTCAGTCCGGGTTTAGTGCACCGTTAGGAAGGTGCTCGGTCGGTAAGGATGTTACGGCAGAGTCCCAAAACCAAGTTAGTTTCTGAATGGACAGGGGGTAGAGGATAGAGAGTTACTGAAAGATCCCAAACACAGTGATGACTAATTATAGAAATCTGTGATTCAATAACTGGAGGAGAGCGAACGGATCGGTTACAACAGCAAATACAAAATTGCAAACTGAGACGTCCTCTTTCTTGGCTCCGTGCAAACAAATACCCTTTATCCCGGCTCCCTATTTATACGCACTTTCCTCCTCTCTTCCTCTTATTGCTTATACCCCCTCTGCTTAGCTTACCGGACTCGATGAGAGCCAACAGCCCTGTTTTCACCCGATTCTCCTCAGGAATGTCCCAATGGCAGCCGCAGCACCTTCTAGAAATATACTTCCAAAAGCCAACCAACCTATACCACCAACGGGGCAAAACACCAGGAGACCAGGACCAGGACGAGCCACCGCTGACTTAACTGCATCCGACTCCAGCCGGGGAGACCGAGCCACAATAGCTCATACACGCGGCGTCTCCCACCGGCTTCACATGGACGGCCCGCGTACTACAGATCACGGAGGTGAGAGAGGGGACGGAGCTAGCGTCCAGCGTCAGACGCACTCCATGTGCACACTGAATACATTCAGCTTGATTCCTGAGAAGATTGCACTCGCTGCTCCTCAGGATGAAGCCCATCATCAACCTCCTACAGGGGTCTCCTGTAATACTCCACATGTCTCATTGTTCTGACTGGAGGAGACAGAGGTGAAGTTTGCTTTACTCTCCCCAACATTTCTGATGGACTCTTCTTTTATTTGTACTGACGTTTAGTGGGTTTTCAGTTTTTTTCTTATTGGAATGCAATCTCTGAGCTGCAGGGGTTAATTCTTCTACAGGAGCTCTCCGCCCTCTTATGTACATTCTTCCTATTTAGGCTGTGGTGTGCTGCGCTGATTCTTTTACTTGGCCATTTCTAAAAGCTCAGCATTTTTTTAGCCCCGCCCATTATTAAAAGCCCCTCCTACATATAATAGGCCACACCCAAAAAACACTGCACAGCTGACATTCTATAGTTGCGGCCTGTCTCTACACATCATACGGAGAGGGGAGGTCTGTCCTGGCTGCACTGCCTGCTTATACAACAAGCTACAGCCAGGAAGCTCCTCCGCTCTCCTCCCTCCCCTGATCCTGCTCAAGCCCTATGGTTCCCCCCACCATCTGCCACCCGCCCGTGGCCTGCTGCCCCCCTTGACCGTCCTCACCCAGCACTGAATCCTCCTTCTGCAAATAACAGGGGGAGGAGCCGGAGCATCTCCTCTCCTACATAGCGCCCCCTACCTCTTACATCCAGTGATGTCACCTTTGTTGTAGACGTTCTCTTTCCTCATCTTCTCCATTCAGACCAGACCGCCATGATGATTTTTCTGCCATCTCCCATCTCTGCAGAGATTAACAAACAGACATTAGTTTCCCACATTTCCATCATCTTCTGAACACCCCATCCTGCCACCCCCAATACTATACTGCAGAGAAAGTCCCCCTGGAAATACTACTACCACACAGATAGTGCCCCCTTCAACAATTATTGGCACACAGTGCACAGTACACTAATAGTATAAAGATAATGTCCCCCAAAAATTATTGTGCTAAGCTGATACTGTGTCAGGGTGCCCCCCAAAGTAACAGTGCTCCCCAAAATCCCACTAATAGAAATAATTCTCTGCCAGAGCACACTTAGTAGTAATAATGCCCCTATAGTACCCATACTAGTAATCATGAAAAGAAAAAAAAAGTAGAAAACACTGATACTTACCTCCATCAGCAGTGATGTGATGCAGGCTCTTCCGGCCTGTGTCCCTGCTGTGTGCTGCCCGGCTCAGGCGGCGCGATGATGACGTCATCGCGCCGCCTGAGCCGGCCTCTGATAGGCTGCAGGCATTAGTGCCTGCGGCCTATCAGAAGAACAGGGGAGGGACACGCCTCTCCCTCCCCTGCCGCAGCACAGGCATCTGTATCGCTGTCCTGAGGACGGCGATACAGATGGATATGGAGATGAGCGCTTCCACAATGGAAGCGCTCATCTCCTCCTGCCCACCGCTGCCGCAATTACATCCAGGGCTGCGCCGCCTGTGGTGATCGGCGGTGCGGCCCTGAGGGATAAAAAAATAAAATGTCTGGTTGTTCTAGGGGGGGTCCAGACCCGCTGGACCCCCCTGTAGGTGCGCCACTGACTAGAGCCCCTCCTGTGTCTGCGGGTTCTCCTCTGTAAAGAATGTAGAGCCTGTGTATCGGTGTTAGGGTACTTTCACATTAGCGGCAGGGGAGTCCGGCAGGCTGTTCCGGCGGGTGAACAGCCTGTCAGATCTGCCCTGCTGCTAGTTCACGTGTGCCCCCGGACTGCCGCTCCGTCCCCATTGACTATAATGGGGGCGGGGGAAGAGTTCTGGCGGCAGCACGGCAGCGCACAGTGAGAGGCAACCGTACTAAAACTACATCATGCAGGTAAACTAAGCCGGGACAAGTAAGTGGCCAGCACATCCGTGTACAGTGGGACGCCACTGTTAAACATCGGGGAGCTCAGGCCTACTATTATTCTATCTGCCAAATAGACTCAGCAGTGGAAGTATTGAAAAAATATATGCTGAGATTATTTTCTGACTGTCCCTGTTGGTCGGCAGAATTGGGGATATCTGATTAGTGCATTGATCGGAGCAGCGATATTTTATCATTGACCGGGACTAAGCATGTGGAACATACGGAGATAATTGATGGAACTTACTTGTGGCTATACGTGTACACTTTGAAGATATTCCGAGCGGGCTGAGATACAGGACTCACTACGTGCCCAGTTCTGGTCTGTGCTGCCACCTGGTGGTAACATTACATCTGCTCTACAAGTAACATTGAGAATCCATCCTGCAGTGTTTTATATTGAACTGATGGCTATACTATAAATACCACATGGTGACTAGACAGAGACAGATAAAAAAAAAAAAATAATAGTTTTATTTAGAAGTATAAGTTTACAATTCAAGGAGATTAGGAACTTTCCTCCTCAATAAAGGAAAGGATAAACATAGTATAACATAAGTCCACAGTCGGTCACCATCAAGTGCATAATACAAACGTAGAGAAGGGTGGGTTACCCTTATTTATCCTCTTCTATTCGATCTCATTTTATTGTATTTGATTCAGGGGTGTCTTTATGTACTTTTATTATTGATATTAAATTAGTTACATTTTTAACCCTCTGTGTAACCTCAGATTTAGAGTGCCGGTCTCTATATTTAGGCCTCTTTCACACGGGCGAGATTTCCACGCGGGTGCAATGCGTGAGGTTAACGCATTGCACTCGCACTGAATCCGGACCCATTCATTTCTATGAGGCTGTGTACATGAACGGTGATTTTCACGCATCACTTGTGCGTTGCGTGAAAATCGCAGCATGCTCTATTTTGTGCGTTTTTCATGCAACGCAGGCCCCATAGAACTAAATGGGGCTGCATGAAAATCGCAAGCATCCGCAAGCGGACACGGTTGCTAGGAGACGATCGGGATGGAGACCCGATCATTATTATTTTCCCTTATAACATGGTTATAAGGGAAAATAAAAGCATTCTTAATACAGAATGCTTAGTAAAATAGGGCTGGAGGGGTTAAAAAAAAAAATTTAACTCACCTTAATCAACTTGTTCGCGCAGCCCGGCTTCTCTTCTGTCTTCTTCTTTGCTGTGCAGGAGGTAAAGGACCTGTGGTGATATCACTGCGCTCATCACATGGTCCATCACCATGGTGATGGATCATGTGACGGACCATGTGATTAGCGCAGTGATGTTATCAAAGATCCTTTACCCAGGTCCTGAAGAAAGAAGACAGAAGAGAAGACGGGCTGCGTGAGCAAGTGGATTAAGGTGAGTTAAATTATTATTATTTTTTTTTTTAACCCCTCCAGTCCTATTTTACTAAGCATTCTGTATTAAGAATGCTATTATTTTCCCTTATAACCTTTTTATAAGGGAAAATAATTACATCTACACAACCTTGAACCCAAACCTGAACTTCTGTGAAGAAGTTCGGGTCTGGGTACCACATTCAGTTTTTTATCACGCGTGTGCAAAATGCATTGCACCCGCGCAATAAAAACTGAACAACGGAACGCAATCAAAACTGACTAAAATTGCGTACCTACTTGCACGGGTTTGCCGCAATGCACCCGGGACGCATCCTGAGCGAAAACGTGACGCCCGTGTGAAAGAGACCTAATACTTTCTGTACACTTTTTTTCTGAGTGGGTGGATCAGATACGACTTAGAGCACCTTACTCCAGTCACTAAACAGGTGAGCCACTACACAATTTTTGCCAATTAGTGCTCTTAATGTTCCCTGAAATCTGCTCCAACATAGATGTGAGCACAGTCCTACAGCAGAGGGGCCGCTCTTCTCTACATCTGAGTGCCATGATTTTGGGGGACTTGGCCCTGTCCTTGGCCAAGATGTCGACCAAGGCCCGATTGTCCGTCACGAACATCACCGGCAAGTTAGCCCAGAGGTGACCCCATGCCTGAGCAGCTGCGACAATGGGGTATAACTTCAACAGGGAGGAGGTGCGGATGGACTCGGCATCCTCTAGGACTGAAATGGGCCAACGGTCAGCTAGCCAATGGGGACCCCAAATGGCCGCGTAACCGCAGGATGCAGCGGCGTCTGAAAAAATAGTCGGGCAGGAGGGTGACCACGGAGACACAAAGAAGGAGACGCCGTTCTATCGGGACAGGAACAATTCCCACATGGCCAGGTCTGCCATGGCCTGGCCGTCCAACCGGATGACGCTGTCCTGCTCGGGCGCTGAGGGAAGAAGCTGGAGCAGCCTCGACACGAAAGTCCTCCCCTGGGGCATGATCCTAGAGGCAAAATTGAGCCGGCCCAGAAGAGATTGCAACTCGACTCTAGTGAGGCACCCCGTGGAAGCCGCCTGGGAAATGACCTCCCGACACTGAGCGAGTTTCTCTTCCGGGAGGCTGGCCTGCAATAGAACCGAATCCAGGACGATGCCCAGGAATGAGACCCTCGTGGCGGGACCCTCCGTCTTGGACTCTGCGACCAGAACAGCCAGACTGGCGAACATCTCCAGGAGGACGGTGAGAATGCCAGACCCGCCCTGCGGGTCTTCCACGACCAGAAAGTCATCGAGGTAGTGGATGACTGACCAGAGGCCACCGTGATGGACCAAGATCCAATTTAGCGCTTTGGCCAGTTGGTCGAATAACCAGGGGCTACTCTTGGATCCAAACGTGAGTCTGTTGGCGAAAAAATACTGACCGACCCACTCGATGCCGTAGAACTGCCACAACTGAGGTTGGATGGGAAGGAGCTTGAACGCATCGGCGATGTCAACCTTTGCCAACCAAGCCCCCTACCATGCAACAGGATGGCCTGAATTGCGTCGTCCACTGAGGAGTAACGCATGGAAAATTCCTCCGAGGGAATCAGGGAATTGAGGCTAGGAATTCCGGAAACATGAGGGGCGGACAGGTCATAAATCAACCTTTTTTTTATTGGTATTTTTTTTGGATACTAAGCCGATGGGATTGATGCGCCATGAAGCAAACGGGATGAGTGGGAAAGGGCCTATGAGAAACCCTTTAGCCACCTCAGACTGGAGCAACTCGCTAGTTGCTGGAGGGTCCAGGGTGGCGGACAGCAGATTCCTGCCTTCCCAGGGAACCTGTGGCAGCGTGATGAGCCCTGTGTGGAACCCCTGCCGGAAGCCTGCCAACAGGAACGCCACGAAGTCCTGATCATGATGATCCTGAAGGAGAGCCGCCAAGAGGTCCACGTTGACGTCGGCTAGTCAGGACCCTTTAGCAGACTTTTTGGGGCAGGCGGACCTCGGATGGGCCCTGAAGCACAGGGAGCAGACGTGGAGGGATCTGCAGCTGGCATAAGAGCACCCTCCTGAGTTGAAATTATTGCAGACCTGGCTTCTTCCCAAGTAGACAATGGGTCTGCCCAGTTTTTCAGTGGAGGGGTTAGACGGTAGAGACCCGGAGGTTCCCGGGAGGGCCCTGTCCTGAGACGGGTGGGCGCTATTCGGGCACCATTCAGATGAGTGGAAAATGGATTGACACGTCGCACAGTTGGGTGCCCTGAGGCCAGCGAAGTGACGACAGAAGCGCTCCGTGTCAATTAAGGACCAGCTGGTGACATACTGGAATTGTGCCAACGCTGCCGCCGCCTTAGCCGAAAAGGAACGATGGTAGTCGTAGAAGGCCGAACCACTATACTTGTGACCCAGGTCAGTGACCAGGTATAAGTAGCTGTCCAGCTCTTCTCTCCTCTCTGGCTGTGCGGTGCAGATAATGTCTCTGAAGAGGCTGAAAGCCAAGACAAACTCGGGGATCGTCAACTTGCGGTTAAGCCGCGAGTCCTTGGCCCTGAGGACCACAGACACATCCCCACAGTTGATGACCATGTTCTCGGGCACATCTTGAGCGGCAATGAGGATCGACGCCAGATTAACATCCTTCCCTGCCAGAATGTCCCTCTTGAGGTTGTCGGGAATGAAGTGTGAGGGGGACACCTGGGGAATGGGTCTGGGCATACCTGGAGCCAGCCAACCCGATGTGGATGGTGCAATCAGCGGGACGGGTGCCGGGGGCGCCATGGGTGGCCGGGATTCCAGCTTCGATACCCTTGCCCGGATGTCTGCTACCGAGTCGAACAAGGAGTTTAGGGTCGATTGTAGCTGTACCAGTGATAACTGGATGGAGGACGTCTCCTGCTGCACTGCCGAAGTGCTGGAGTTGGTCATGAGAAGCTTGTACAGCTCTGCCTTCCTTGCGGTGGCCAGGTGCGGGATGCCTCTTCGGTTCAGCTCTGCCAATAGCTTTGGTATGGTCCAACTCCGAAGGGATGATGGACCCATCTGGCCTGACATGACCGACCCGGAGACAGACAGGCTGTCATCCATATCCGAAGCTTGAGACATAGCAGCGCTGTTTGAAAACAAAAGGCATGACAAATAAAGGGGGAAAAAAACCAAAAAAATGAGAGGGTGATGACGGAACGGTATTAGAAGTGGTGCACGATAGCGAAACACGTACCGGAATAAGAACCCGTAACACGGCTTAGTAGAACCTGACCTAGCCGGAGAGATGAAGGGACAAATTAAAAACGTGACATAGATCTGACAGGTACACCGACTGAGTCAGTGCGAACTTACCTGTATAGGACCGATAGGAACGAAAAATAGGAAAACCCTGAAAATAAAAGTAACAGGCGAAAATGTGAAAGTGCAGAAAAAACGGGTGACCCCATACCTGTTAGAACCAGGCGAACTGGCCAGGATGGGGAGCACCCCTAGGCCAAGTAACCATCTGAGCGTATCGGACCGGATACTTGACCGGAGAAGGCCGCCTGAGCGTACCAGGCGGTTGACAGAAGAGAAGGCGCGTAGCCATGAGATAGAGGCTGCGCGTAGCAGCGGCCCGCGAAGGGCGGCAGACTGACATGGTGAACCTTAGAGCCATGGAAAGCGAAGAACGACCAGGGGAGCAGGCGAAGGATGGCCCCTTAGAAAAACAACCCGGATAAGTCAGCGGACAGGTGCGTGAAACCCATGTGTTAGAGAAGAAAACATGAAGACCTGGGCGTACCAGGGATGTACCGTGCCCTGGGCGAACCAGGGGAGACAATGTGACAAGACAAGAACTGTGACAAGAACCCCGACAGCGCCCTGGAGACAAACTAAGTGGCTATGACATGATGACAACAGTGGCCTGGGCGAACCAGGAAGACAAGACAATCCTGGGCGTGACCAGGTGCCAGAAAGTGCGAATGAAGCAGGGCGAGTCCTGCACAGGATAGCCACCCTGGTGGTTAATGAAGGAGCATCTCTGAACTGGGTGTCCCTGTTTTTCAAAATTCTTTTTTCTATTTTTTTTTTATACATTTTTTCCCCCCCCCCACAAATATGGGTTCTTTTTTTTTTTTCTCTTAACCCCTTAAGGACGCAGGGCGTACCGGTACACCCTATTTCCCGAGTCGTTATGCCGGCGCCGCAGGGGTTAATCGGAACAGGATGCCGGCTGAAATCATTCAGCCGGCATCCTGTCACAACGCCAGGGGGGGTCATGTGACCCCCCCCCGCATCGGCGATCGCCGCAAACCGCAGGTCAATTCAGACCTGCGTTTTGCTGCGCTTTCTGCAGTTTCTGATCCCGGCGGTCCCTGACCGCGAGGATCAGAAACTTTAGTGTCCCTAAAAAAAAGATTTTCCACCCCCCCCCCCCTGCACCCCTGCATGATTTTTTGCCGGCGGGTGGTGCAGGGGGGGGAGATGGGGGCGGTGCGGGAGGCGGGCGGTGCGGCAGGCGGGATCGCTATCCCCCGCCCGCCTCCCCTTGAATATTCGTTGGTGTACAGTGGGTATACCAGGGTGTCAGCACATTGCTGACACCCTGGTATAAACGGCTGACATCGGTGATGCGATGTCAGCCGTTTAACCTTTTCCATACCGCGGTCCGTACGGACCGCTGTATAGAAAAAGTTAACAGTAAGAGGGAGCTCCCTCCCTCTCCCATCGGGGGGCTGCTGTGCCTTTGCAGCCCCCCGATGGAGAGGGAGAGAGCCCCCCGACAGACCCGTCCTTACCCTTCCCCGTCTGCGAAGTTCTGACCAGTACTGAGCAGACGGGGAAGGTTCCCATGGCAACAGGATGCCGTCTCAGGCATCCTGCTGTCGATGGTGCTGAACAGATCTGTGCTAAAGGCAGAGATCTGTTAAGACAAAGTTTAAGTAAAATACAGTACAAAACACTATATGGTGTACTGTACTGTATTATACAGACATCAGACCCATTGGATCTTCAAGAACCAAGTGGGTCTGGGTCAAAAAAAAAGTGAAAAAAAAGTAAAAATTAAAAAACACATTTATCACTGATTAAAAATGAAAAAAATAGAAATTCCCTACACATGTTTGGTATCGCCGCGTCCGTAACGACCTGATCTATAAAATGGTCATGTTACTTTCCCCGCACGGTGAACGCCATAAAAATAAAAAAATAAAAACTATTAGGAAATTGAAATTTTGGCCACCTTACTTCCCAAAAAAGGTAATAAAAGTGATCAAAAAAGTCGCATGTACGCCAAAATAGTACCAATCAAACCGTCATCTCATCCCGCAAAAAACATACCCTACCCAAGATAATCGCCCAAAAACTGAAAAAACTATGGCTCTTAGACTATGGAAACACTAAAACATGATTTTTTTTGTTTCAAAAATGAAATCATTGTGTAAAACTTAAATAAATGAAAAAAAGTATACATATTAGGCATCGCCGCGTCCGTATCGACTGGCTCTATAAAAATATCACATGACCTAACCCCTCAGGTGACCACCATAAAAAAATAAAAATAAAAACAGTGTAAAAAAAAGCTATTTTTTGTCATCTTACATCACAAAAAGTGTAATAGTAAGCGATCAAAAAGTCATATGCACCCCAAAACAGTGCCAATCAAACAGTCATCTCATCCCTCAAAAAATGAGACCCTACTTAAGATAATCGCCCAAAAACTGAAGAAACTATGGCTCTTAGACTATGGAGACACTAAAACATTTTTATTGTTTTAAAAATGAAATCATTGTGTAAAACTTACATAAATAAAAAAAATTGTATACATATTAGGTATCGCCGCGTCCGTGACAACCTGCTCTATAAAATGACCACATTATCTAACCTGTCAGAAGAATATTGTAAATAACAAAAAAAAACGTGCCAAAAAATCTATTTCTTGTTACCTTGCCGCACAAAAAAGGGTAATATAGAGCAACCAAAAATCATATGTACCCTAAACTAGTACCAACAAAACTGCCACCCTATTCTGTAGTTTCTAAAATGGGGTCACTTTTTTGGAGTTTATACTCTAGGGGTGCATCAAATGGGACATGGTGTCAAAAAAACCAGTCCAGCAAAATCTGCCTTCCAAAAACCGTATGGCATTCCTTTCCTTCTGCGCCCTGCCGTGTGCCCGTACAGCGGTTTACGACCACATATGGGGTGTTTCTGTAAACTACAGAATCAGGGCCATAAATAATGAGTTTTGTTTGGCTGTTAACCCTTGCTTTGTAACTGGAAAAAAAATATTAAAATGGAAAATCTGCCAAAAAAGTGAAATTTTGAAATTGTATCTCTATTTTCCATTAAATCTTGTGCAACACCTAAAGGGTTAACAAAGTTTTTAAAATCTGTTTTGAATACCTTGAGGGGTGTAGTTTCTTAGATGGGGTGACTTTTATGGAGTTTCTACTCTAGGGGTGCATCAGGGGGGCTTCAAATGGGACATGGTGTAAAAAAAACAGTCCAGCAAAATCTGGCTTCCAAAAACCAAGCGGCGCACCTTTCACTCTACGCCCTGCTGTGTGGCCGTACAGTAGTTTACGGCCACATATGGGGTGTTTCTGTAAACGTCAGAGTCAGGGCAATAAAGATAGTCTTGTTTGGCTGTTAACCCTTGCTTTGCTAGTGGAAAAAAAGGGTTAAAATGGAAAATTAGGCAAAAAAATAAAATTCTCAAATTTCATCCCCATTTGCCAATAACTCTTGTGCAACACCTAAAGGGTTAACTAAGTTTGTAAAAACCAGTTTTGAATACCTTGAGGGGTGTAGTTTATAGAATGGGGTCATTTTTGGGCGGTTTCTATTATGTAAGCCTCGCAAAGTGACTTCAGACCTGTAGTAGTCCCTAAAAATTGGTTTTTTGTAAATTTCTGAAAAATTTCAAGATTTGCTTCTAAACTTCTAAGCCTTGTAACATCCCCAAAAAATAAAATATCATTCCCAAAATGCTACAAACATGAAGTAGACATATGGGGAATGTAAAGTCATCACAATTTTTGGGGGTATTACTATGTATTACAGAAGTAGAGAAACTGAAACTTTGAAATTTTTGGTAAATTTGGTATTTTTTTATGCGAAAAAATTTACTTTTTTGACCCAATTTTAGCAGTGTCATGAAGTACAATATGTGACGAAAAAACAATCTCAGAACGGCCTGGATAAGTCAAAGCGTTTTAAAGTTATCAGCACTTAAAGTGACACTGGTCAGATTTGCAAAAAATGGCCAAGTCCTTAAGGTGAAATAGGGCTGAGTCCTTAAAGGGTTAAATACGGGTTGTTTTTTTTCCGTTACAATGCCATGGGATAGCGGTCTGCAGCCAAGGACCTTGTGGAGGCCGAGCCAACCCCCCCCCCCCCCCCCCCCGGAGCGGAACTGGAGTGGTTAGCAGGCAGCTCATGTCCAGGGGGCCCACCACTAGGGAAGGCCAGGGCCGCGCAGTGACCTGGAGATCCCATGTCCCCTATGAATTGATGTGTGGCAGCAGTCTGGCTACTAGCTTGTGCGGTTTAACCAGTGGAAGAACTGTAGCGGGACCCATTGGTGGAAAAGTGACCTATGTAAAATGTATGAGGAGCAAGATTTACAGAAGAACCACCGACCTGTGCCAGCTAACCCCCCCCCCCCCTCGCTTAGGCCTGGCTGCCTGTGCGCCTGCGCTCTACCGTGGAACGCAAGCCGACACAGCAGCTACAGAGCCCGGCCAGGGGGTAAGTGACACATCCCTTATGCGCCGGAAGGCACGTGCGCTCCACCCTGGAACGCACGCCTCCGTGCGCCGTCCCCGTGCCAGAAGGAGCCGGCCAACCACGGCCACCCATCCCCCCCCCAGTGTAGCGAAGGCCGCGCGTGCTCCACCGTGGAACGCACGCCGCCGCCGTGCCGCCAGGAAGGTAAGGAGATCGGCCAGCGATCAGGAACACGAAGCGCGTGCGTTCCACGCTGGAACGCACCCGCCAAATGAAGCGTCAGTAAGGAGCTGGACTGCCGCTGTCCTCTGCTCAGTAATACTGACCCCCACTTACCCACTTGAAGTGAAGATCTTGCGTGAGGCGGCCGGAGGAACAAGAAGTCACACGTCACAATCAAAAACGAAATATCCATGAACCGGAACGCCTACTAAGGTGAGGGAAGAGGGGACTTATAAAGGCTCAAGCCCCTCCCACAAATGCAGGCTGAACTTCAGCCTTACCAACATATCTGTACACTGCTGTATATACTATATATCTGTACACACTGCATCTATTATACCTGGTACCTCACATATCAGTACACTGCTGTATATACTATATATCTGTACACACTGCATCTATCATACCTCGTACCTCACATATCAGTACACTGCTGTATATACTATATATCTGTACACACTGCATCTATCATACCTCGTACCTCACATATCAGTACACTGCTGTATATACTATATATCTGTACACACTGCATCTATTATACCTCATACCTCACATATCAGTACACTGCTGTATATACTATATATCTGTACACACTGCATCTATTATACCTCATACCTCACATATCAGTACACTGCCGTATATACTATATATCTGTACACACTGCATCTATTATACCTGGTACCTCACATATCAGTACACTGCTGTATATACTATATACCTGTACACACTGCATCTATTATACCTCGTACCTCACATATCAGTACACTGCTGTATATACTATATATCTGTACACTGCATCTCTTATACCTCATATATCAGTACACTGCTGTATATACTATATATCTGTACACACTGCATCTATTATACCTCGTACCTCACATATCAGTACACTGCTGTATATACTACACTACGTGCAGAATTATTAGGCAAATGAGTATTTTGACCACATCATCCTCTTTATGCATGTTGTCTTACTCCAAGCTGTATAGGCTCGAAAGCCTTCTACCAATTAAGCATATCAGGTGATGTGCATCTCTGTAATGAGAAGGGGTGTGGTCTAATGACATCAACACCGTATATCAGGTGTG
The DNA here is from genome assembly GCF_905171765.1 of Bufo bufo. NCBI lineage: Eukaryota > Metazoa > Chordata > Amphibia > Anura > Bufonidae > Bufo > Bufo bufo. The sequence goes on from NC_053395.1 coordinate 12,589,638, forward strand.
CATAATTATTAGGCAACTTCCTTTCCTTTGGCAAAATGGGTCAAAAGAAGGACTTGACAGGCTCAGAAAAGTCAAAAATAGTGAGATATCTTGCAGAGGGATGCAGCACTCTTAAAATTGCAAAGCTTCTGAAGCGTGATCATCGAACAATCAAGCGTTTCATTCAAAATAGTCAACAGGGTCGCAAGAAGCGTGTGGAAAAACCAAGGCGCAAAATAACTGCCCATGAACTGAGAAAAGTCAAGCATGCAGCTGCCAAGATGCCACTTGCCACCAGTTTGGCCATATTTCAGAGCTGCAACATCATTGGAGTGCCCAAAAGCACAAGGTGTGCAATACTCAGAGACATGGCCAAGGTAAGAAAGGCTGAAAGACGACCACCACTGAACAAGACACACAAGCTGAAACGTCAAGACTGGGCCAAGAAATATCTCAAGACTGATTTTTCTAAGGTTTTATGGACTGATGAAATGAGAGTGAGTCTTTTTTTTTTTTTTTTTTAATTTCGTTTTACAGGCATTTTTGGTGGCATTTTTTTTAATTTTTTTTAATTTTTTTATATTTAACAATTTTTATTGTTTTAAATAATAAGATCTTACAATCAAAAGATGTGCAAATATAGTATACAAGTATGGTATACATAAAGAAGACAGAGAAATAACAATATGGGATGAATACAATCATACAGTGATCCATTGCAGGCAATTGTAGACGCTTCGTATTCAAAGGCATATTTTTTGGAAAAAGTTTTACAAGTAATAACAAAATAAACCAAGATAAATCATAAATGTGGGCAACTATGCTTATAGATAACGTGTCTAGCTATCAATAAAAAGCTACGTTTTACATATATTCCATATATGGCTCTAGGTGTGAAGGGGTAACAGAGGTAAGAAGGAGATATTGAGCGGGGGGGGGGGGGGGTTAAAGGAAGGTAAGGGGAATCAAGAGAAACCCCTAAAGCTCTTCCATGGGGACCACACATCCACAAAGACAGAACGTGTGCGTGTCTCCCAATGGGAGAGTTCTTCCAGTCTATAAATCTGGTCGACTTTTTGGATCCATGCGGCTTCAGCTGGAGCCTCACTGGAGAGCCATGCCGTAGCAATAAGAATTCTGGCGGCAGCTAATAGCGTAAGAAACAGAGACCTAACTTTTTTGCTAATGAGAGTGAGTCTTGATGGGCCAGATGGATGGGCTCGTGGCTGGATTGGTAAAGGGCAGAGAGCTCCAGTCCAACTCAGACGCCAGCAAGGTGGAGGTGGAGTACTGGTTTGGTCTGGTATCATCAAAGATGAGCTTGTGGGGCCTTTTCGGGTTGAGGATGGAGTCAAGCTCAACTCCCAGTCCTACTGCCAGTTTCTAGAAGACACCTTCTTCAAGCAGTGGTACAGGAAGAAGTCTGCATCCTTCAAGAAAAACATGATTTTCATGCAGGACAATCACTCCATCACATGCGTCCAAGTACTCCACAGCGTGGCTGGCAAGAAAGGGTATAAAAGAAGAAAATCTAATGACATGGCCTCCTTGTTCACCTGATCTGAACCCCATTGAGAACCTGTGGTCCATCATCAAATGTGAGATTTACAAGGAGGGAAAACAGTACACCTCTCTGAACAGTATCTGGGAGGCTGTGGTTGCTGCTGCACGCAATGTTGATAGTGAACAGATCAAAACACTGACAGAATCCATGGATGGCAGGCTTTTGAGTGTCCTTGCAAAGAAAGGTGGCTATATTGGTCACTGATTTGTTTTTGTTTTGTTTTTGAATGTCAGAAATGTATATTTGTGAATGTTGAGATGTTATATTGGTTTCACTGGTAAAAATAAATAATTGAAATGGGTATATATTTGTTTTTTGTTAAGTGGCCTAATAATTATGCACAGTAATAGTCACCTGCACACACAGATATCCCCCTAAAATAGCTAAAACTAAAAACAAACTAAAAACTACTTCCAAAAATATTCAGCTTTGATATTAATGAGTTTTTGGGTTCATTGAGAACATGGTTGTTGTTCAATAATAAAATTCATCCTCAAAAATACAACTTGCCTAATAATTCTGCACTCCCTGTATATATCTGTACACATTGTATCTATTATACCTCATACCTCACATATCAGTACACTGCTGTATATACTATATATCTGTACACACTGCATCTATTATACCTCGTACCTCACATATCAGTACACTGCTGTATTTGTGGTCGTGGCAACCAAGAGAACGCACCCCGTCCTACCTAATTACCCTGCCCTAAGCGGTTAGAGTTATGCCGCAACCGCGCCGTAGTAGGGACGCCTGAAAGAGGGCATCCCCTTTGAGAGTAGTAGGCAGTAAGGGTGGGTGGGTAAACTCTGCTACGTCGTACAAGGTGGGAGGGGCGCTGGCCGTTGAAGTAGGCAGCCAAGCCCCTCCCACAAACACAGGCCAATGAATCGGCCTTACACTTGTGGTCGTGGCAACCAAGAGAACGCACCCCGTCCTACCTAATTACCCTGCCCCTAAGCGGTTAGAGTTATGCCGCAACCGCGCCGTAGTAGGGACGCCTGAAAGAGGGCAAAAGACACACTGATTAGCAGGAATAACTTATTACAACATAACTCACAAAACCAAACTTTGGAAAACCATTGACATCTCAGTTTTGGGATGAGGTATATAACGGCTAAAACACACGGAGCGCCAACGCCCTAACTCCTGGATGACATGCGCTGGAACCTGATTCTTGGAGGCCGCGGATGCGGCACTTATGCGAAATGAGTGTCCTGAGATCGCAGCTGGGTCACCGCCCAAACTGGCCACTAAGGAGCGTACATGGGACACGAACTGATGAGTAGTGAGTGGTACCACCCCGAACGGCAATAGAGGACTATCTGGCCCGAACCCAGCTAATGCTGACTGTGACAGGGCATCATTGATGAGACGTGGGGAAATAGGACCCCGGGACTGGGGGACCCATCTGCGAGGTCTTGGACGTCCTGAGTAGTAGCACCTAACCCTCAGTGCTCTGGACCAACTGGCCGACTGTGAGAAACCTGCCACTACCAGGAGAACAAGTAAACTCCCCAGGTCTCAAGAAGCCATAGAAGGCTAAATAAACAGCGGATTTGAGCACCAGGCTGGGCAAGACCCCGAAAGGGCTCCTATCCAGGATGTCGGACAGGTTACGGAAAAGGAGCCCAGTAACAGCTTGTCTGCGCACTTGGCCTCCGGATCCACATCTGCTCAGACCCCTCAACGTAGCTTTGACAGCATGCATAGAAAACACTGATGCCCGTTCAGGATGACTGACAGAGAGGAAATGCTGCAACCCCGACAAGTATGACTTCACCGTGTTGTGGGACAGCTTGAGCTCCGAGTGGCAGTAGCCAATGAAAGCAAGGATATACTCCACAAAACTGGACTCTCCCTGAGGACACCCCCCCTGAAACTTGCAAAACGCCCTCCACCCGGTGTTATATGCCCTGGTCGTGTTTGGTGAAAGGGACTTGGCTAGTAAAGCGTGGGCCGTCTCTAGGTGACCGGTCACACTAGTATTAACGACTCGTGGGGAGGGACAGTAGCGCCCACAACATCTGCCTCTGGCATGACCTGCAAGAAAAGGGAGAAATTAGCCCTCGATAAAGCGTCAGCAGGTTTTGCGAACCTGGCACATGCGTACTATTGACACGGAAATGATAATGTAGGGAAAGTTGAACTAAACGTCTCAAGAGACACATGACATACGAGGATTTAGACAACCCACTATTTAAAATGTCTACCACCGCAGCGTTATCAGTTACGAACAAAACAGAGCGATTTACCCAGCGACTGCCCCACACATGGGCGGCTACCACAATGGGGTACAGTTCGAACAGCGCTGAGGTTTGTAGGAAACCTGGGATCTGTCTCACCTCAGCAGGCCATTCGTCTGCGACCCAGTGGGTGCCAAAAATAGCAGCAAAACCTGAGCTCGCAGCCGTGTCTGAAAAGACTACAGGGGATTGGCTAGACAACTCAGGTATAAACAAAGACACCCCGTTCCACTGGCAAAAAAAGTGGTCCCACATGTGAAGGTCAGCTAAGGCCTGACTATCCAGACGCACTGGGCTGTCTTGTTCCGGGGCCGTGGCAAACAGCACCAGCAAGCGGGAAATAAACGACCTGCCTTGCGGAATGATACGCATGGCGAAATTCAACATACCCAGTAGCGACTGTAAATCCGCCTTGGTGACCACAGTTGTGACAGAAAACCTGTGAATGACTTCTCTAATTCTAACTAGTTTGTCCGATGGCAACCTGGCTAACATGTCCTGCGAGACTCGCTCAATGCCCAGGAAGGTGATAACTGTGGACGGGCCCTCGACTTTCTTGGGGGAGACCGGTACACCTAACTGGGAGAAACACTTCAATAACTTCCCCAATCCTAGGGGGGCTGCCCCTGGCCTCTCAATCAGCAGGAAGTCATCTAAATAATGGATAACAAATTCACAGCGGACCTTATGTTCTAAAACCCAATGGAGGGCCTGAACCAACTGATCAAAGAGCCACGGGCTGCTCTTAGAACCGAAGGTGAGTTTGGTGGAAAAATAGTATTGGTCCTTCCACTTGATGCCGTGCCACTGCCAGAGCGCTGGCATAATGGGAAGTAACTTAAAGGCGTCCGATAGTCTCTCCTTCTTGCTAAATTTGCCCGTGACCACCCCAACAGGACTAACTCTCCACCGCTGGAAGGGGGGCACTTTGAAGGGACCGATCAAGAAACTCTTACCCAACTCAGACTCTATTAGTTTGTCTACAGATTCAGGATTCCTCTCGGCAGACTGAAGGTTCTTGCACTCATACGTGTATTCTGGTGTCGTGATTAACCCTGTATGAAAGCCCCCGCAGAATCCTGAAATCAGAAATTGCACGAACCCTGGATTATGGTGACCTTGCAAAAACCCCCGTAAACAATCGGTATTGACCACACTCATGTAGGCTTAAACTGATTTTAATGAGCATGCGACTCTGGGATGTGCCCTAAAGCAATTGGTACAGATGTGCAGCAGATGGCATTGACCAAAATTACAAGATGCGTAGTTAGAATTATTACAAATCTGGGCCCTACCCAACTGAACAATGGGCTGGCCTAACTTGTCAACTGAACTAGGAGGTCTGAAGACATCGAGTGGCCCAGCCGACGAGCCAGAATGGTATGACGCTGTACTGGCGGCTGATTTGTGGCACCATTCGGTAGAGTGGAAGATGGACTGAAGGCGGAACAGGAGGGAGCTTTCAGACCCGCAAAATGCCTGCAAAACAACTCTGTGTCCAAGTTGGACCAATCTGTGACATATCCAAACTGAGTGAAAGCTGCTGCTGCCTTGGCTGCAAAAGAACAATGGTAATCATAAAATGAAAGTCCTCCGTACTTATGTCCCAACTCTGTAACTCGAAAAAGGTACAGATCGAGTTCCTCCCTCCTGTCCGGCCTAGCCGAACATATGACATCTCTGAAAAGGCTAAATGCCATGACAAACTCCGGGATGGTTAACTTGCCGTTAAGCCTGTGGTCACGGCCTCTCAGCACCACCGAGACTTCCCCGCATGCTATAACTTTATTGTTGGACAAATCCCTGGAGGCTATCAGTAAAGAAGCAAGGTTAACATCCCTACTCTCTAAGATGTCTTTCCTGACGTTGGTCGGGACAAAATGAGAAGGAGCCACATTGGGGACGGCCAGGGTAGTACGGATTTCCCCTACAGCAGAGGTGGTGGCAACCGGTACATCAGGGGGAGAAACAGGGACGACCGAGCCGCGAGACTCAACTGACTCCCCACCTCGCTTGTATAGAAGTGACAGCTGACGTTAGGCTGTTCAGCATGACATGTAACTGAGCGAGCGATGTTTGCACCGTGGTCATGGGGAGATCATCTTGACTAGGCGCCGCAGAGTCTTTCCACAGCCGATATAATTCCGCCTTCCTGGCGGAAGCCGGGAAAGGGATACCCCTCTTCGTTAATTCCGACATAAGTCTAGGGATAGTCCATGCTCTCAGGGACGGTATACTGCCCCCTTCGGACATTCCTGCCACATTCTCGTCCACAGACGCCTCGACGATGTCCGATGCGTGTGACATGACAGCTGTGGAAACAGTAACGTAAATGACCAGCTAAACTGGACGACCCCCAGCAGCAGTGAACCTGCTCAGTAATGTATGGAAAGGTGCCCTGCCCCCGTGTAGCTCTGCACATTAACACCAGAAGGACCGTGAGGAAGTGGCCAGGAACCGACACCCAGAAGTACCACAAAGAGGGAATATGATATACTTACCCGCTTAAAAATCTACAGACTGACCTCCGCGGAAAACTTGTGAAACAGCACAACCTGGACGTGAGACAGTGCATGAGACACAACCCCTCTTGTGAGTCCTCTTCTCCCCCTTCCCCAACGTGTACCCCTACTACCTTGCCAACAAGCCACAACCTCAGGATGTAATCAAGACAAGACTAGGACCTAGAAGCAAAACAATTAAAGCATCAACCCTGGATTGTGCACGCGTTGTAAGGAACCATGCGAATAAGTAAGACATGAATGACGTAACTGTCAACCTTGTGTACGGCCGGCAGAAGGAGGCTAGCCACTGGCTAACATTTGCTTCCCCTGATCGACCCTAGTGTTGTCACGGATCCCTGCCTATCTACGCGGCACGGCGGCCCGTGCCAGACTTCAATGCAGGTGAGGAGCGAGGCCACCGCGTCCCCCGCACCCCTCCACGATAACCGCGTGGGGAGCGCGACACTCCCTGGCACCATGGATCAGAGTAGGGGGGACCCCTTCTATGCGATGGCCCCCGCCCCACACCAACACAGCTCGTGAGCCACGTGGGGGGCTTACGCGGCTCCCTGGCAGAGAGCCCAGTGCGGGGGTGCCCTCTTTCGCCTAAGGGCCGAGCCACCTGCCGGCTAGGCGCTTCTACCACGTGGGGAGTAGCGCAGCTCCCTAGCATAAACCGGTATGGGGGGAGCCCCTAATTTAACATGGGCCCCGCCCCCACCGGTCAGTGAAACGTTGCCGCACCGCTCCCTGGCAGAGCGCCCAGTGCGGGGGTGCCCCCTTTGCCTAAGGGACCGACCCGCCGCCGGCTGGGCACTCCACCACGTGGGGAAACAGCGCAACCCCCTGGCATTGAGCCGGGCAGGGGGAGGCCTTATACATCATGGCCCCGCCCCCAGCCGGTTTAGAGACGTGCCACGTGGGCGGGGCCACTGCTGTATATACTATATATCTGTACACACTGCATCTATTATACCACGTACCTCATATATCAGTACACTGCTGTATATACTATATATCTGTACACACTGTATCTATTATACCTCATACCTCACATATCAGTACACTGCTGTATATACTATATATCTGTACACACTGCATCTATTATACCTCGTACCTCACATATCAGTACACTGCTGTATATACTATATATCTGTACACACTGCATCTATTATACCTCGTACCTCACATATCAGTACACTGCTGTATATACTATTTGTGGTCAGGACCTAACGAGTGGAAGATGCCCAACCACCACCCCCCTACCTAATTGGCCTGAGGTGTGCCTTGGCCTCACTAGGTCGGTATGCCTGAAAAAGGGGGCAAAACCCACCAGTGAGGGAAGGATTGGCCTGAGGTGCTACTCTGCCAATGTACTGAATGCTTGGACCAGCTCCGCCTGTGGCTCCGGGATATACCGTACAAAGCACCCCGAGCGCCAGCGCCCCTAGTGTTTAATGATATGCACAGGGACTCCATGCTTGGACGCTGCGGATGCCGCACCGATGCGGAAAGAATGCCCCGAGAATTGAGCCGGATTCAATCCTACACTGGTCAACAGGATGCGAATATGTTTGATGAACTGGCTGGACGTCAGTGGACCAACAGGGAATGGAAGTAATGGGTCGGTGGGGCTGTGAAGACTAAGGGCCAGCAAGAGGTTGTCCAAGACTGTCACTGGACACCATGCGTTTGTGGTCTGGAAGAACTTAACTACATGGCCGGGACCTACCTGCCTTGTTTTGTTGTGAGGCAACTGCAAATGAGTTACTGCCCATCCTGACTAAATCTCCCTTGCGGAGAGCCACCGCCCCTTGTCTGGCCTGTGTCACTTCACCTGGTCTTAAAAACCCGTAAAACGCCAAGTACATCGCCGCCTTGATCACCAGGCTGGGAAGGACTCTGAATGGTGACAATGTGAGAACTTCCGACAGGCTACGAAACGTGTCCCCCTTAATAGGTCGACGGACCAACTTGACCGTGACCTGGCTTTTTTGAATGCCTCTGAAGATGGCCTTGATCGGGTGAGCTGAAAATATAGAGGGTCTGTCTGGCTCTTGAAGTGCCAAAAAATGCTGCACCCCAGCCAAATATAGCCTAATGGTGTTGTAGGATAAAGCCAATACCGAATGACAATAAGACACGAAAGCCACCATATACTTGACCTGACCTGTGTCACCTCTAGGATATGCCAACTTAAAGTTCGAAAAAAACACCCACGCTCGGCGGTACGACCGCAACATACTGGCCGACAAAGACTTGGTAATGAGTGAACTGGCGACCACCATTAGAGGGTCTAATCCAAGACCAGCAGCCGCCAGTCCGGTACCGGGGTGCCCACTGAGTCTGCTTCTGGGTTCTGTAAGAAAAAGCGAGAAAAATCAAAACGAGATAAAGCATCAGCTGCAACGTTGCTGACCCCGTCCAAAAACAGGGCATGAAAATTAAACCCCTGTTCCAGAGCTATCCAGGTCAATCTACGCATGAAAGACATGATGAGTAACGATTTAGATCTGCCCTTGTTAATGATCTCTGCGGTCGCCATGTTGTCAGTGTGGAAAACCACCGTGTGACCCGACCACCTATGCCCCCAGACTATAGCAGCTGCTACGATAGGATAGATCTCGAACAATGCCGACATCTGAGAAAACCCTGGCAACTGTAGCACGTGTGTGGGCCATGAGCCGGCGAACCAATGTGAGCCAAATATGGCCACGAAACCTACCGAGGCAGCCGCGTCTGAAAATACGTGTGGAGAATCAGAAGTGGCCCTCGAAATAAAAATGGAAATGCCGTTCCACCCACTGAGAAATCTCTCCCACATGAACAGATCTGCTCGGGCGTTCGCATTAAGATGCACTGATGCGTCCAAATCACTGGTCTGTTGTAATGAGACTAGCAATCTTGAAATGAATGATCTACCCTGAGGAATGATCCTCATGGCAAAGTATAACATGCCCAACAGAGACTGCACTTCTCTCTTGGTGCAAACCTGAGACATGAGCAAGTAACAGACACCTGATTTGATTCTGTCGAGTTTGTCTTGTGGCAGACTGGCTGACATGGCACGTGAATCCAGAGAGATCCCCAAGAACGTGACAACCTGCGCAGGCCCTTCTGTTTTGTGTTCGGCCACTGGAATGTTTAACTCCTTGAAGACCTGCAAGAGAACCTGCAAGTCAACAGGTGCCTGTGAGGGTTCTTTGATCAACAGAAAATCATCCAAGTGAATGACATTCTGGCAACCCTGTTCCAACAAAATCCATTCCAGTGCCTGCGCTAACCTGTCAAACTGATTGGGGCTGCTCTAGGAACCAAACGTCAACTTGGTGGCGAAATAGTACGCATCTCTCCATTTGATGCCATGCCACTGCCAGAGAGATGGGCTAATGGGCAGCAGTTTGAACGCATCAGAGACATCTGCTTTGGACAGCCAAGCCCCCATGCCTGTCTGAAGAATGACCTGGATAGCCTGGTCTACGGAATTATACTTCAAGGAAAATTCCTCGGACGGAATCAACGAGTTGAGACTTGGAACGTGGGAAGAATGTGGAGCAGACAAATCATAAATCAAACAAAATTTATTGGAATATTTTCCCTGCACCACCCCCACCGGGCTCACCCTCCAAGTGCAGAAAGGAGGGGACTGGAAAGGACCAATGATGAAACCCTTGTCCAGCTCAACTGCCAAGAGTGAATCCACCAGACCAGCATGTTTAGAAGCCGACTGCAAGTTGGGGCATTCATGAGTCTGCTGGGGCAAGGTGATGAGCCCAGTGTGGAACCCCCGTGAAAACCCTTCCACCAGGAATGTACGGAACGGCTGAACCGGATGAAGCCGCAGCAGCTGGTCTAGTGCCTCCACATTCACCCGGCTCAGTCACGCCGGCTTCAATGTGCAGACCGTGACCGGATGTGCCCTAAAACATGTGGCACAGACATGCAGGAGCCTGCACTGGCTGAAGTTGCAGATGGCGTAGACCTCTGCAAACAACACAACAAACACCACAAAACACCAACAACAACAAAAAAAAAAACGAAGAAAGAAAAAGAGAAGAGAAAAAAAAAAAACAACCTGTTAACCCTACGACCTGCTGCCCGTAAGCTGACAAACAGCCCCCCCCCCCCGTGAAACGATTGAACGAAAAGCCTTCGAGGCTGACAGGGAGTATGATAGTCGTTTCCACTGACGTATGAAGCGAGCCCGAGTTTGTGTGAATCTGTGACGTGGCAGATCAATTAAAAACGAATACTGCGGGCTAAAGAACCTACAGACGTGGTAGGTGATGTATGTAAGTATAGGATTTGTGGAAAACAGACCGTATGACGTATGACACTAGTCTACGAGATGAAACGGGGTGTGTATGTCGTGCGAGCGTGTAGCTGTATTGGCGGATATACCTATGCTAGAGGTGTATGGATGAAGCTTGGTGGATAAAGTTTTTTTTTTTTTTTTTCTTTATTTAACAATCCACTTGTGCAGCGTACTCAAGTTGTGTGTAATAGAGTTTCTGGGTGTAGTAGTGCAATGACACTAACCTGAGACGGCTGACTCTCTGCATAGGCAGGTGATGATAGAAATTGTTCGTGAAGCCAGTGCCAATTAAACGGTGGCACGCCGTTTGCGGATAGCAAGAATAAATTGAAGAACACGTGGTATTAAAACAGAACTCCAACTTTAGTAGTTTTCATGCAGAGACAATATTGGAATCGCAGTTCCTTGGCATACAGTCGATTTTGCAATACGGTTGATGCAGGCAATTACAGATTTAGCAAGGTGATTACAGAGTGTTGAACACAGGACTTGCAGTACAGGAGCTTGCACTCTATTTCTGTCTGATCCTGGAATATAGCAATTCTTCACCAAGGCCCAATAACCTAGTTCTGGCTTTATATCCTTGGCTATAGCTTTAGAAAGTACCTCCTCTGTTATTTTTAGTACCTCTTGCTTCTCTGCAGTTTGCCTCTGTCTCTCTCTGCTGCTTCCTTCCTCAGGCTCTTTAGCTCAGATATTCCTGTTTCTGCATATGGGAATTCAGGAGGGAATCTTCTCCTGGACAGCAGGCTTCCGGCCTGGACTGGTCTCTGACATTGTCTAATCTCCAACTGTAGATTACAGACACTAGACTCCGTCTCCTCTTTCCCTTCCCTGACTGGGCCTTATATAGACTAGGGCTCCCTAGCTCCCTCTAGTGACTAGAAGCTGGAATGACACCCCTAGCAGACCTGTACATGCAAGTGTCATAGTAGCAGGGAAACACATAGCATTGCATTACATGACATTTTATAAAACTGACATATACCAACTTCTCCATAACTAAGGAGGGACGACAGCACACCAAGTGACACTTTGGTAGTGACGGGTATTACAGTCCCCGTACACTACACTTGTACCCTTTTATTTATTTATTTTTTCTTTATTTGAACAACCCACTCTTTTTTTTTTTTACTTTATTTAACAATCCACTTGTACCCTTTTTTTTTTTTTGTCAAACTGCCTGATGTGCGAACTATGTGTCTAAGGTATGTATGTAGTGTATGTGATGAGTGTCAAACATGTGCACAAGCAGCAACCTTGTAAGTAATCAACTCAGTAATGGCACCAGGACCCAGCTGCCAGAGTTTAACCTGCTGAGCCCAGATGACTCGCAGCCCCTGTATGAACTTAGATACAGGTTATGCTGAGACAGGCAATGAGCTCCAACTATGTGACAATGCTGCCCATTGGTGCCAAAACTTGAATTGCATGTGCCTGAACGCAGTGAGGAGAAGCGATCCTCCGGCACACTTCCCCCTCTCTACACACCCTCCTACCCTCCTCCACGTTGCCACGCTCCCCAAACAAACCAGTTATCTTGGAAAACGACCTGAACAGCTTGCAGACTGAAGTGAAAGGTACACCCGGCTTCTCTGAGATCCGACTCGTGCAGGACGCTTGCTGATGATGTCACACCCGGAAGTAGCAGACGTCCAAATGCCGACGTGCTGCCTGGGAGAGCAAGACTGCTTAAGACAGGTACCGGCCCCTCCCACAAATCCAGGCTAGCCTGCGGCCAGCCTTAACACATATCTGTACACACTGCATCCATTATACCTCGTACCTCACATATCAGTAGACTGCTGTATATACTATATATCTACACACACTGTATCTATTATACCTCGCACCTCACATATCAGTACACTGCTGTATATACTATATATCTGTACACACTGCATCTATTATACCTCATACCTCACATATCAGTACACTGCTGTATACACTATATATCTGTACACACTGTATCTATTATACCTCATACCTCACATATCAGTACACTGCTGTATATACTATATATCTGTACACTGCATCTATTATACCTCGTACCTCACATATCAGTACACTGCTGTATATACTATATATCTGTACACACTGCATCTATTATACCTCGTACCTCACATATCAGTACACTGCTGTATATACTATATATCTGTACACTCTGCATCTATTATACCTCGTACCTCACATATCAGTACACTGCTGTATATACTATATATCTGTACACACTGCATCTATTATACCTCGTACCTCACATATCAGTACACTGCTGTATATACTATATATCTGTACACACTGCATCTATTATACCTCGCACCTCACATATCAGTACACTGCTGTATATACTATATATCTGTACACACTCCATCTATTATACCTCGTACCTCACATATCAGTACACTGCTGTATATACTATATATCTGTACACACTGCATCTATTATACCTCGTTCCTCATATATCAGTACACTGCTGTATATACTATATATCTGTACACACTGCATCCATTATACCTCGTACCTCACATATCAGTACACTGCTGTATATACTATATATCTACACACACTGTATCTATTATACCTCGCACCTCACATATCAGTACACTGCTGTATATACTATATATCTGTACACACTGCATCTATTATACCTCGTACCTCATATATCAGTACACTGCTGTATATACTATATATCTGTACACACTGCATCTATTATACCTCGTACCTCACATATCAGTACACTGCTGTATATACTATATATCTGTACACACTGCATCTATTATACCTCGTACCTCACATATCAGTACACTGCTGTATATACTATATATCTGTACACACTGCATCTATTATACCTCATACCTTTCGCGTTCATTTGACAGGAAAAGCCATGTGATATTTTTATAGAGCCGGTCATTATGGACGCGGCAATATCAAATATGTCTGTTTTTCACTTTTTTCTATTTTTTACAATTTTCTATTTTTTTTTTTTTTTTGCTTCAAACTTTTATATTTTTATTATGAAAATGCTTTTTTTTAAACTTTTTTTTTCCCTTTTTCCTTTTGTCCCACTGTCGGACTTCAGCTTTTGGGGTCTGCTCCCCTCTACAAGCCATTACAATACGTGTGTATTGTAATGCATTGCCTGTCAGTGTATAAATTACCAGTGGAATATCGGGGCCTGGGTCTCACAGGCTTCCGTAGAAGGCAAGCCCCGATACCTGTGGAAGGAACCCAAACCCGTCACTGCAGCTCTACACAGACATACAGCTCTGCTCCATACACTGCTCAACTACACAGACATACAGCTCTGCTCCATACACTGCTCAACTACACAGACATACAGCTATGCTACATACACTGCTCAACTACACAGACATACAGCTCTGCTCCATACACTGTTCAACTACACAGACATACAGCTTTGTTACATACACTGCTCACCTACACAGACATACAGCTCTGCTACATACCCGGCTACACTACACAAACATACAACTCCGCTCCATATACTTTTCAACTACACAGACATACAGCTCCGCTGCATACACTGCTCAACTGCAGAGACATACAGCTCTACTGAATACACTGTTCAACTACACAGAAATACAGCTCTGCTACATACACTGCTCAACTACAGATCTGCTACATACACTGCTCCAGGGCCGGCGCCACCAGTAAGGCGACCTAGGCAGTCACCTAGGGCGCCATTTAGCAGGGGGCGCCCGTTGCAGTTTAAAAAAAACCTTAAAAAAACGTTGGTTATATAAGTTAACTTAAGTGGCGGCCGGCGGCGCCCCCCATGCTGCGCCGCCTGAGCGGCTGAGGCTGAGCGCTCTAAAGAATCTCCGGCCGCCGGCTCAGTGCTACATAGCCTGCCTGCGCCTGCTGTCTGTGTCTGCTCTGTCTCTGTGCTGTCTGACATGTCGGAGGAGAATCGGGGCAAAGGCTGAGTCGCTGCCGTCTGCCTCAGTGAAGCCGTGGGGGTGGGGCGGGGGCGCACCGGCGCAGCAGGCGGACCAGAGAGACAGTCTGTCACTGACAGTGACAATAACAGTCTGACACCGCTGTGCTGTCTGTCTCTCTGGTGGTCTGAGTGACTAACTGCTGCTAGCTTACCTGGCTGCTGGCTTCAGGCTGCTGAGGGTGGGGAGCGGAGGCGGAGCTCTGCCGCCCTGGCCTGAATAATCTTGATCTGAACCCCCTGACCCCTCCCACCCTTGAGCACGTGACGCAGAGAGAGGGGTGGAGCGAAGGAGGAAGAGAAGGCCGCACACTGAGCAGCAAGCAGCTAAGCAGCCGACCACGGCCACGGTCCAACACCAGCAATTTGCCTCCCCCGACCCCCAGTGTGGCAGCAGCGGCAGTGCCTTCTCCTTCTGGGATAGAACAGAAGTGGGCTCCTACCTGGATTGGAGTGCAGCCTGCAGGTGCAGCTGCTTTCTTCTACCCCAGGACCCCAGGGCGACATTGGTGAATGGTGTACGTACCGTGTTTGTCTCCAGTCCCCAGAGCCAGACCAAGAGCCAAACTGCAGCCAGAGACCAGCTCATCCTATTGTCCTGGAGGTAAGTAGTCAGTAGACAATGCAATATGTTTATTATTTACTGTATTTTTTGCCTTATAAGACGCACTTTTCCCCCCCCCAAAAGTGCGTCTTATAAAGGGGATTGCGGATACTTCGCTGGCCGCTATGCTGCACAGCGCAGCCAGCGAAGTATCAGTGTGGAGGGAGGAGGCGGGGACACTCATGGCGGGGCCCGGTGCAGTGACTCTACTCTAATACACCAGGCCCCGTAGCTGTTAAGTACATTCAATCCGAATGGGTCCGCAATTACTGTACTGTACTTACTGTAGTACCTTATGTATAGCATTAAGATGGCGCAGAACGGCAGCTCCCTCGGTCATGCGCCGCCTGCCGCAGCTCCCTCCTCATGCGCCGCCTGTTCATTCATAAAGTGAGATAAGCAGGCAGGCGGCGCATGAGGAGGGAGCTGCGGCAAGCGGCGCATGACCGAGGGAGCTGCCGATCTTCCCCGTCT
Organism: Bufo bufo; assembly: GCF_905171765.1. Lineage (NCBI taxonomy): Eukaryota > Metazoa > Chordata > Amphibia > Anura > Bufonidae > Bufo > Bufo bufo. The sequence goes on from NC_053395.1 coordinate 12,605,288, forward strand.
TAATGCTATACATAAGGTACTACAGTAAGTACAGTACAGTAATTGCGGACCCATTCGGATTGAATGTACTTAACAGCTGCGGTGGGGCCCGGTGTATTAGAGTAGAATCACTGCACCCACCATGAGTGTCTCCGCCTCCTCCCTCCACACTGATGCATCTGATGGGGGATCTGTAGATGACACTTATGGGGATCTGTGGATGACATAAATGTCATCCACAAATCCCCCCGTAACAGTGCGTCATCCACAGATCCCCCCCATAACAGTGCATCATCCACAGATCCCCCCCATAACAGTGCGTCATCCACAGATCCCCCCATAACAGTGCGTCATCCACAGATCCCCCCATAACAGTGCGTCATCCACAGATCCCCCCCATAAAAGTGCGTCATCCACAGATCCCCCCATAACAGTGCGTCATCCACAGATCCCCCCCCCATAACAGTGCGTCATCCACAGATCCCCCCCCCATAACAGTGCATCATCTACAGATCCCCCGCATAACAGTGCGTCATCCACAGATCCTCCCATAAGAGTGCGTCATCCACAGATCCCCCCCCATAACAGTGCGTCATCCACAGATCCCCCCCATAACAGTGCGTCATCCACAGATCCTCCCATAACAGTGCGTCATCCACAGATCCCCCCCATAACAGTGCGTCATCCACAGACCACCATTAGTTCAAAACCTACCAAAAGCAGATCATCTGACAAGGGGGGGTGGCAATTTTTATCTTGCCTAGGGTGGCAAAAATCCTTGCACCGGCCCTGCACTGCTCAACTACACAAATATACAGCTCTGCTGCATACACTGCTCAACTACACAGACATACAGCTCTGCTACATACACTGCTTATCTACAGACATACAGCTCTGCTGCATACACTGCTCAACTACACAGACATACGGCTCTGCTGCATACACTGCTCAACTACACAGACATACAGCTCTGCTACATACACTGCTTATCTACAGACATACAGTTCTGCTGCATACACTGCTCAACTACACAGACATACAGCTCTGCTACATACACTGCTTATCTACAGACATACATCTCTGCTGCATACACTGCTCAACTACACAGCCATACAGCTCTGCTGCATACACTGCTCACCTACACAGATATACAGCTCTGCTGCATACACTTCTTAACTATACACAGTGGCGTAGCTATAGGGGTCGCAGCGGTCGCAATTGCGACCGGGCCCCTAAGTCAGGGGGGCCCACGGGGCCCCCGCCTCAAGCCAGGAGAACGCGGCCCGCAGGCGCAGCTGATAACTGCCTGAAATCATATTCACAGGACAGGGGGCGGAGCGGAGGCTGAGAGCCGTGCCCTGCGTGACGTGCACTGTGCAGGGTAGGGCCAGCCAAGCGAAGTGAGGAGGGGGAGCGGCTTCAGCCTTCAGTTGCGGTCGGAAGAGGAAGCTGCTGTGTGCAGCTCGCGGTGCTGCAAACTTGCGAGACAAGTGAGTGACGTAGCGGCCTCTGCATGGCTGAGTGAGTGACGTAGGTTGTAGCGGCCTCTGCATGGCTTCTAGTATGTGTGGGATCTAAGGTGCAAGTTCCAAGTGCCCAGGCCATCCGGTGTAAGTGTCGACCCGTTCACTGGTGAGAGGTTAGGCTCCCTGGCTAGAAAAATGCAAAGTTATGGTCAGAGGTGAGCAGCAGCACGATGGATATACTTTCAGAAACCATGGATACGTTAATAAGTAGCCTAAATATGCAAAATGAAGGCAGGAACCTCTGAAGAAAAAATATTTATATAGTTGTCAAGAGGTCAAATGACCTTTATGGTCAGTAAACCCTCACTATAGATATCATAATGGTCCATAAGATCAAAGGCCTACTAGCCATCTGTGGTCCTTGCTGTCACTCCATTGTCTACCACAGTCTGAAATCCGTTAAGTGTTGGACTGGCCCACCAGAGTATCAGGGGATCCTTGGTGGGCCCAGGCTCTGATACCTAAGTGGGCCCAAAGGTCCAGGAAAAAATATAGATTTGCAATTGCCTTTTGAGACAATAAATTACCCCGGGCCCCAAGAAGGAACCCCAGTCCGACCCTGGATCTGTCATATGTGATATTCAAGAAATTCCAGAAGAAAAAATTGTCCCACACAAGAAGGAATCATCTGGAAATTAGAATATGTATAAAATATGTAAAGCATTTTGCCCGCTATATTTGGCCTTTGATGACTGCCAAGTAAATCAGCCTATATCAGCCTGAGTGAGTCCGGGCCCCCCTGACCCGCCTACGGTCTAATTCTCCAGGTTTGCCATTCAGGGGATTGGGAAAGCTGGGTGCAGCCAGGTAGTTACAGCGGTCATACAGGGATAAGGTGTAACCAGAAGCTCCGTGGCCCCAGTGCAAAATCTGTATCTGGGGCCCCATCTACAATGTTCCACTTCTATTACTGGTGTCTGTTAGTTGTCAGGAGGCTTCTGGGCCCCCACGTCCCCGGAAAGCATAGGGGAAGTTAGACAGTAGGGAACATATGCTACTTTTGAGCTGGCCTGTGGCCATAATGCCTGCAGGGCTCCTATGCAGCTGCACCAGTTGCAGCTATGGTATGTCTGCCCCGGAGCACTAATGTCACTTCATTAAAGCCTTGTCAGTTTGCTACACAATGGGTCAGAATTATCAAGGTGCTGCCATATGTAAGGGGCCCTTCAGGTAAATGACCTTACATCTGTCATTCAGCTTGGATGGGCCCCTTTGTGTGGCCCCTTATTCTTCAGCAGCTGGTTTGCGTAATCTGATTTCTCTCTGGGTGCCCTGATCTATTAGCAGACAAACCCAATTATATAGGGAGCAATTACAAAGTCACCCCAGTGCCTCCTAACAGTTCCCATCAGATGTGAGAGCAGCAGCGATCGATCAGCCAGGATTAATGTGCACAGTGGGAGGCCCCCCCTTAGGCAATTGACAAACTGCCCCCCCCCTCATTCTTAGGCAAGTGACAAACTCAGCTCTGCTACATCTACAATGAGCAACTACAACAAATGTAATGCCAAACTGCAGTTCCTCTATGTGATGCCTTGGATAGCTTCCACTGGACCCACACAGCCTGTAAGTCCAGTGGAAGCTATCCAAGGCATCACATAGAGGAACTGCAGTTTGGCATTACATTTGTTGTAGTTGCTCATTGTAGATGTAGCAGAGCTGAGTTTGTCACTTGCCTAAGAATGAGGCGGGGGGGGGGGCAGTTTGTCAATAGCCTAAGGGGGGGCCTTCCACTGTGCACATTAATCCTGGCTGATCGATCGCTGCTACTCTCACATCTGATGAGAGATTTCCTAGGGACGGGCTGGTGTATGAGGGCAGCCACCCGGTCCTGCCTATGGATCACCCAGTTTGCACTTAGCTATGCCCAGGCCCCATGCCAGGGGGTCCCTGATGTATTAACTGACCAATAACATGGAGATCCCAGTGCCAGCTGCCTTGCTGGTGGACGATAGGCATGGGGCTCTTATCTTAGGTCTGATTGGGGGTCATTCATATTGGGGTCTGAGCTGAGGTGTGATCTGAGGTCTGATTAACATTGAGGGTCTGATTTTTGGTCTGACCTGAGGTGTAATGAAAAATATTTTTTTTCCGGAGCAGCTTGTAGAAAAAAGGCCTCACAGTCTCCCACACTCCTTCTGCCAAGCCACCCAGCACCCCTAAGGCCATGCCAGCCAGCACCCCTGAGGCCATGCCAGCCAGCACCCCTGAGGCCAAGCCTGCCAGCACCCCTGAGTCTTCAGAACTTCTAAGTAAATTATATATAAGGGAAGCATATCATATGAAAGAGACGAATTATGTCTGAACAGACATATAGCGCAAATTCCAGTTTTTGTTTATGTTGCACTGAATTTTCAGCAAAATATATATATATATATATTTTTTTTTTTTTTTTTTTTTTGGGGGGGGGGGGGGGGTCGGGGTGGCAGTGGATCTTGGGTGAGTTCCCACACTTTTTTTCCCAGGACTTGACCCCTGGAGTGGTCCCGCAGTCTGGGCGGCAGTTCTGACTAGTCCTACTTTAACCACCTCAGCCCCCAGTGCTTAAACACCCTTAAAGACCAGGCCACTTTTTACACTTCTGACCTACACTACTTTCACCGTTTATTGCTCGGTCATGCAACTTACCACCCAAATGAATTTTACCTCCTTTTCTTCTCACTAATAGAGCTTTCATTTGGTGGTATTTCATTGCTGCTGACATTTTTACTTTTTTTGTTATTAATCGAAATTTAACGATTTTTTTGCAAAAAAATGACATTTTTCACTTTCAGTTGTAAAATTTTGCAAAAAAAACGAGATCCATATAGAAATTTTGCTCTAAATTTATAGTTCTACATGTCTTTGATAAAAAAAAAATGTTTGGGTAAAAAAAAAATGGTTTGGGTAAAAGTTATAGCGTTTACAAACTATGGTACAAAAATGTGAATTTCCGCTTTTTGAAGCAGCTCTGACTTTCTGAGCACCTGTCATGTTTCCTGAGGTTCTACAATGCCCAGACAGTAGAAAACCCGCACAAATGACCCCATTTCGGAAAGTACACACCCTAAGGTATTCGCTGATGGGCATAGTGAGTTCATAGAACACCTTGGGGTGTCTTCTTTCCAAAATGGGGTCACTTGTGGGGTAGTTATACTGCCCTGGCATTCTAGGGGCCCAAATGTGTGGTAAGGAGTTTGAAATCAAATTCTGTAAAAAATGACCAGTGAAATCCGAAAGGTGCTCTTTGGAATATGGGCCCCTTTGCCCACCTAGGCTGCAAAAAAGTGTCACACATCTGGTATCTCTGTATTCAGGAGAAGTTGAGGAATGTGTTTTGGGGTGTCTTTTTACATATACCCATGCTGGGTGAGAGAAATATCTTGGTCAAATGCCAACTTTGTATAAAAAAATGGGAAAAGTTGTCTTTTGCCAAGATATTTCTCTCACCCAGCATGGGTATATGTAAAATGACACCCCAAAACACATTCCCCAACTTCTCCTGAGTACGGAGATACCAGATGTGTGACACTTTTTTGCAGCCTAGGTGGGCAAAGGGGCCCATATTCCAAAGAGCACCTTTCGGATTTCACAGGTCATTTTTTACAGAATTTGATTTCAAACTCCTTACCACACATTTGGGCCCCTAGAATGCCAGGGCAGTATAACTACCCCACAAGTGACCCCATTTTGGAAAGAAGACACCCCAAGGTATTCCGTGAGGGGCATGGCAAGTTCCTAGAATTTTTTATTTTTTGTCACAAGTTAGTGGAAAATGATGATTTTTTTTTTATTTTTTTTTTCATACAAAGTCTCATATTCCACTAACTTGTGACAAAAAATAAAAACTTCCATGAACTCACTATGCCCATCAGCGAATACCTTGGGGTCTCTTCTTTCCAAAATGGGGTCACATGTGGGGTAGTTATACTGCCCTGGCATTCTAGGGGCCCAAATGTGTGGTAAGGAGTTTGAAATCAAATTCTGTAAAAAATGACCTGTGAAATCCGAAAGGTGCTCTTTGGAATATGGGCCCCTTTGCCCACCTAGGCTGCAGGGAGGGGGGGCCCATAAATTTTTTTTGTTATGGGGCCCAGTCATTTCTAGCTACGCCCCTGACTACACAGACATACAGCTCTGCTGCATACACTGCTCAACTACACAGACATACAGCTCTGCTGCATACACTGCTCAACTACACAGACATACAGCTCTGCTGCATACACTGCTCAACTACACAGACATACAGCTCTGCTACATACACTGCTCAAATACACTTATAACTCTGCTACATACACTGCTCAACTACACAGACATACAGCTCTGCTGCATACACTGCTTATCTACAGACATACAGCTCTGCTGCACACACTGCTCAACTACACAAACAGCTCTGCTGCATACACCGCTCATTTACACAGACATACAGCTCTGCTCATCTACACAGACATACAGCTCTGCTGCATACACTTCTCAACTACACAGACATACAGCTCTGCTGCATACACTGCTCAACTACACAGACATACAGCTCTGCTGCATACACTTCTCAACTACACAGACATACAGCTCTGCTGCAGACACTGCTCAACTACACAGACATACAGCTCTGCTGCAGACACTGCTCAACTACACAGACATACAGCTCTGCTACATACAGGAAGTAACGGCAGGTATATCGTATTCCTAACACTTTTCCGCAGGACGACAAACAGAAAAACGAAAAAGGAAAATGAGAATCACAAAATAAAACCGTCCAGGGAAGAAAAGCGTCAGTTACACTGAGAGGCGCCAGGAACCTCGTGCCTCCAGGACGTGAGGCGGTCGCTGCGCGGCTGCTCTACAATAGTTCAGCGACACAGAGAGTGAAGTATTAGAAAGCCGCACCCCGAGCCACATACACCGCCATATAATGCTGCTAACAGCAGAACAGAATGTGCATGAAAACCGTACAGTATTAATCACTAGACATGGCACAATACGGAGCGCGCGGTATGTTCTCACACTAACACAATGTATAGAGTTGGGATCAAGACACCTCGTCGTGTAGACGTCGCCTTAAACTGAGCGCGTGCGACCAGCTCAGCGCGACCGGCCAAAGATAAGGACAAGAACAGCAGGTGGTGCTGTACAGATCCAGTGTATTGCAGAACTCATTACCTGCGGTTATAACAGACATGATGGCGGAGGAGACCACTGACACCCAGATGATAGGACCGACAACTCTGATGGACAGAAGTAGTCAGACATTTATTCCATAAAAAGGGAAAAAACACAACAAATGCCGCGTATAGTGCGGAAAGAAGCGTCACATTGTCACATCTCTACAGAAATAGGAAAAGCTGATTAATAATTATATGTTCCCCAAATGTGTCCCAGAAACATAAAGAAGCCCCTACAGCGACATCAGTGGAGGACGGGGAAGGGTTAATGATGCCCCCATGAGGTACGTGCACTCGGCGGTGTATCTCCGCTCCAGGATCCACACCTGTTACCTGCAGATCCTGACACGGATTTCCCCAGATCTCCCCCTCTGCATTGTAAAGGGAGAAATCCGCACGGACAATCCACCGGCCGCAGATCTCCGGATCCGCTCCGCAGGAAACTTCCGCTCCGTGTAGATGAGATACTGAGAATCCCATCTGCTTAGGCGGTATTATTTCACTCTGGAAAACCAGCAGGTAATACGCACCGTGCGCTTGTACTCGAAGGCCATCTGCGCACGCTGCGGAATACGCTCAGTCTTTCCACGCAAATTCCCATGTGAAAAAAACGTAAACAACTACAGCACCAGCAAAGTGTATGAGATTACCCCGATCCCGTACACTTCGCCGATTATTTCCGTGCGGATTCCCAGATCTGCGGCCTGTCAGTTAGGTTTGTGGTTTTAGCTGCGGATTTCACCCTTTTCAGTGGAAAACCGCATCTTATCTGCACCAAAAACCGTAATCCCACATTGCAGGTATTGGTGCGGATACGCTGCGGATCTAATGTGCGTTCACCCGAACTCGTGTGCAGACGACGTAACTTTTCATTTGTCTCAAGCATCGATTCTGGATCTGATCTCCAAGGAACATAAAATAATCGTACAGTAACCCCCCCATAGAGCCGCCATATACATTGTGTGATCGGAGGCTCCGCCCATACAGCGCTATATAGTGACTTATAGGCGGAGATTATAACGGGACGTGGACGCATCGGCCTCAGCTTATTATTCTAACAGAGGCTCCATCCCACACACAGAAGACAACATGTAGGGGTTGAGAGAAGGAGGCGGTGAAGGTGTGTAAGTGTCTGATGGGGTCACACAGCTGATAGAAGGACAAACGCCCGGCCTCATAGTCTAAGAAGACCCCAAATCTAGGACATGTATCTACACTGAGGGGGGATCTGACTGAGCGGTGATACGCTGCACATCCTGCACCAGACATATACAAACACCAAGATTTATCATTAAGTCCAATACTAGACTGCCGTCCTTTCCTTTCTATACTGGGATAGGACAGTCCGATGTCACATCCTCCTTTCTGGTTCCACTCTACCTCCCAGTAATGTCTTCCTGAGGAGAGGCCACATTTGCTTAACACCTCGACATAATTCAGGAACCTTCCTGGTGATTCTGGTCTGTTCTGTTCTTCTGTTCCTGTTGCTGTTTTCAGATCTTCTGATATCTTCACATATCTATGAGCAGTGTCCTTATCCAGCAATATGTCTGGAACATGGAGCCCGAGCTCTGATTTGACATTGGTGACAATATCCCTCATAGATCGTTGTAAGGTCAGTGAGATCAGAACCTCATCCAGATCATCCTCAGACCTGCCCTCTCCACCATCTGTGTCCTCATCATCTCCATGACCACATACTGTAATGTCACCTTCTTGTAGTAGTCTTATTGGGTCGGTGACATGACACATCTCCTCCACGTGACGCATCTTCCTGGACAGCTCGTCCTCCTCTATTTCCAGCTTCTTGATCAGATCAGATATCTGGGACACAATCTTCTCCTCCTGCCTGGAGATCTCGCTCAGCGCTTTCTTTTCTGCCATTTCCAGTTGTTCCTTAATGTCCATAAATAACTTCCTGACCTTCTTCCTCTTATCAGAGGCCTTCTCCTGGATATTCCTCTGACGATCCTGCAGATTCTGAAGTTTCGTCTGAATTTTAGCTTTTTGTGGGTTTAGTTCCTCCAGATATTTCCTCAGTTTCTCTTTCTCCTTCTCAGAGGCCACGTCCAGCAGCTCCACGTCATGTCCCCTGTGCTTGCCGACCAGACAGCAGGACACACAGATACAGGCGGCGTCTATAGGACAATAGTATTTCAGCACCTCCTCGTGTGTGGAGCATTTTCTTTCCTTCGGGGTAGCAGTGGGTTCAACCAAAGTATGTTCTGATGACTTACTGTGTCTACTCAAGTGTTCTCCACAGAACGAGGCTTCACACTGCAGACATGTCCTCACAGCCGATACAGGAGACTTAGTACAGTAAGTACAGAAGATCCTGGTCTCCTCCATATCAGGCTGAGCAGATAAGAAACGCTCCACTATGTTCCCCAGCTTCCTGTTCTTCTCCAGGGCCGGACGCTCCAGATATTCTGCTCTGCAGTCAGGACAGGAATACACTCCAGCTGCCTCCTGCGCATCCAGCGCACTCACAATACACGAGCGGCAGAAGTTGTGTCCACATCTCAGGGATACGGGATCTGTATAGAAGCTCAGGCAGATGGAGCAGTCCAGCTCGGCCCTCAGATCAGCAGACGCCATTGTGGTACGGAGGAGCAGGAACCGAAAGCTTAAATAGGAAGAATGTACATAAGAGGGCGGAGAGCTCCTGTAGAAGAATTAACCCCTGCAGCTCAGAGATTGCATTCCAATAAGAAAAAAACTGAAAACCCACTAAACGTCAGTACAAATAAGAGAAGAGTCCATCAGAAATGTTGGGGAGAGTAAAGCAAACTTCACCTCTGTCTCTTCCAGTCGGGATAATGAGACATGTGGAGTATTACAGGTGACCCCTGTAGGAGGTTGATGATGGGCTCCATCCTGAGGAGCAGCGAGTGCAATCTTCTCAGGAATCGAGCTGAATGTATTCAGTGTGCACATGGAGTGCGTCTGACGCTGGACGCTAGCTCCGTCCCCTCTCTCACCTCGGTGATCTGTAGTACGTGTTACCCGCGTTCGTGGTGGTAGTGCAGACTAGTGCCACAATGCAGCCAACAGAGTCTGTTTTAACAGAGGAGAGACACAGACATGTGGCTCAGTTGATGTCCAACTTTAATATCATATCTTGTAATAATATACAGAAGAGAAAATAGGCAACCCTATAGGTTAACATAACAACAATTATATTCCATCTATAGTTATAACACTAACCTGTTTTAACAGAGGAGAGACACAGACATGTGGCTCAGTTGATGTCCAACTTTAATATGAGCATCAGGCCCTAACTCTCCTCAACCAGTGTAATCATGTTAGAGCTCCCTCTAGTGACAGTCTTATGTTTTTGTGCTGTTGGGAAGTCTGAATTTAACCTTGTTACACACTCCCCCTGTTTTTTTAATAAGTGTCTCCTGACATTTATGCATGGAATCAATCATAGTTCAGATCATCGCAATCGGCATATGTTGCTGGCAAAAAGTATGAACATGAGGGTATATAGATGGGCCCCTCTATCTCTGGGGAATCACAGTGCTGTTCGATCACATCTGCATGAACATTCCACTTTTGAAAAGATGGTTTTCCCAGGGTCTCATATGTGAATATCTTCTTTGGTTTTCTTGTTCTCTGGGAATAGTCTGATTGTCGTGGAGGACTGTCATGTCTCTGTTCTTCAGGGACATTTGGTATAACTGCATCCTTGTCACACCGTGAATCTACTTGTTGTGAGGATGGTGCTACAGACCCTTCTGTAAAGTCTATGGGCAAGTCTTGTACTTCCTCATCTAATGAGCGATGGCTTTCCAGTTGTTCTTCTGCAAGTTCTACAGGCAGGTCTTGAACATTTTCCTCAAGCATGCTGTGATTTTTCCGCTGTTGTTGTGAGGCATTGCGATCCCTAGGATGAAATTCTTCAGCCTCAGCTCGTAGTTGAGGAGTGATACCTTGCTCACTGTATTGAAACAGTTCAGGACAGTAGTAATACCCTTCATCTGAGGAATCTGAGTCTGTGCTTTCTGCATTGCTGTTTACTTCAGGTCTAGCTACTGGTCTGGTGTGAATCCTCTTCCCTGATTTTTTTGGTTTGTTTTCCAGAGGTAAATCTCTGACAGGAAGCAACAAATTGCGATGAATCACTCTTGTTAGTTTATTGCCTTTCTCTGATTCAACTTTATAAATATGTTCTGGCCCTATCTGTTCAACTACCCTGTATACATCTTTTTCCCAGTAAGTGCGGAGTTTCCCTGGCCCTCCCCGCTCTGACAAATTTCTTACAAGAACACAATCACCAGACTGAAGAGCGACTCCTTTGACATGCCTGTCATAGTACTTTTTCCCCTTTTGAGATGACTTTTGGCTGGTCTCAGATGCAATTCTATACGCTTCCTTCATTTTCAAAGCCCATTTCTCAGCATAGTCTTGAGGTGAAGCTGCTCCGTTTCCATTATCCAGGTCAAATATAAGATCTATTGGTAGACGAGGTGTCCTACCATATAGCAGGTAGTGAGGGGCGTAGCCAGTTGCATCATGCCTGGTACAGTTATATGCATGGACTATGTGTGGGAGATACTCTTTCCACTGAGTTTTCTTTTCTTCTTCTAACGTCCGAAGCATTTGCAAAAGTGTTCTGTTCAGTCTCTCAACTGGGTTGCCTTGTGGGTGGTACGGTGTAGTCCTAGAATGGGCTATTCCTGACAACTGTCTCAACCTTCTAAAGAGGTGGTTCTCAAATTCCTTGCCTTGATCGTGATGTAATTTTTCAGGATATCCAAATACAGGGATGAAATTGTCAAAAATCTTCTCTGCAGCTGTTTTTCCCGCTTTGTTGCGAGTAGCATATGCCTGGGCAAAACGGGTGAAATGGTCCATGACTACCAGTATGTATTCATAGCCACCTCTGCTCTTATCCAGGTGAAGGAAATCTACTGAGACAAGTTCAAAGGGAGCACTTGTTTTAATAGCACCCAGAGGTGCCCGGTCTGGTACTGTTGGATGCTTCTGTTTGAGACAGCTACATCTTTTAGTGACATAATCTGTTATCTCTTTCTGCATGAAAGGCCAGTAAAATCTTTCTCTTGCAAGCTGCATCACTTTATCTGCTCCACAGTGGCCCATGTCATTGTGTAAGTGTTTCAACACTATTGGGGTTAGTTTCTCTGGAACCACTATTTTGTTTTGCCGTAGTAAAATGTCATCTTTCACACTCAGTTTGCCCCAATCATGTATGAGTTGTTTCCCTCTCCTTCCCAGGTCCGTTTTGTCTTCCTTTGAGGGTATGTCCTTCTTCAGTTTTAGATCCATCACCACTCGAATAGCTTTGTCTTCTGACTGAGCAGTGCTGAGCTTGTCCTTTGTAATAATTTCCTGAGGATCAATAGCTCAAAATTTTTCTTCAACTTCTGGTTCTAGGGCTAGTGACATGGCCCAAAGATCTGCTTCATCAACCCTTGCATTGCTTCCTTTCCATATAGCAGAGATAGTCTGTGATGGAATCACCTTTGTAAATTCATCTTCATCTTCGGCTGTATTCAATGGCATCCTTGACAGAGTATCAACATCTGCATTTTTCTTCCCTGGTCGATATTTAATATCAAAACAGAAATCAGCAAACTCCCCTACCCATCGGTGTTCCACGCTATTTAGTCTTGCTGAGCTGAGGACATAGGTCAGGGGGTTATTGTCGGTAAAAACAGTGAAAGTGGAAGCATAGTACAGATAGTCCCGGAACTTATCACAAATGGCCCACTTCAAGGCTAAGAATTCCAGTTTACCTGAGTGCAGGTGATAATTTTTCTCGGTGGGTGTCAGTGTCCGTGAACCAAACCCAATAATACGTAGTTTATTCTCCTGATGTTGGTACAGCACTGCACCCAACCCGTCCTGTGATGCGTCAGTATGCAAAATAAATGGCAGGTTAAAGTCTGGATGAGCAAGAATTGGGGGTTTGGTTAGCAACGCTATTATCTTGTCAACAGTTTCCTGATGCTTTGCTGTCCATTGAACTGAGGTTCCTGAGGGTAACTGTTGTGTTCTTCCTGCCTTTACATGCAGCCTCTCCTTCGCTAAATTATTTCTACCTGTTTTCTTGGATTCTTTCTTTGTCTGCAGCAAGTCATATAGAGGTTTCGCAATTCGGGAGAAGTTTTGTATAAAACAGCGGTACTAACTCAAGAACCCCAGTAGTTTTCTCACATCTCCCACTGTCCTTGGTGTTTTCTCTCTGACTGCTTGAATTGCTTCTGTATCTTTTGGGTCCAGTCGAATCCCATTGCCCGACACAAGTCTTCTAGAAACCTCACTTCTCTTTTGAAAAGTTCACACTTATTTGGTCTCAGCTTAATCCCATATGCACGCATTCTCTGAAAAATCTTTCTTAAACTTTCAATATATTCTGGAAAAGTCTTAGAATAACACAGAACGTCATCAAGATAGGGTGAGCAACATTCATCTCTCAGACCTTCCAGGGTCTCTTCCATACACCTTTGGAATGCTGCTGGGGCATTCATCAAGCCAAAAGGGATCCTCACCCATTTATGTAGCCCCCATGGTGTACTGAATGCTGTCATGTGCCTTGATTCTTTGGAGATAAACCCTTGATGGTAAGCACTTCCCAGATCCAAAATAGAGAACCATGAGAATCCACTCAGATTATCTAGGAGATCTTGAGATCGTGGTAGGGGATGCCTATCAGGTACAGTCTTCTTATTTAATTCTCTGAAGTCAATGCACAGTCTCAAGCTGCCATCTTTTTTCCGTACACATACCACAGGTGAGGAGTAAGATGATTTTGACTTGCGTATCCACCCCCTCTTCATTAGCTTCTGTATATAATCTTTTACTTCCTGATATAAGGGTTTTGGTATGGAATTGTAGGACTTCTGCACTGGTATCTTGTCTGTTAAATTGATCTGCAGATTCAGATTAGGAATACACCCAATGTCTTCCTCCTCTTTTGCAAAAATGTCAGCCTCCTCCCACAACATCTGCCTAGCAAGTGTCTGCTCCTCTTCAGTAAGATGCTGTAGATCTACTGGCGGATTCCATTTCTCGCCTTGTAAGCTTTGGGCATTTGCTTGCATCATGGATATTGTATTCCTATTTTTTTTTTTGTGTCGTTTGTTTTGCAGGTTTAATCTCATCCACAGGGATCTCTTCCATAATTGGGTAGATCATGCCTAATACAGTCCTTGGTTGAATGTATACAGTATGTTTAGTGGTGTTCTGAACGGGAATCTTTATCTCTTTTGTTCGTCCTCTGTGTATCTTCACAAGTGTAGGGAATGCTTCCAGACCCTCAAGACATTGACTGGGCAATAGTGGCTCAAACAGCACTGTTTCCTCGCCAGGCCAGGGACCAACATTACACTGAATCTCACATGATTTCCCTTTCAGGACCCTAATGCTTTGACTACCTGTATATATGCTACGTACCAACTCATTATCTTTACTCATGGGTGACAATACGAGACCCACCAAAGCATTTGCTTTACATTTTCTTACTGTCACAGCTGTATGTGAGCAACAATAGTATACACAGTAAAGAGCTACTGACCGGACCCAAACTAGGGAGGATAAAGGGTGACCCCTGTCCGACCCTCAAAGCTCTCCCTATGCTGCTAAAGCACATGCCCGGATCCAAATGGCGGAACGAGGCATGCCCACGTGCCTAAGACTGATGACCACTGTAACCCCTACAATAGTGGAAGGGGCACGGCCACCGGTGCCCTACTCAGTATATGGAGGGAACCGTGGCCACCTCAGATCCAGTCAGAAAATAATCAGGAACACAACAATGTCTGTACACTTAGCTGAAGGTGTTGCAGCCGCAGAGAAGACGGATCCAAGGACAGCTGGCAATATCCGGAGTGCTTGCTGCAGCAGAACACAGGTCCAGTGAACTGATAGCTACAAGTGAAGATACTAAAGCAAGAGCTACAACTGAAATGAGAACTATAATCCACGCCCTACAATAGGAGGAGGGGTGATATAAAGAGAGGGAAATCAAGCGCATGCGGAACAGCTGGGAGGAAGGAAACCAAAAGTAAACAGAGCAGTGAGAACTCCTCCCAGCTCTAGTAGTGACATCATCACAGGGGTGGAGAAACAGAGCTGTGAGAACGTCCCAAAGCTCTGGTAGTGACAGTACCCCCCCCTCTACGGGTGGACTCCGGACACCCAGGACCCACGTTCTCAGGATGAGCCCTATGAAATGCCCTGATGAGGCGAGTGGCTTTAATGTCCGACACCGGAACCCACATCCTCTCCTCAGGACCATAACCCTTCCAATGAACGAGGTACTGAAGAGAACCACGGACAATGCGAGAGTCCACAATTCTGGAAACCTCAAACTCCAGATTGCCATCAACCAAAATCGGAGGAGGAGGCAAAGAGGAGGGTACCGTGGGCTGGACATATGGTTTTAAGAGAGATCTATGAAATACATTATGTATCTTCCAAACCCGTGGAAGATCCAGACGGAAGGAAACAGGATTGATGACTGACAAGATTTTATAAGGCCCAATAAACTTGGGACCCAATTTCCAGGAGGGAACCTTCAGTTTAATGTTTCTTGTAGACAACCACACCAGATCACCCACATTCAGGTCCGGACCAGGCACACGTCTCTTATCAGCCACATGCCTATACCTCTCACTCATCTTTTTAAGATTACTCTGAATCTTTTGCCAAATGGTAGACAAAGACGAGGAAAATCTCTCCTCCTCAGGTAAACCAGAAAGAGCCCCTCCCGAGAATGTCCCAAACTGCGGATGGAACCCATATGCACCAAAGAATGGTGACTTATCAGAAGATTCCTGACGACGGTTGTTCAGAGCAAACTCAGCAAGAGGGAGAAATGAACACCAATCCTCCTGGTTCTCTGCCACAAAACAGCGCAAATATGTCTCCAGATTCTGATTGAGGCGCTCAGTCTGACCATTCGACTGCGGGTGAAAAGCAGAAGAGAAGGACAGCCGAACCCCCAGGCGAGAACAGAAAGCCTTCCAGAACCTGGACACAAACTGCGTGCCTCTATCGGAAACAATATCAGAGGGGATGCCGTGCAATTTAACAATATGGTCGACAAAAGCTTGCGCCAACGTTTTAGCATTGGGTAAACCAGGGAAAGGTACAAAATGAGCCATCTTGCTAAAACGGTCCACCACCACCAGGATCACCGACTTCCCCGAGGAACGAGGAAGATCCGTGATAAAGTCCATGGACAGGTGTGTCCAAGGACGGGAAGGTATGGGTAACGGGAGAAGGGAACCTGAAGGCCGTGAACGAGGGACCTTAGCGCGAGCGCACGTCTCACAAGCAGTCACAAAACCCTCCACCGACTTACGAAGAGCCGGCCACCAAAATCTCCGAGCAATGAGATCTACCGTGGCTCTACTCCCGGGGTGACCAGCAAGAACCGTATCATGATGCTCCTTAAAGAGTTTGTGACGTAGCTCAGGAGGCACGAACAACTTCCCAGAAGGACAACGGGCAGGTGCCTCAGTCTGGGCAGCCTGGACCTCGGCCTCCAAATCAGAATATAGAGCAGAAACAACTACCCCCTCCGCCAAAATGGGACCCGGGTCCTCGGAGTTTCCTCCTCCCGGAAAACAGCGAGAGAGAGCATCAGCCTTCACATTTTTTATCCCAGGTCGGAATGTAACAACAAAATTGAATCTGGAGAAGAACAGAGACCATCTGGCCTGTCTCGGATTCATACGCCTGGCCGACTCCAAGTATGCCAGATTCTTATGGTCGGTAAAAACGGTGATAGGGTGCCTGGCCCCCTCCAACCAATGGCGCCATTCCTCGAAAGCCAACTTGATGCCAACAACTCCCTATCTCCCACATCATAGTTTCTCTCTGCCGGGGAGAGTTTTTTAGAGAAAAAGGCACAGGGTCGCCATTTGGCAGGAGAAGGGCCCTGGGACAAAACCGCACCCACACCCACCTCGGAAGCATCCACCTCAACAATAAAAGGTAAGGAAACATCGGGATGCACCAAGACGGGAGCAGATGCAAAACTCTCTTTAAAGGGACTCTGTCACCACTTTCTAACCCCCCCTTTTAAAAGTATTGTTATCTCCATGGCGCCCCTGTGATTACAAAGAGCTTTTATCTAACCTGTCAATCTTCTTGATAAGGTGCCCAGGGCGTTTCTGTTGGTCTCAAGCTGCCGCCCGCCGCCGCCGCCGTTGGTGCCCAGCTCCTCCCCTGATGCTTCCAGCGCCGCCTGAATGTAATGAAATACGCCTCCGGCTCTCGCTCAGTGCCCCCTCCTCCTTTTCAAAGATCCCGCGCGTGCGCACAGGCCTGTGCCTGATGCGCCCGTGCGGACATTTACAATCAGCCTCATTGAGCGAAGTGCGCATGCGCGCACTTCGCTCAACCTCCTCATCAGACGAGCACTGCAGCCAGCCAGGCTGTGGCTGGCTGCAGTGCCCGTCTGATGAGGAGGTTGAGCGAAGTGCGCGCATGCGCACTTCGCTCAATGAGGCTGATTGTAAATGTCCGCACGGGCGCATCAGGCACAGGCCTGTGCGCACGCGCGGGATCTTTGAAAAGGAGGAGGGGGCACTGAGCGAGAGCCGGAGGCGTATTTCATTACATTCAGGCGGCGCTGAAAGCATCAGGGGAGGAGCTGGGCACCAACGGCGGCGGCGGCGGGCGGCAGCTTGAGACCAACAGAAACGCCCTGGGCACCTTATCAAGAAGATTGACAGGTTAGATAAAAGCTCTTTTTATCAAAAGGAGACGGCGAATTTATCTTCTAACAACACCTTTGTAATCACAGGGGCGCCATGGAGATAACAATACTTTTAAAAGGGGGGGTTAGAAAGTGGTGACAGAGTCCTTTTAATCTTAGAAAAGGCTGCAAGCGCCTCCTCCGACCAAGAGGAAAAATCCGCCCCCTTTTTTGTCATGTCAGTGAGGGGTTTGACAACAGAGGAATAATTCAAAATGAACTTTCTGTAATAGTTCGCAAAACCCAGAAAGCGCATCAATGCCTTCTGATTCTCAGGAAGCTCCCACTCAAGTACAGCACGGACCTTCTCCGGATCCATGCGAAAACCAGAAGCAGAGAGGAGAAAACCCAGAAATTGAATCTCCGATACCATAAAAAGACATTTCTCCAGGGGCGTGGCCTGACCGAGCTCGATGGCGGCAGCTTGAGAACAGAGCTCCTGCCACTAGATCCCGTCTCAGCACTTTTCTAAGCACCACCGGAATGAAAAGATGAAGATTCAGCCGAAGGAGTCATACAGAATCACCGGAGAGCAGAGGGGAGAAATTCCGCAGCGTACAGAAATGGAGAAGTATCTCCAAAAACCGGCTCCTCAGACACCAGCACGCACAAGCAAAATGGCGCCGAAGCGCAGCGAGGAGGAAGAGGCGGCCGGAGACGCTTGTGGAGCAGCAGCACGGGACGAAGCGTGTGAGGTGAGCAGATCGCACGCAGGGGGAGACCCGGCGGCTCTCACCAGAGACTTTTTGGAGAGTGCTCTGCAAAAGGCCCTGGCTCCAATCGCGGCCGATCTAACTACCATAAAGGAAGAGGTACGCCATATTGGGGACAGAGTGGAATCCCTTGAGCAAGCCCAAGACACCATAGTTGTCTTTAATACGGCAGTCAAAAGCTCATTAGGCTCACACACTAGAGCCATGAACAACCTGCTACTCCAGATGGAGGACCAGGAAAACAGGAACAGAAGGCGTAACATAAGAATCAGGGGGCTCCCTGAAGCAGACGCCAGTGAGAATTTGTTCGTAGTTATGGACACGCTATTCACTTCTGTACTGGGCTCAGAACGAGCCAAGGGCATTGCAATTGAGAGAGTTCATAGGGCGCTGAGGCCCAAGCCGGGACACTCTGAAAATCCCAGAGACATCATTTGTGGTTTACTTAGCTACAGGGATACAGAAGATATACTGCTCAAGGCGCGGGAAAAAGGAGAGTTAACACTACAAGGGAGGAGTATACAGATCTTCCAAGATTTGGCGGCCTCCACACTGCAGAAAAGAAGGCTACTAAAACCGCTGACAGACCTCCTACGTTCCTCAAAGATCCCATACCGATGGTTATTCCCTTTTGGCATATTGATATCTGCAGGGAACCGTCGTTTTACAGTCCGCACTCCGGCAGATCTGATACCGTTTTGGGAAATGACGGACATATCGCCTGTTGAAGTTCCATCATGGTTACCTGTGGCATCTGAGGAAGAGTTACCCCCCTTACCAAAATTATCGCCGTGGTCAAAACCAAAGCAACAGAGAACAGGCCGAAACAAGAAGGCGGTGACCAGAGGAATGGACACTGGACCATGAGTTAGAAAGCTGCTGGTTTGCTTTATTTGCTTTATTTGCTTTATTTGCCTTTGCCTTACTCGCGGTCTTGCTGTTCATTCTCTAGCTTGAACAACCATTATGCAGATATATCACTTTACCGTTATGTGCTAGTTCAGTATTCCGGTATACACTTACTAGGCTTTATGATGTTATTGAGGCCAGGTAAAATGTCTTATAAGTATAAGCTAACTTTACTTCTTTGGGCTGGGTCTGATTCAGGAAGTTTGTGAGGGTTGGAGGATAGATACGAAGTGGTTCATCGCTACTGACATGTAGCCATACAAATTGGGCTGAGAGGGGAACTAGGCCGATCAGGATATACTAGTGTCAACTGATCACCCCCCCCCCCCCAACCACCGAAAGGAATTACGCCTTGGACAAGGCAGTTATTGGAATGGTCATGAAGTTCCTATTTGGTTTATTGTTGGTTAACCTTTTTCAAGTGTTTACTGTTTTGCTCCATTCTAGGTCACACAGGTCACATGCACTGCAATTTAGCCGCATAATTCCGAATACAAAGATAAAATGGCGCCATTAGCATTTAATATAGCTACTTTTAACGTACATGGATGTAATGGCCCTGTCAAAAGGAGTCGTACGTTCCGAATAATAAAAAATGCTAAAATTGACATAATAATGTTACAGGAGACTCATTTTACGTCCAGGGGTATACCCAACTTGAGTAGTTCTTCGTTTCTCCATTGGTATCATGCATGCTCAGATAAACCAGCTTCCAAAGGAGTTAGTATAGGGCTGAAAAAGGGATTACCTTTCACGTTTCATTCCCAGCTGATAGACCCAGAGGGCAGGTTCATACTAGTGAACTGTGAGATAGGACACATAAAAATTACATTATGCAATTTATATGCACCTAATGTGAAACCAGTGAGTTGGCTGTTGGAGATTCTGGACAAGATTGCTGCTTTCTCTTTTGGGTGGATATTGATAGGAGGCGACCTGAACTTAACCTTAAACCCACTATTAGATTCTTCATCAAAGAGATCGGCTGTCTCGTTCAGGGCTCTTAAAGCTCTGAAAACGCATATGAATGACCTACACGTTGTGGACGTATGGCGTTCATTGCACGGAGACAAAAGGGATTATACCTTTTACTCAAATCCTCACAAATCATATCAAAGACTTGATTATCTGTTTATTCCTGAACAGCAACTAACCCTAGTCAAGTCAGCAAATATTGACAGCATAACGATCTCTGACCATGCCATGATGCACTGTGTCATTGCGCTTCCGGAGGTAGTTGGGAGAGAGTGGTCGTGGAGGTTGAACCACACGCTGCTAGATAAAAAAGCACAAGTTGACGGTATCTCGAACAAACTGAGAGATTATTTTGAGATAAATGCAAATCAGGAGACGACACCCGCGATCGTCTGGGAAGCGCATAAGGCGGTGATTAGAGGTGAATTTATTGCTTTAGGTGCGCATCTCAAGAGAGAACGCACGCAACAGGTAGTGGACTTATTGTCCAGGATCTCTCAGCTAGAAAAATCACATAAAAGGTCATTGGCAGTGGAAGACTTTGATGCACTAGTAACCCTTAGACAAGATTTGAAATCCCTACTTAATATACGATCCGCTAATGCGTATCTAAGAATCAAACAAAAACATTACGTGCATGGGAATAGGGGTAGCAAAATACTCTCAGCAATGATCAAAAAGAGAGCAGAGCAGTCATTTATTAAACAGATGAAAACAGCAGATGGTACCCTTACTACAGATGACAAGGAAATATCTGAGGTCAGGGCCGGTACAAGGCAGGGGCCGAAGAAGCGGGTGCCCTGGGCGCTACCATTTGCGGACAGGAGGGGGGCGCAGGTGAAGTGCCAGCAGCAGTGGCGTCGCCAGGGGGGGGCCAGAGGCGGCCACGGCCCCCCCTACATCATGCTGTGCCCCCCCAACTAAAATGACCCCCCCCCCCCCCAAGTGAGCAGCCGCCGCCGGGCACAGGGAGATGAGCGCTTCCATTGCGCTCATCTCCATTGTAAACTGTCTGTGCCAGCGGAGGTGCAGGGGAGGGAGAGGCGTGTCCCTTCCCTTTCCTCTGATAGGCTGCAGGCAGGCACCGAAGTGGAGGAGAGGCCCCGCCCCCTAATTACTCCTGTTTACCTTTCTAAAGCTAAAGGACCTTTGATGATGTCATCACAGGTCCTGTAAGGGAACTGCACAGTGTAAAGTGTAGTTCCCAGGTTAGAACAGTGCATCTGCCAGGACCTGTGATGACATCATCTTCAACATCACAGGTCCTGCAGAATCTAGCAAAGGAACTGCACCAAAAATGGTGTAGTTCCTAGGTTTCAAAGGTACATCTGCCAGGACCTGTGATGACATCATCACAGGTCCTTCAACCCCTAACAGCAAGTATTAAAAGTTCACAAGCAGCTCTGCATTGATCCATACAGACTGGAATGGAGAGGTAAGAGGAGGTCCTCCACTTTTCATCATTTACCCCCCCCCCCCCTCCATGCCCTGTTTTTACTCATTGCTCACTCATGTATACTACTTCAGACAGTTACAGTGACCACAACCTCATGTACCTCACAGTGACTATAATGCATAACTGACCACATATTTCTATAAACACTGCATCTACAGTATTATACCTTCTATGTGTCACATCAATACACTGCTCTGTATATATATATATATATATATATATACACACACATACATGCACACACACTGCATATATTACACAGTATTATACATGCAATATGTACAGATATATAGTATATACCGCAGTGCACTGATATGTGAGGTATGAGGTATAATAGATGCTGTGTGTACAGATATCAGTACACTTCTGTATATACTATATATGTGAGGTACGAGGTATAATAGATGCAGTGTGTACAGATATATAGTATATACAGCAGTGTACTGATATGTGAGGTACGAGGTGTCAATACACTGCTGTATTTACTATATACCTGTACACACTGCATCTATTATACCTCGTACCTCACATATTACACTACTGTATATACTGTATACACTGCATATATTATACCCCGTACCTTACATATCAGTACACTGCTGTATATACTATATACCTGTACACACTGCATCTATTATACCCTGTACCTCACATATCAGAACACTAGGGAATATACTATATACCTGTACACACTGCATCTATTATACCGCGTACCTCACATAACTGTACACTGCTGTATATAATATACATCTGCATCTATTATACCTCTTTTGTGTGCCAGGGCTGTTTTGTAATCCCATTCCGGCCCTGATGGCATAAATTATAAAACGCAGCAGCAAGAATAGTTCATGGAACAAAGGGAGGGGCTATAAAAGGGGAATGGGGGCCCAATTTAGATTCCTGCTATGGGGCCCAGTGATTTTTATGTACGCCCCTGGCTGCAGGCACTAGGCCGGCAGCCTATCAGAGGCCGGCGCAATGACGTCATCGTGCCGCCTGAGCCTTACATTACAGCGTGGGACACAGGAAGAGGCTGCATCGCATCGCTGACACTTAGGTAAGTATAAGTGTTTTTTTTTTGTTTTTTTTTTACAATAGTGTTACTGGCACATTGGGGGGGCTTATTACAAAACTGGCACATGATGATGGGGGGGACTTTATACTGGCACATGATGATGGGGGGGAACTTTATAGTGTCTGTGACTTTCAAAGTCCAACAGTCCTTTGTTCTATTGCTTTAAGTATATTCTTGTTTTGAAACAACATTGATTCTTTCTTAAAAACGGGAAGGGGGGGGGGGGCGCAGTTTGCCATCTTCGCCCTGGGCACCAAATGGCCTTGTCCCAGCCCTGTCTGAGGTGTTCACGAGTTTCTATCATGATTTGTATAACATAAGAAAAGATGAGGCAAGAGAGTTTTCAGCAGAAAACTGTAATAAGATAAAAACCTATTTGAATAATCTTAAACTACCCATGCTGTCTGAAATGGACAAAGAAGCGTTGACCGCGCCAATAACATTAAATGAAGTGGAGAAAGTACTAAAAACTATTCCCAAAGGGAAGAGCCCGGGACCAGATGGTTTAACAATAGCATATTACAGGAAATTTTTTCCCATATTAGGTCCCCATCTGGTCACCCTCTTCAATGCCCTTTTACAAGGAACACCTTTGCCTAGACAATCTCTTGAGGCGCATATTACGGTATTACCTAAACCAGGCAAGGATCCGGCCCTACCCGCTAGTTATAGGCCAATATCACTGCTTAATGCAGATATCAAACTCTGGGCTAAGATACTGGCACACAGAGTCGCGGCCTTGCTCAAGATATTGGTTTCCTCGGATCAGTCTGGGTTTGTAGGGGGTAGAGAGTGCAGAGACAGTACATTCAGGGTACTACAAGCTCAACAATTCGCTCTGTCGCAAGGGAAGGGGCTCACTCTCCTAAGCACAGATGCTGAAAAGGCTTTCGATAGAGTAGATTGGAAGTTCATGGAAGCCACTTTACATAGATTTGGCTTTCCTCCTCATTTTGTGACCGCTGTGCTGTCTCTGTACTCCTCCCCCACGGCTAGGATACGCATCAATGGAAAACTCACGCCCCATTTTGAAATAAGAAATGGAACCCGACAAGGTTGTCCGTTGTCGCCTACCCTGTTTATATTGTGTTTGGAGACCTTCCTACAAGCAGTGAGACAGGATAGGGATATACAGGGGCTTAACATTGGCTCTCAGACCCATAAAGTCGCAGCATTCGCTGATGATATGCTTCTATTGGTGACCAATCCATCACAGGCTTTCCCAGCTTTACTGAAACAGTTAGAAGTTTTTGGGGGTTTATCTAGTTTTAAAATTAATCTATCCAAATGTGTAGCTTTGGGAATTAATATCTCCCAAACTACCATAGCTCAACTTAAGGCCAATTTTCCATTTCAATGGCATCCAGATAGTATATGTTACTTAGGAGTAAATATAACTAGAAACCCTGATCAACTGTTTATGCAAAACTATCCCAAGTTACTAACGGACATTAAAACCCAATTAAAAGAGCTGAAAGTCCCTTTTCTAACTTGGTTAGGGAGAAAGAATGTACTGAAAACGTATGTTCTCCCGAAATTCTTGTATTTGATGCAGACTTTGCCTATAGCTCTACCCAGTAACTATCTAGCGCAAGTAAGGAAAACTTTTTCCACGTTCATCTGGAATCAGGCGAGACCCCGATTAGCATATCGGAGACTGACATTACCCAGGCATAAGGGAGGCTTTGGATTGCCGGATATCAGCAGTTACTACGGAGCAATACAAATGAGACTCCACTCAGAGGTAACAAACCCCCGAGGTACTAAATTGGGTTGTCAGATTGCTAGGAAGATTTTAGGGCCATGCAATTTAGCAGCATTATGGAACCTAGATAAGAAGTCCTTACGGGGGAAAAAAATCCCCTGCTCACTAAAGGGTATGATGGACAGTTGGCTTAGATTGGGGAAACATTTACATCCCTACAGTTATATATCTCCCTTCACCCCTATTGGTTATATTCCTTATTTATATCAACCCAATTTCCAAGATGATACAGGGCTATGGGCATCATTAGGTGATAGAGCGATTGGAGATATCCTAGAGAACAGAACAGTCCCTTCTATTCAAACATTGAGAGAGAAGTTCAATCACGTCCCATGGGCTACAACCCATTACTCGCAGTTCCAGAAAGTATGTGAATGGTACTTGTTACACTCCACAAGTAACTACACACCTACGTGGTATGATGCAATATGGAATCAATCAATTCACAGGAAAGGAGTCATTTCGACATTATATAATAAAATATTAGAGATTAGCTCAGACTCTACACCTTCATTTGTAGAACAGTGGGGTAAAGATCTGGGAATAGCTTTGGATGATGATATTGTTAAAAGAATACTAGCTCATTCTCATGGTTATTCTAGATGCATCAAGATTCAGGAGAACGCTTTTAAAATAGTCACGAGATGGTATAAGACTCCAGATAAGTTGCATTCCATTTCTTCGTCAAGTTCAGCCGATTGCTGGAGGTGTGGGGAAACCACGGGTTCAATGTATCACATATGGTGGTCGTGCCCTCAAATTAAAAAGTTTTGGGACTCAGTGTCAACAGAGGTTCAGAAGATATGCATGATCAGTTCTCCCATCAATCCATTAGTGGCCCTGCTTAACATCCCTGATAGACATTTTAAATTGGCCAAGAATTCTTTACCTGCTCAGCTGATAGCAGCAGCAAAGCTACTTATTCCAAAATATTGGTTCCTAGTCTGAGAGAATGGGTGTTCAAAGTAAGAGAGATTTATCAGTTAGAAGAACTGACCAGTTGGGAGACGCTCTCTCACGACAAATTTATTTTAGCCTGGGAGGGTTGGTCTGATTGGTATAAGAATTATAGGGGCTGAGAGATTAGCGAGTGAATGTTTCTTTTTCTTTTTGTTTCTTTTTCTTTTCTTTTTGTTTTCTTCCTGGAGTGCAAGGAAGCTGACAGAAGTAGAATAGGTTGGGATAGTGGGAGGCTCCTTTTTGCTCATGAGTCATAATGCACAATTCCATGTACGACACAAGGGCACAAAAGTGCTGGATTATCATATATCTATAATATGAGAGGCGTCGGTGGTCTCTTTTGCAATGTATGTAATGACCTTAACTGTACCTGACAAAATATGTGTGCTATATCAATGAATGGAGTATACTATTTTATACTTTATTTTACTATTTTTTACTTTTATGTTCATGTTTACACCACTGCAATTGTCTTATTGATTGATGATGATATTGTCAATTTTAAAATAAAGATTTGAGAAAAAAAAAAAAAGACATTTCTCCAGCTTGGCGTACAATTTATTTTCCCGCAGAATCTGCAGAACCTGAAAAAGATGATCCTGATGAGTCTGAACATCAGGGGAAAAAATCTAAATATCATCAAGATACACCAATACAAATTTCCCCATTAAATGGTAGAAAATACTGTTAACAAAATGCTGAAAGACGGCCGGAGCATTCATCAGGCCGAAAGGCATAACGAGATCCTCGAAATGCCCGTTAGGGGTATTAAAGGCCGTTTTCCATTCATCCCCCTCTCTGACCCTGACCAGGTTGTACGCGCCTCTCAAATCCAATTTGGAAAACACCTTGGCCCCAACAATTTGGTTGAAGAGGTCCGGGATCAGAGGAAGGGGATAGGGATCGCGAATCGTGATACGGTTCAGCTCCCTAAAATCTAGGCAAGGTCTCAGAGAGCCATCTTTTTTTTTTAACAAAAAAAAACCCCGCAGCCACAGGTGACTTAGAGGGACGAATATGCCCATTCTCGAGACTCTCGGAGATATAAGTTCGCATTGCGATTCTTTCCGGTTGAGAGAGATTGTAGAGGCGTGCTTTTGGCAGCTTGGCGCCGGGAATGAGGTTAATGGGACAGTCAAACTCCCGGTGAGGAGGTAGCTCCTGAACACCGCTCTCGGAAAACACGTCCGAGAAATCAGAGAGAAATGATGGCACAGTTTTAGTAGACACCTCTGCAAAAGTCGCTGTGAGACAATTCTCTCTACAAAAGTCACTCCACTCATTTATTTGCCTTCCTTGCCAATCAATAGTGGGGTTATGTCTAGTGAGCCAGGGTAACCCCAAAACTAGAGGAGAAGGCAATCTGTTAAGGACAAAACAAGATATATCCTCCACATGAGTGTCACCTACAGCTAGCCGGATATTATGAACAATGCCCTTCAGAGATCTCTGTGAGAGTGGAGCAGAGTCAATGGCAAAAACAGGTATATCCTTTTCTAATGTGCAAACCTGAAAACCATGCATGGCTACAAATTGAGTGTCAATAAGATTGACGGCCGCTCCACTATCGACAAAAATCTCACAAGAAATGACTTTGCTCTCTAGCGCCACCCTGGCAGACAGGAGAAAACGGGAACTGCATGTCAGAGGAAAAGCATCAATTCCTACATCAACTTTGCCCAAAGTAGCAGATGAAGCAGAGTTTGATGATTTACCTTTTGAGGTTTTTCTCTTATTATCACTCTTAGTACAGTTCAAGAATCTCCTAGACGGACAAACATTTGCCAAATGACCTATGCCCCCACAACAAAAACACACCATACTCTGAGGACTAAATCCTCTTTTATCAGGGGCAAGTCGACCTAGCTGCATGGGCTCCTCCTCAGAGGGGAGCGAGACAGGATGAGGCCCCTGCACACTGAATGAGTCCGCACCACTGCCCCTAGACTGACAATGGCTGGACAGAGAGGTCTCGTTTCTTTCTCTTAGACGCCTGTCAAGGCGTACCGCCAATGACATAGCAGACTCTAAGGACGTTGGTCTCTCATGGAAAGCAAACGCATCTTTCAATCTCTCTGAGAGACCATGACAGAACTGACTCCGGAGTGCAGCATCATTCCAACCCGAATCAGCTGCCCATCTCCGAAATTCAGAACAATAAAGCTCCGCAGACAGTTTGTTCTGACATAAAACACGTAAGTTAGATTCGGCCAGAGCAACACGATCCGGGTCATCATAAATCTGCCCCAGGGCCACAAAAAATCTTTCCACGGATAGAAGGGAGGGATCCCCTGATGGCAGCGAAAAAGCCCAAGTCTGAGCATTACCCCTGAGCAGGGAGATGACAATCCTCACCCTCTGCTCCTGATTACCAGAGGAGTGGGGACACAAGCAAAAATGGAGTTTGCATGCCTCTCTGAAGCGAACAAAATTCTCACTGCCCCCGGAGAACGTTTCCGGAAGTGAGACCTTTGGCTCGCAACAGACTCCATGAGCCGGAGCAGAGCCCAATGCTTGAAGCTGAGTCATAGATTGACGGAGATCCGCTACTTCCAAAGAAAGACCCTGCATGCGGTCAACCAGGCCAGAAAGCGGATCCATGTCAAAAAAGGACGGTTTTGGTGGATTATAATGTCACGGCTGTATGTGAGCAACAATAGTATACACAGTAAAGAGCTACGGACCGGACCCAAACTAGGGAGGATAAGGGTGACCCCTGTCCCACCCTCAAAGCTCTCCCTATGCTGCTAAAGCACATGCCCGGATCCAAATGGCGGAACGAGGCATGCCCACGTGCCTAAGACTGATGACCACTGTAACCCCTACAATAGTGGAAGGGGCACGGCCACCGGTGCCCTACTCAGTATATGGAGGGAACCGTGGCCACCTCAGATCCAGTCAGAAAATAATCAGGAACACAACAATGTCTGTACACTTAGCTGAAGGTGTTGCAGCCGCAGAGAAGACGGATCCAAGGACAGCTGGCAATATCTGGAGTGCTTGCTGCAGCAGAACACAGGTCCAGTGAACTGATAGCTACAAGTGAAGATACTAAAGCAAGAGCTACAACTGAAATGAGAACTATAATCCACGCCCTACAATAGGAGGAGGGGTGATATAAAGAGAGGGAAATCAAGCGCATGCGGAACAGCTGGGAGGAAGGAAACCAAAAGTAAAAAGAGCAGTGAGAACTCCTCCCAGCTCTAGTAGTGACATCATCACAGGGGTGGAGAAACAGAGCTGTGAGAACGTCCCAAAGCTCTGGTAGTGACACTTACATGTAATGCCTCACTTAATAGTATGGTGACACTACTTTGATCAGAGTTACCATTGTCAGCATTTTCTTTAATCAATTCTTCAATTGCATTAAACCCCATAATTGGGGTAAAGGGGCAATGTTGGCTAACTAACATGGGTACAACAATAGTTACCTTTTCTCTATTATTCTCAATTTTTAGTTCAAGCTCAACCCATCCATCATAAGGAATAACAGACCCATTTGCCGCTTTAATTGTTAAGCATTCATTTTCTCCTAACAATTTCCCAATAGGCTGTACTGTAGCGTGCTGTTGGTATTGTTTTATCCAGCTTGCAGCCACAATACCTATTTGGGACCCTGTGTCAACAAGTGCTTTTGTAGACACAAACTGCAAGTAAGCAAGCATGTATTCCCTATCAGCCGGGCTACTTTTCTCCTGTCCCCACTCTTTGGTTGGAGGGGCATTTCACTGAGTTTTGTGACTGTCTGGGACTTGTCTTGAGAACTGATCACTGGTTGTCCCTCACCTGTGACCATTCCTCGTTTCCCGAGAACCTTTTCTGTTTCATGCAGCCACGTGCACTGTGACCTTCCTGACCACATTTAAGGCTGGGTTCAGACCTGAGCGTATTTGATATGCGCGTTTAATGCGCGTTTTTGTCGCGCGTTTTTATGCGCATTTTTTGCAATAGTAAACGCGCGTTTGACTCATTGACTGCAGTGTCCTATGGCCACAAACGCGCGGCAAAACGCCCCAAAGAAGCTCAAGAACTTGTTTGAGCGTAGGGCGTTTTTCAGCGCGTTCAAACGTGCTGTAAAACGCTCAAGTGAGAACCAGGGCCATAGGGAAGCATTGGTTTTCATGTGTTGAGCGTTTTACAGCGCGTTTGAACGCGCTGTAAAACGCTCAAGTGTGAACCCAGCCTAAAACAATGCCAACATTTTTCTCTCCCCTCACGCACACATTGCTTACATTTAGGCACAGTCCTGGGTTTAACACTGTCATTCACTACCTTCACCGGCCCATGTTCATTCTTTTGTATTGCCCCTGCCTGTAGCAGCAATTGTACATTCTTTGTGAGAGCAGCAACTTGTGTTGTCAACTCTACCAGAGAGGGTTGATTGTCACCAGCCTGGTGTATGGATACTCTTCCATCCTGTGTCTGGATGACATTTGTAGTAGTCACTTAGTCTGGCTTGCCTCTCTGCTTCTATTCTGGCTAGCTTGGTAACTATTTCTAGCAGCACATCATCACTTGTAGATAAGTCAGAAATATATGGCTTAATCTCCCTTCTAATGTCACTATATTTCTCACTTAACCCCTGATTTAACGTGTGAAGAAACACTCCTTGTACCAAATTCTTGTCATAAGTAATTGCAGCACCAACTTGTTGAGAAGACCACAAAACTTTCTGTTTTAGTCCCATAATTCTATACACAAACTGCTGCGGAGTTTCTTTATCATGCTGTTTAGCGTTCATCAGTTCCTGAAACAAGTCCGTGCCGCTCCTGTCCTGAAGATGTGAGCGCAGAAACCTCCTTGTTTACCAGCATCTCCTTAAAAGTTCCTGGTTTCACAGTTTTCAGCACTGTTCTGATGATTTCTGACTCTGGGTATCTTTCTTGTATACCTTCATCAATCTGTCTACATACACTGCTATATGTAAGTTCAGAGTCCCAGTCTGAAATTTTCCCACCATAAATTTTAAACTCCTTTCTTGGCAGGTAAGCTGCTAAGTCCTTTAATGTAAACCCACTTTCTGCCATTTGCCCTGTCCTGTCCTTTGTGTGAATTGTGCTGTGCTCTCTGTTCACACTTCCATGTGGAGTGTCAGAGTGTCTTTCTCCTAGCAAGGACTCAGCCAGTTCTTTTATCTGAAGCAGATATGCCTTGCCACTGTCCTCCATGCTGCACACTGCTTCTCCCTGTAAATGTCCCAGGATGTACTCACAGATCTCCTGCTCACTTGAACCTGTAGCTTGGGGAACTTCTTTACCAGCATCTCCCTGAATCTGTACAGCAAGTGAGTGCAACTGATCCTCAGACAATGTGTGCAGCAGCTTCTGGATCTGCCACTGCAGCTTCTTCACTGATGCTGTGTCAGCCATCTTAGATCCTGTATAGCTTGCTTGAAGCCTTCCCTCTCTCCCTTTACTGTAATGGCAGCCTTCTCACTCTGTGACTGTCTTGCACGATAATTACATATCCCGGATGAGCCCCCAAATGTTACCCGCGTTCGTGGGGGTAGTGCAGACTAGTGCCACAATGCAGCCGACAGCGTCTGT
The DNA here is from genome assembly GCF_905171765.1 of Bufo bufo. Lineage (NCBI taxonomy): Eukaryota > Metazoa > Chordata > Amphibia > Anura > Bufonidae > Bufo > Bufo bufo. Next base: position 12,636,068 of record NC_053395.1, read on the forward strand.
TTTAACAGAGGAGAGACACAAACATGTGGCTCAGTTGATGTCCAACTTTAATATCATATCTTGTAATAATATACAGAAGAGAAAATAGGCAACCCTATAGGTTAACATAACAACAATTATATTCCATCTATAGTTATAACACTAACCTGTTTTAACAGAGGAGAGACACAGACATGTGGCTCAGTTGACGTCCAACTTTAATATGAGCATCAGGCCCTAACTCTCCCCAACCAGTGTAATCATGTTAGAGCTCCCTCTAGTGACAGTCTTATGTTTTTGTGCTGTTGGGAAGTCTGAATTTAACCCTGTTACACACGCGGGCCGTCCATGTGAAGCCGGTGGGAGACGCCTCGTGTATGAGCTATTGTGGTTCGGTCTCCCCGGCTACAGTCGGATGCAGTGAAGTCAGCGGTGGCTCGTCCTGGTCCTGGTCTCCTGGTGTTTTGCCCCGTTGGTGGTATAGGTTGGTTGGCTTTTGGAAGTGGATTTTTTGAAGGTGCTGCGGCTGCCATTGGGACATTCCTGAGGAGAATCAGGTGAAAACAGGGCTGTTGGCTCTCATCGAGTCCGGTAAGCTAAGTAGAGGGGGTATAAGCAATAAGAGGAAGAGAGGAGGAAAGTGCGTATAAATAGGGAGCCGGGATAAAGGGTATTTGTTTGCACTGAGCCAAGAAAGAGGACGTCTCAGTTTGCAATTTTGTATTTGCTGTTGTAACCGATCCGTTCGCTTTCCTCCAGTTATTGAATCACAGATTTCTATAATTACTCATCACTGTGTTTGGGATCTTTCAGTAACTCTCTATCCTCTACCCCCTGTCCATTCAGAAACTAACTTGGTTTTGGGACTCTGCCGTAACATCCTTACCGACCGAGCACCTTCCTAACGGTGTACTAAACCCGGACTGACAGATCATTACCCAGTGTATTTATTAACAGGCCGCGACTTTGTATTTGTCCTCCAATTACTCCTGCTGAAAATGCCACCTAAGAAGAGAGATGGTCAACATGGCTCTAATACTAATAATGCTAACAGGCGATCACTAACGGGAGTGGGGTCAGATACAAGACGGAAACAAAATGCTTTAAGTAAATATCTGACACCCTCATCCTCTCCATTAAGAACCCCCAACCAACCGCGGGAATGAGATAGGGGGAGGGGAAGAGCCTGGTTTGGAAGAAAATATACATTTGGATACCGCTGAAGGGAAAGTAGTGGAGCAAGAAAAGGGAGACTCCGACCCGAAAATGGTGAAATAAATTGTACCTGCGGTTACGAGGTTAGAGTCTGATGGGGAAGGTAGTAATACAGATTGGGGGCATCCAGACAGATGGGACCTTAATTACAGATGATTGGACAACGCTGAGGGAATGCAGGAATTGGAAAGTAGACTGTCACCGGGGGAAGACTTATTATTTAAGTTGGAGAAAGATGTAATATCTCTAAAACAAATGACTGCTGCCATGGAGAATAAACTGATAGCTATAGAAGACCGAGCAAGAAGAAAATATCTGAGATGGGTAGGAATACCAGAGGGAAAGGAAGGTTCGGATTGTGTCGGTTTTATGGAAAAATAGAGAACTGTAAACCTGGGACGCTGCTCAACTCCTTAATTATTGAGAGAGCGCACAGAGTCCCAAATCAGCGGAGAAAACCGGGAGAATATCCAAGAACAATTCTGACTTCGCTTCTTATAGAGAGCGGGAGGCTGTGTGGAGGGAGGTTAGAGCCTCTGGGGAGCTTCAAATAGATAGGACAAAAATAAGAGCATATCCGGACTTTTCAATGGCTACCAGCGCCCAAAGGAAAAATATACTGACATAAGAAAGAGATTTAGGCAGGATGGGTTTAAATATAGTTTGGTGTTTCCAGCTAAACTCCGGGTGGTATATCAGGACACGATGGTCGTCTTCCAGTCCCCTCAAGAAGCAAGTGAATGGGCAGATTTAAAGGGCCTGCGCCAAATGTAGTAATTGTTAATATGTTTACTTGGAGGTGGGGGGTATATGGAGTATACTGTGCATGTTAATCGAGCTCCATGTTAATATAGATCGGGGGGCAAAATGGGGGGAGCGGTTTGGGGGAGGGATCGAGTTTTCCAGAGAGAGAGAGAGAGAGTTTTTTTTTTTGTTTTTTTTTAATGATTAGAATTATTTCTGCTAATGTACGAGGGTTAAGAGAAAAGTTGAAAAAATTTGCTATTTTTGACTGGATGGGGAGGTACTTGCCGGCCATCATCTGCCTTCAAGAAACACATATGGACAAGGAATTGATGGATCGGTGCACGATACCATTCAATATATACATCATATTCAAGGGGCGCATCTATTCTAGTACATAATAAAGTTAACTTTGATTATATTGCAAAAGGCGGATGGTTGTGGCAGGAATCTCTGCTTACAGTGTAGAGTGAATGATATATTGTTGATAATAGCAAATATATATATATATACCACCTCCATATAAACCTGATGTGCTATAGGAGTTGTATAACTATATGACTGAGAAACAAGATTGTGTATTAGTAGCAGCGGGGACTATAATACTGCGTTGGACCCAAGTATAGATAGATTATCCAAGGGCAAAGGTTTACACCATAATACTAATTTTTCCAGGTTATTATTGCAATTTGGCTGGAACGATATCTGGCGTTTATATAATCCTGAAGAAAAGGTGTTTTCCTGTTATTCAAGGACGCATCAGTCCTGGTCTAGGAGAGATGTGATCCTTGGTAATAGGAAACTGCTGGAAAGGAATGAAATAAGTATAAAGTATGTTCCTGTGTTTATGTCGGATCATTGCGCGATTGTAATGGAGATTGGGACCTTGAAAAAACAGATTTCAAGGGTTTTTACATTTAATCCCCATTGGTTTATTTTGTTGAATGATAAGAACAGTATTATGGAGGAATTTAAGTCCTTTTTTTGTATTAATAGGGATTCTGCTAAGAAACAGTGGATTTGGGATGCGGCAAAGGCATTCCCGAGGGGAATATTATGCAAGCAAGCCATTAATTGGAAAAAAAATAAGAAAATGGTAAAACTCTAAGTTTAGTACAGAAACTAAAGGATGCCCAAAAACTCTGTACAGAAGACCCCTCATTGGAAAATTTCAGAAACTGGGAAAAACTAAATGATACGGTTAAAGAAGTACATATGGAAAAAATACAAACATCCATGTTTTTCAGGAGGATTAGGTCTTTTGCAGAGGGAGAAAGAGCGGGTAAGCTTGTGGTTACCATAATTATTAATAAAAATTTTAAAAAAAAGTTGGATAGGTCCAATAAGAAATAATAAAGGGCAAATAGTTAAATCCCCAGAACAGATTAATATTTTGTTTAGTAAATATTTTGAAGAACTATATAAATCAAAAATTAGATATAAAAGGGACGAGTTATGTCAATACCTGGATGATGTCCCCTTCAGGAAGCTTGCAGAAGCTCATAAGATTCAGTTGGAAGGGAGTATAAAGCTGGAGGAGTTAGTGAGAGCTCTAAATTCAACAAAAGATAAGAAAGCTCCTGGAGGGGATGGGCTTCCTTTTGAGGTATACAAGGAATTTAGTTTAGTTCTTCTTCCAGAATTAATGGAGACCCTCGTTGAGGCCAAGAGATCAAATAAATTACCTGAATCAATGAAAGAAGCCATTGTTATTTTGATTCCTAATTTTTGATCCATTAAGGCTGGAGTCGTATAGAGCCATCTCTCTGTTGAATACTGATATCAAGTTATTAGCCAAGGTATTGGCAGACAGGTTAAGAAAAGTAATAAAAACAATAATAAAAGAGGATGAAAGAGGGTTTATTCCTGGGCGATTGATATATTCTAATATTAGAAGATTATTTATGAACATTGAAGCAAATAACTGTCACGGTGGGGAGTGGGGGAAACCCCGACTGTACAATGTAAGAAGGATAACAGATAGCTGCTAGGCCAAGAAGCCATGAAAAGGGAGCAGGTCACCTCCTATAGCGTCCCTAATACTCTACCTAACTCCTAGCCGTATGAGTGGACCCCGATGGTACGACGGCTCATACCCTGGAAACCTGGAACCCTGAGTTACCCTGATAATCCTTCAGATAGGAGCAGGGAGGAGATGTCCTGTTCATCCTAGACACGGAAGAGTCTCTTTAGACCTAATAGCAGGGAAAAGGAGAGACTATACACAGCAAGAGGATTGGTAAGAACACAAGACAACACACTTACCTGCCGAAGTCTCCACGAGTGGAACCCGTGCATACGTACAGGAGCCCTAACACCAAACAGGACGCTGTGCCAAACTCCGTCAGGGCCTCCATGCCGCAAGGTGCATGGCAGCCCCAGGCAGCGCTGCATACAGGCTAGTGGTTCACCCCTCCGGGAAACCAACCCCCTTCCGGGGGACACAACACACAGGGAAAACGTCTTACATACATGCAGGGACAAACACCAATAACAGCCCAGACATGTAACAACAATCAAGACGCACAACACACCCTGAACATAAACCCACACCTAACATACAACAAGTGAGGTATGGTATAAGGAGCATACAAAAGGAAGACAATTTATGTCCAACAAGGTGGCCCTCAAAGACTGGGCAGAATCACCCAGGAAAGGAGCAGCACTCCAACACCAAACAAGGCTGGAGAATAACTGACTCCAGCCAGGAAGCCACAGGTAATATCCACATAGTGGCCAAACCTAGGACACACCTAAATCCCCACAGCTAGAAGACTAACACTTCGCTCACCAAAACGCAGGGAGACGCACCTTAAAGAGGAAATGCACGTGCAAACCGACAACAACACGTTGCCACCGGCAACCAGTCACGGTCAAACAACAATATGACCATGACATTAACGATCAAAGTAGTAAAAAAGCAATATTGTCACTGGATGCAATCAAGGCTTTCCTTTGTATAGAGTGGGAATATTTGTGGGAGGATCGTAAACGCTTTGGGGAGTATTTTATAGGATGGAATAAATTGATTTATTCTTATCCTAGAGCGAGGGTGGCTGTGAATGGGGTGATGTCCCTTCTTAGGGGCACTAGGCAGGGATGTCCCCTATCGCCGCTGCTCTTCGCAATGACAATAGAACCACTAGCGAAAATTATTAGACAGAATAAAAGTATTAAGGGGTTTCAATACGGTAATGTAAGGGAGAAAATAATGCTCTACGCGGATGATAGCTTGTTGTTTTCAGCGAATGTTGATTAGGAGATGGAGAAACTGATGGAAATAATTGAGAGATTTGGATATTATTCGGGACTTAAAATAAATTGGGAAAAATCTCACTTGATGTTAGGGGACGAGGTAGGTGAGAGGAGTAATGTACAGGGTGGGCCATTTATATGGATACACCGTAATAAAATGGGAATGGTTGGTGATATTAACTTCCTGTTTGTGGCACATTAGTATATGTGAGGGGGGAAACTTTTCAAGATCGGTGGTGACCATGGCGGCTATTTTGAAGTCGGCCATTTTGAATCCAACTTTTGTTTTTCCAATAGGAAGAGGGTCATGTGACACATCAAACTTATTGGGAATTTCACAAGAAAAACAATGGTGGGCTTGGTTTTAACGTAACTTTATTCTTTCATGAGTTATTTACAAGTTTCTCTTTGTTTACAGCCATTGACATGTCGCCGAGGTTAACACGTGAGGAGCGGATAAAAATTGTGTTGATGTCTGGTGAATGCAGTAACCGGGTCATTGCAGCAGATTTCAATGCAAGACACCCTACGAGACCACCCATCTCCCATGCTACAGTTAGCAAACTGCTTGCTAAGTTTCGTGAAACTGTTTCAGTGTTGGATTTGCCAAAATTTGGACGCATGAAATCTGTCTCTAATGAAGAAACATCAGTGGCTGTCCTAGCTTCATTCAGCAAGAGCCCACAGCATAGCACTCGCCGCATGTCACTGGAGAGGGGCATTAGTCGAACATCCCTTCGGCGGATATTAGCTACTCACAAATGGCACCCTTACAAACTCCAGCTACTGCAGCATTTCAACGAGGATGACCCAGATCGGAGCACTGAATTTGCAGAATGGGCAAAACAAAAATTGGAACAGGACCCTCAGTTTACGCAGAAGATTTTGTTCAGTGATGAGGCAAACTTTTATGTGAATGGTGAAGTTAACAAACAAAACCACCGCTATTGGTCTGACACTAACCCACATTGGATAGATCCCTCCAAGACTGTTGGAACAAAAAAATTTATGGTATGGTGTGGTATATGGGGTACAAAGATAGTGGGGCCATTCTTTATCAATGGAAACCTCAAGGCCACTGGATATGCGAAATTGCTTCATGATGATGTGTTTCCCTCTTTATGCACTGAAGCTGGCCCGTTCCCTGAGTTTTTCCAGCAAGATGGTGCACCACCACATTATGGGTGTCAGGTCCGAGCATTCCTAGATGAACAGTTTCCTGGAAAGTGGATTGGTCGTCGTGGGCCAGTTGAATGGCCCCCAAGGTCTCCCGATCTGACCCCCTTAGACTTTTATCTTTGGGGTCATCTGAAGGCAATTGTCTATGCTGTGAAGATACGAGATGTGCAGCACCTGAAACTACGGATACTGGAAGCCTGTGCTAGCATTTCTCCTGCGGTGTTGCTATCAGTGTGTGAAGAGTGGGAGAAGAGGGTTGCACTGACAATCCAACACAATGGGCAGCACATTGAACACATTTTATAAGTGGTCAGAAACTTGTAAATAACTCATGAAAGAATAAAGTTAAGTTAAAACCAAGCACAACATTGTTTTTCTTGTGAAATTCCCAATAAGTTTGATGTGTCACATGACCCTCTTCCTATTGAAAAAACAAAAGTTGGATTCAAAATGGCCGACTTCAAAATGGCCACCATGGTCACCACCCATCTTGAAAAGTTTCCCCCCTCACATATACTAATGTGCCACAAACAGGAAGTTAATATCACCAACCATTCCCATTTTATTAAGGTGTATCCATATAAATGGCCCACCCTGTAATTTACCAAGAGGATAGAGATAGTAGTTTTAGGTATTTGGGAGTAGAGATGGCCTTGCGGTTCGCCCGGCAGTCGGTTCGCCGCCGAACTTTGCTCGTTCGCGGTTCGCGGAACATGCGACCATGGTCTTGTTACCAGTGGGGTACCTCAGGGATCTGTTCTGGGACCCATATTGTTTAATATCTTTATCAGCGAAATTGCAGAAGGCCTCGATGGTAAGGTGTGTCTTTTTGCTGATGACACAAAGATTTGTAACAGGGTTGATGTTCCTGGAGGGATACACCAAATGGAAAAGGATTTAGGAAAACTAGAGGAATGGTCAAGGTAAAAGAGGAGAGAAGATTTAAAAGAAGAAAAACTGCTACAAGAGGACATAGTTTTAAATTAGAGGGGCAAAGGTTTAACAGTAATATCAGGAAGTATTACTTTACTGAGAGAGTAGTGGATGCATGGAATAGCCTTCCTGCAGAAGTGGGAGCTGCAAATACAGTGAAGGAGTTTAAGCATGCATGGGATAGGCATAAGGCTATCCTTCATATAAGATAGGGCCAGGGGCTATCCATAGTATTCAGTATATTGGGCAGACTAGATGGGCCAAATGGTTCTTATCTGCCGACACATTCTAGGTTTCTATGACATACCCCCTACCTTATAAATAAACCCGATCTGGCCGCCATTTTACATTCTGTCTTTTGTCAGTGTAGGGAGAGGTTGCTGTGTGGAGCAGGGACAGGCTGTTAGGGACACCAAATGCTAGCTAATAGGGCCACAGAAGTCCTTTTAAGGACTGGTATATGTGTGCTATCGATAGGTGTGCAGTATATAGGGGTATAATACACTTATAATATACTTTCTAACATAGAAAGCATATTATAGTGGATTTGTATAGTGCAGCATTGTGACTGGTGAGCGATTCTGCAGCAACTACAAAGAGTGACAAACGCAATTAGAAAAAAGTATTATAACTGGTGTGATAGACCAGTGAGCCCCCAAAACGACTGATTGAAGCGGGGTGTTATATATCTTCTTCCACATACACTGCGCTTCTCTAGAGACTTTTGTTACAGGGTCATTTAAAAAATGACAGGCAGAGGAAGAGGCAGGCCGTTCCGCAGGGGTGGTAGGGGTCGGGCAGGTGCACCAAAGTGGGAAGTTGCAGTAGGTGCGTTCGATTACATCAAAGGACGCTCCAGACTTGGTTGAGTGGCTCACTCAGCCTTCCGCATCTGCACCCTCCTCATCCTCTCTATCTGCACCCTCTTCACTCTCTGCTGTGTGCACCCCTAAAGACACCACCACCAACACCACCACCACCATATACCCTCCGCTTGTGTCACAGGAATTATTTTCCGATCCATTACAAGACCTTACCGATGCGTAGCCATTCTTGGCATCGGATCAGGAAGAGGAGGTATCAACGGCCGCCACTCAGCGGTCTGACAACAGTACCCAGATCAGCCCAAGGAGGGAGGTCCCCGCTGTTGCTGCCTACTCCGAGATCTCTAATGTTAGTGGTGGTGAAGGTGACGATGACGTGTCTATGGACGTCACGTGGGTGCCCACAAGAGAGGAAGAGGAGGGGAGTTCAGAGGGAGAGACGGAGCAGCAGATAGGGAGGAGAATCAGGCAGAACTTACATTGCACAGGAGGGAAAAAACAGACTGCTAATGTATCTGGAGCGAGCCATCCACGGTCACATCTGGCGCTTCCAGGACGCCTGCACATGGCTCTGCACTGTGGGCTTTTTTTAACGTGTCCGCTGCTGACAATAGTGTTGCCATCTGCAGCCTTTGCAGTAAACGCATAAGGCTACTTTCACACTAGCGTTCAGAGCGGGTCCGTCTGATGTCTGCTCAGACGGATCCGCTCCTATAATGCAGACGTTTGTATCCGTTCAGAACGGATCCGTCTGCATTATAACTTAGAAAAAATTCTAAGTGTGAAAGTAGCCTGAACGGATCTGTCCAGACTTTACATTGAAAGTCAATGGGGGCGGATCCGTTTGAAAATTGAGCTATATTGTGTCATCTTCAAACGGATCCGTCCCCATTGACTTACATTGTAAGTCTGGACGGATCCGCTTGCCTCCGCACGGCCAGGCGGACACCCGAACGCTGCAAGCAGCGTTCAGGTGTCCGCTTGCTGAGCGGAGCGGAGGCTGAACGCCGCCAGACTGATGCATTCTGAGCGGATCCGCGTCCACTCAGAATGCATTAGGGCTGGACGGATGCGTTCGGGGCTGCTTGTGAGCCCCTTCAAACAGAGCTCACGAGCGGACACCCAAACGCAGGTGTGAAAGTAGCCTAAGTCGCGGTAAGCCCAACACTCACCTAGGGACGACCGCCTTAGGCTACTTTCACACCTGCGTTCGGGTGTCCGCTCATGAGCTCCGTTTGAAGGGGCTCACAAGCGGCCCCGAACGCATCCGTCCAGCCCTAATACATTCTGAGTGGACGCGGATCCGCTCAGAATGCATCAGTCTGGCGGCGTTCAGCCTCCGCTCCGCTCAGCAAGCGTTCGGGTGTCCGCCTGGCTGTGCGGAGGCAAGCGGATCCGTCCAGACTTACAATGTAAGCCAATGGGGACGGATCAGTTTAAAGATAACGCAATATGGCTCAATCTTCAAACGGATCCGCCCCCATTGACTTTCAATGTAAAGTCTGGACGGATCCGTTCAGGCTACTTTCACACTTTGAATTTTTTCTAAGTTATAATGCAGACGGATCCGTTCTGAACGGATACAAACGTCTGCATTATAGGAGCGGATCCGTCTGAGCAGACATCAGACGGACCCGCTCTGAACGCTAATGTGAAAGTAGCCTTAAGAAGGCACCTGGCCTCACATCACCGAGCCTAGTGGGAGCAACGCCGTCAGACACCACAAAGCCACACTCCCGGCGCTCCTCGTCCTGCCTCTTCTCCTCCTTTTCCTCTCTCCTCCCAATTGTCCTCCACTCCACCTTCCATCATGTCGTCCTCACGTTTATCTGGCAAAAGGCAGGCTTCCATGGCCCAAATGTTCGAGCGCAAAAAAATTATGACATCGGATAATCCTCTTGCCCAACGGTTGACCGCTGGCTTGTCGGAACTGATAGCCCGCCAACTACTGCCATATAAACTGGTGGACTTGGAGGCCTTTAGAAAATTTGTGGCCATTGGCACACCGCAATGGAAGGTCCCCAGAAGGAAATATTTCTCCCAGAAGGGCATCCCAGAGCTATATGGCCACGTTCAGTGGCAAGTGAATGTATCTCTGGCACACAGTGTTGGTGCCAAGATACATCTGACCGCAGACACGTGGTCTGGCAAACACGGGCAGGGAAGGTACATAACTTTTACTGCCCACTAGGTGAAGCTTCTGACGGCCGTCAAGCTTGTAACCCGTGGCACCTGTGTAGATTTGGTTTTACCGCCACGGATTGCATGCACGACTGCCTCTTCTTCTTCTCCTCCTACTCCATCCTCCCTCTCCTCCTCGGCTGACTCCTCCTTTTCCGCTGCACCCCCCAAGATCCCCAGAACCTATTTGACGTTCCAGGTGAGACGTTGCCATGCTGTGCTGCGGCTGTTGTGCCTGGAAGCCAAGAGCCACACTGGTCCTGCATTCCTTTCAACTTTGCGATCACAGGCCGAACAGTGGCTAACCACGCTCAATTTGACAGTTGGTAAAGTGGTGTGCGACAACGGTGCCAATCTGCTGAGCGTTTTGAAACAGGGCAAAATGACACACGTGCCGTGCATGGCATACATCCTGAACTTGTTCGTGCAGCGATTCGTTGTCAAATACCTCGGGGTCCAGGACGTCTTGCAGCAGGCCAGGAAAATCTCTGACCATTTTAGAAGATCTTACACGGCCATGGCTCGCCTTGCTGACGTTCAGCGACGACACCACTTGCCCGTCAGATGTCTGATTTGTGACTGCCCGACACGATGGAACTCAACCTTGTAAATGCTTGATAGGCTGCTCCAGCAGAAACGTGCAGTTAACGACTACCTGTACGAACTCTGCGGCAGGACAGGTTCTGGGGAGCTTGGTTTCTTTTCACCGCACCAGTGACTGCTCATGTGCGACACATGCAGACTTCTGCGGCCATTTGATGAGATCACCAAACTGGTCAGTCGCAGCCAGGGCGCCATCAGTGACATCGTACCTTACACCTTCTTTCTGGAGCGTGCATTGCATCGTGTCATTGATCAAGCCATCGAAGAGCAGGAAGATGAGGAAGTCGCAATGCTGAATGAATTCCCAGGGGGGCTACTCCATCTGAGACAAGTCAACAACAGGAGTCTGAAGAGGAGTCAGAGGAGGATGGAGCCGGGGCAGATGAGGAGGAGCAAGAAGAGCAGGCTTTAAACCTTTCTGGGATCTCTGGTGTTGACCGTGGATGGGGGAGGAGAACGAGGACGACATTATCCTGGATGATGAGCAGGAGCCAGGCCACTACACCGCTTCCAGTTTAGTGCAAATGGGGGCCTTCATGCTCCAGTGTTTTAAGAGGGACCCCCGTATAAAAAGCATAAAGGGAAAGAACCAGTACCGGGTGGCAACCTACTTAAAACCCCAGTACAACCACAAAATGGCGGAAATGTTACCAGCATCACAGAGAGCTGTCAGAATGCAGCATTTCCAGGCCTTGCTTCAAGAAATGCTGCATTCTGCTTTTGTGGGCGCTGGCAGAGGAATTTCCACTCACAGAGAAACAGTTGCGAGTACCAATCCAACAGCGCATGGAAGAAGAGGGCGGTTTGAAGATGTGTCGATCACTTCGGATATGAGATCATTCTTGCAGCCAACCCATCGACAGCTGTCCTCTGGATCCAGCCTCAGGGAACACCTAGACCGACAGGTGTCCGACTACATCGGGTTAACGGCCGATGTGGACACTCTGAGAAGTGATGAACCCCTGGACTACTGGGTGTGCAGGCTTGACCTGTGGCCAGAGCTGGCCAATTTGCCATGGAACTCTTGGCTTGCCTCTCGTCCCGTGTCCTGTCCAAAAGGACGTTCAGCGCAGCAGGGGGGATCGTGACCGATAAGCGAACTCGCCTAGCTCACGACAGTGTGGACTACCTCACATTTCTAAAAATGAATGAGGCATGGATCCCGGAGGAATTCAACACATGTGACCAGTAGACCATGTTTGATTCAAATTTCTCATGACAGCCCACAAATATCCGCCACCACCCAGAACAAATCATGGTCCCTGTCTTAGGTAAATACAGAGGCATAAAAAGCCTTTTATGTCCGTTTAATGCCTAATTTTTGTGGCCTGTACTGGCCGACACTTACTTATTTATCCTGTGAATGCCTAATTTTTCTGACTGGAATTGAAAATCAATGGGTCTGTAACCGTTCCGCTAAATTGTGGAACGGATGCGGACCCATTTTACAGACGTGTGAATGGACCCTATATGTATTTAACATGTATTTACCGGCTGCTGTCAGTTCTGGCTGATTTAGGCCGAGCTATTACACTAAAACAGAGCAATATAATAAAAAAACTAAAATACACGTTATAACTGTATAAACGATTTACAGTATATAACTTATTAGAAAAAAATAAATACATTTTAAGGCAACTTTTCCAATAGCAGGAGCATCTCCTGCACCCCCTTCATGGCCTGGCGGTGCCTCTCCTCCATGGCCTTCATCCGCTCCTGAATGGCCCGCATATCCTGGCGGTGCTCCTTCTGCATTTTGGCCAATTTGGCCTTCAATGTCTTCATTACTGAAAAAAATATGAACATTATTTGCAATTCTTATTAAACCTTTAAACATTTATTTTGTGGTGCATATGACTTTTTGATCGCTTGCTATTACACCTATTTGTGATAAAAGTTGTCAAAAAAATGCCTTTTTGGAGAGTTTAAATTTTTTGATTTTAAAAGGTGTCCACCTGAGGGGTTACTTGGTATGATATTTTTATACAGCTGGTTGTTACAGATGCGGCAAGGATATGTTTCCTTATTTTTTAGTTATTTCTGTTTTACACAATAAAAGCATTGTTGAACCAAAAAGAATTCATGTTTTAGTGTCTCCATAGTTTGAGAGCCATATTATTATTTTTATTTGGCGATTGTCTAATGGTAGGGTCTCATTTTTGGCCGAATGAAATGACAGATTGTTACTATTTTGGGGGGCATATGCCTTTTTTGATAGGTTGGTGTTGCACTTTTAGTGATGTTAGGTGACTAAATAATATATTTTTTTTTAATTGTTTCTATTTTTTTTATTTTTACAGTGTTCATCTGAGGGATTAGGTCATAGGATATTTTTATAGAGACGGTCGATATGTACAGTCATGGCCAAAAGTTTTGAGAATGACACATATATTAGTTTTCACAAAGTTTGCTGCTAAACTGCTTTTAGATCTTTTTTTTGTTGTTTCTGTGATGTAGTGAAATATAATTACACGCACTTCAAAGGCTTTTATCGACAATTACATGACATTTATGCAAAGAGTCAGTATTTGCAGTGTTGGCCCTTCTTTTTCAGGACCTCTGCAATTCGACTGGGCATGCTCTCAATCAACTTCTGGGCCAATTCCTGACTGATAGCAACCCATTCTTTCATAATCACTTCTTGGAGTTTGTCAGAATTAGTGGGTTTTTGTTTGTCCACCCGCCTCTTGAGGATTGACCACAAGTTCTCAATGGGATTAAGATCTGGGGAGTTTCCAGGCCATGGACCCAAAATGTCAACGCTTTGGTCCTCGAGCCACTTAGTTATCACTTTTGCCTTATGGCACGGTGCTCCATCGTGCTGGAAAATGCATTGTTCTTCACCAAACTGTTGTTGGATTGTTGGAAGAAGTTGCTGTTGGAGGGTGTTTTGGTGCCATTCTTTATTCATGGCTGTGTTTTGGGGCAAAATTGTGAGTGAGCCCACTCCCTTGGATGAGAAGCAACCCCACACATGAATGGTTTCAGGATGGTTTACTGTTGGCATGACACAGGACTGATGGTAGCGCTCACCTTTTCTTCTGCGGACAAGCCTTTTTCCAGATGCCCCAAACAATCGGAAAGAGACTTCATCGGAGAATATGACTTTGCCCCAGTCCTCAGCAGTCCATTCACCATACTTTCTGCAGAAGATCAATCTGTCCCTGATGGTTTTTTGGAGAGAAGTGGCTTCTTTGCTGCCCTTCTTGACACCAGGCCATCTTCCAAAAGTCTTCGCCTCACTGTGCGTGCAGATGCTCTCACACCTGCCTGCTGCCATTCCTGAGCAAGCTCTGCACTGGTGGCACTCCAATCCCGCAGCTGAATCCTCTTTAGGAGACGATCCTGGCGCTTGCTGGACTTTCTTGGACTTTCTGAAACCTTCTTAACAAGAATTGAACCTCTTTCGTTGAAGTTCTTGATGATCCTATAAATTGTTGATTAAGGTGCAATCTTAGTAGCCACAATATCCTTGCCTGTGAAGCCATTTTTATGCAACGCAATGATGGCTGCACGCGTTTCTTTGCAGGTCACCATGGTTAACAATGGAAGAACAATGATTTCAAGCATCACCCTCCTTTTAACATGTCAAGTCTGCCATTTTAACCCAATCAGCCTGACATAATGATCTCCAGCCTTGTGCTCGTCAACATTCTCACCTGAGTTAACAAGACGATTACTGAAATGATCTCAGCAGGTCCTTTAATGACAGCAATGAAATGCAGTGGAAAGTTTTTTTGGGGATTAAGTTAATTTTCATGGCAAAGAAGGACTATGCAATTCATCTGATCCCTCTTCATAACATTCTGGAGTATATGCAAATTGCTATTATAAAAACTTAAGCAGCAACTTTTCCCATTTCCAATATTTATCTAATTCTCAAAACTTTTGGCCACGACTGTACACAACGGTACAAAATATGTCTATTTTTTACCTTTTTAAAAAAATTTTTTTATTTAAAGTCTTTATACTCATTGACGATTTAAATCTCAATACGTTAGTTAATGATATTTATGATGATTATATAGTTTATTAGTTTGTGATATTTCAGTACAGTATAATTTTATTTTGTTTGTTAGTTAGTGATAGTTCTATAGAGTTTAATATTATTTATTTGTTAAGTTAATGGTTTTAATGTAGATTAAAGAGTTATTGTCCAGTGTTCTTTTTTTGTATTACTATAGTGTATGTTGTCCCCTCATTGTTGGCCCTTTTAATGTTTATGTACATGTTATGGATACATAATCATATTGCTATGTGCACATATTTACCCTCCTGGCGGGGGCTGGTAATCGCCTCCTCTTCCTCCAAGTCCTGAGATGGGGCGGTGCTGGAGGGTACAGCACTTTCCACCTCCTTCACTTCTCCCACATCTGGTGGGGGTTGCTCAATAGGCTGGGAGGGTCTGGCCTCCTCCTCAACCTCCACCACCTCCACTACCTCCGCCGATCGCCTTCTCCAAATGGACAGAATAGGAACTTCTGTAATCACAGAATGTTCAGATTTTAGATAAACAACTCAGAAATCTTAACATTAGATATAAAGACATTCCAATATGGAGGGATATATATATAATTGCAGTGGCTGCCAGCTTTATGCCGCATAACTCAATCAAAAATGAACAGCATGCAAACAGACATCTCCTCCACAGTGTTTTGATGGAACAATAAGGCGAGAGGAGACCCATGGGATGGGATTATCTCCTGAGTGTATCATAGGATGATCTACTTCTCTACACCAGAACCGGCTACTTCTTAATCCCATCACTAACACAATAGAACAAAGGGACAAATAAACTAACACATTCATTGGTAGTCTCAGAGTAGAGTTAACCTTTATTGCGTTTATGGATTCACACCATGCAACTTTAATGGGGAATAGGAAAGATGTGGCCTATAAACTCAACCAAAAAATCATGGTTTATAGTTCCCTCTAACCCAAATAGGTCAGAGTGGGGGTCTCCATAGTCCTGGGTCCATAGTCCGTAGGAAGGAGGCTAGCCCTCAGGCTTCTACTGTAGACCCAGTGATGGTTCAGTCCGTCACTTGTCTGGCACAAAGTCAACACATCACATCACCCAAAGAACACCATCCCCACAATGAAACATGGTGGTGGTAGCATCATGCTGTGGGGATGTTTTTCAGCAGCCGGGACTGGGAAACTGGTCAGAGTTGAAGGAAAGATGGACAGGGATATTCTTGAGCAAAACCTGCCCCACTCTGTGTGTGATCTGAGGCTAGGACGGAGGCTCACCTTCCAGCAGGACAATGACCCCAAACACACTGCTAAAGCAACACTTGAGTGGTTTAAGGGGAAACATGTACAGTCAGGTCCATAAATATTGGGACATCGACACAATTCTATAATTTTTGGCTCTATACACCACCACAATGGATTTGAAATGAAACGAACTAGATGTGCTTTACCTGCAGACCGTCAGCTTTAATTTGAGGGTATTTACATCCAAATCAGGTGAACGGTGCAGGAATTACAACAGTTTGCATATGTGCCTCCCACTTGTTAAGGGACCAAAAGTAACGGCACCTGAGGGGTTAATTGTGCGGATCACAGCCCCCCTGTAAGAGATCAGGTGCTGCCAGGCAGCAGGGGGCAGTTATTACACAGTTCTAAGTATATTCTAACTAGAAGCGTCCCCATCACTATGGGAACGCCTCTGTGTTAGAATATACTGTCGGATCTGAGTTTCACGATCTAACTCAAATCCGATGGTATATTCTAACATAGAGGCGTTCCCATGGTGATGGGGACGCTTCAAGTTAAAATATACCATCGGATTGGAGAAAACTCCGATCCGATGGTATATTAATAAGGAGTCCTAACTTTACATTGAAAGTCAATGGGGGACGGATCCGTTTGCAATTGCACCATATTGTGTCAACGTCAAACGGATCCGTCCCCATTGACTTGCATTGTAAATCAGGACAGATCCGTTTGGCTCCGCACGGCCAGGCGGACACCAAAACGCTGCAAGCTGCGTTCGGGTGTCCGCCTGCTGAGCGGAACGGAGGCCAAACGGTGCCAAACTGATGCATTCTGAGCAGATCCGCATCCACTCAGAATGCATTGGGGCTGTACGGATCCGTTCGGGGCCGCTTGTGAGAGCCTTTAAACGGAACCCACAAGCGGAACCCCGAATGCAAGTGTGAAAGTAGCCTAAACTGCAAAAAGTATTTAAGTGGAAATATTAGATTTAGGGCGCCTGCAAACGGGTGTGTTTTTTCACAACTACGGACCGTACAAACCCGTCCTGCAGAGTGGACGAGCGCACGGTGTCATTGGTTGCTATGATGCTGTGCGCTTCCGGCCACCACCGCTGGACTGTGATACACTTGTATGATATATACAAGTGTATTACTGTACAGTGGTGGCGGCAAGAAGCACATGGCGTCATAGCGAGTAACAATGACGCGTGCGCTCGTCCACTCTGCAGGACAGCAGCCTTGGTTTTTACGGTCCGTAGTTGTGAAAAAACATGCCCGTGTGCATGCGGCCTTACTGTTACGGTTAGAAGATGGGATTGTATTACGACTGTATGTGGGAGGGGTCTGAGCTATCAGATATTGTCCAGCTAAGCAGAGATGTACCTGTCTAGTGAAGTGACGTTACGGTATGGGGTGTACAGCTGGTTCGCCTCCCCGGGATGCACCCTGGGTAACTCTAAATGAACCAGCAAATACTGGCGGTCTGACAAAGAAAGCTTCTCCTGAGTCCTGACCAACAGGATACAAACTATAATCTATAGACTATGTGTGTGTGTGCGGTATATAGTGTGTGTCTGTGCGGTATATAGTGTGTGTGTGTGCGGTATATAGTGTGTGTGTGTGCGGTATATAGTGTGTGTGTGCGGTATATAGTGTGTGTGTACGGTATATAATGTGTGTGTGTGCGGTATATAATGTGTGTGTGTGCGGTATATAATGTGTGTGTGTGTGTGCGGTATATAGTGTGTGTGTGTGCGGTATATAGTGTGTGTGTGCGGTATATAGTGTGCGACATGACAATGGATGTGCAATGTGCATGTGAAATATATTTCTATGCTTTCCATACAAAAATGCTACTAACATAGTGAGTGTGATGTCACAGGAATACTTAGTGCAACAATCACTAATATCTAGTGAGACCTTATAAAATTTGAATTTGAGTGCACTTAAGAAAAATTAGAATCGCAGAAGGTCGCACTGGCGATTTACATTCTTTCTGCATATAAAGCGATCGTTCAGACCTGCAGGTGAAATGTAATCAAATACACTACTTTAATGTAAGATTACTTACAGTCACCAGGAGTTCTTCCTCTTCGTCGCTGAACTTTGTTCCAACCATCACATCCATGTAATTTCTAGTCGGTGCAAACCAGTTGCTGTAGGCCGCGCCTTCCCAGCGCATGTGCTCTTGCGATTAATACTTTGACGAAATTTCGCAGATAAAAAAATAATGCTTATAGATCACAGATTCGCTTAATACTTCTGGTATGTCAGTGTCCATGTTGTGGGACTATGTGTGCGCATCTAGTAAGTATTTTGTGGCTGCAAATATGACCTGGAGGTTCTTCAGGTTCGCCTGCCATTAAAATGAATGGGACCCGCCGCGAACCTGTGGTTCGCGAACATTTGATCGCGTTTGCGAACAGTCCCAGCAGATGTTCGTCCATCACTAATGAACAATTCAAGGCAGGTTCTGCAATAGTTTCCACTTTTACTACGTCCGCTTCTGCAGTACGGACACTGAATGACCTATATTCCCAAAACTAACCCTAACTGACCCTAACTTACAGTTGGATGCGCACCCCCCTTTTTCCCAGTGGTCCAGGTGGACCGCTTACAGTCCGTAGAAGCGCGCGGTGGGACCCAATGTCGTTCCCTTCTTTGATAGCGAAGCGTCCTCTCCTTACGGTTATCACAATATCCGAAGCAATGAAATCCTCCTCTGCAGGCAGCGAAACCAAGTGGATGCAATGGAGTCCAACAGCAGGTATCACTCAGTCACTGACCGTCCTGCAGAATCCATACACTGAGGGGGGATGTAAGCCGGGGATTTGCAGTTACTGTCCGGTACTCAACAGCACTGCGAGTGTGTAACTTTGGTGGCGATATACACAGCCACCATGTCAGTTTCACTGATTAGCCACTGAGCACAGTCCTTTCAGCGTGGCTCCACCAAACGTACTGTCTCTTTATACTCCGTCCGCCTCTGGACTGAAATACATACAGCTTGGCTGCACAGGAAAGTCCTCTAATATCTCCACACACTCTCCATACAGCACAGACGCCGGTCTTTTCTCTTGCCAAGATGGCTGCTGCTCCCTGTCTCCTCACTTCCGGCTTCTCTTCTCAGACTGCTGGTACCCGGGGGAAACCCAGGAATGGGGAAGAAAGTGCAGAACCAGACTCTCAGACCCCTTTGCTCATCAACTTGTCGAATAACCACACGGACACCATCTTTAACTTAATCAACTCTTTACTGGGTGATGATCGGCCACAGCTACAGATTACACAGCATAAATCGTCATACCATCCTCCCACACCAATTATTTCTCCGCTGCGGTGTGCCAACCTCTGCTCCCAGAGTGCACGTACGCCCAATATCACTTCTTTCGATCCGTTTTGTTATAACCTTGCCGCCACGGAGGAGGACCGAATCTAAACGGGACTCCGACCACCACCCAGCAAAAAAAAGGCCTGCTCAATCCCATCCTGCAGACCCGACAAAAATATGTTGAGACCAATATCCGTAAGGTGCACCCCATCCGGTCGCATCAATGTTCTGTTGTCATCCACTACTCCCCCTCTGGACCGCACGAACCGAGAGACCCGTGCGTTCAAGGCCCGCCTGCTCCTCTCTAACGCCACACCATCTCTTGCACCGTGCCATACCACTCGAGGTACAATCTCCGACCATACCAGTATTACTTCCCTGAAAGAAGCGGGGAAGCGTTCCAGATCAGAGCGCATAAGCGCCTTCAGCTCCGTCAATCGCAGAGCACACAAATCATTACCCCCGGCATGTATTACCAGTATAACCGGACCCGATGATCTCAAACCCAACTCCACCACCTCCGGCAACAGCTGGGACCATCGCAGTCCCTGAATCCCCTGCCAGTGCACCTCCGTCTCCCGGAAACCGAGGTTCCGACCTCCTGGCTTGCATTCGGCTCGCTGCGCCGCCCAGAACACATATGAGTGGCCCAACAGCCACACCGTCGGACGCACCACTCCTGCAAAGAGAAAACAGTTAACAAGGATACACACCAACTGCATAAACAAATGTGCCAAAGGGGAACCGTCCCTAAAACCCTATTATTATTTATTTATTTATTTTTTGATACACCGACCACAGCAACAGGCTAGCCCACCAATAGATCCGGACGTATATAGCGAGCGAAGCACGCCGAGCGCCACCGGCCGATACGCATGACATCCGACTCCGGCAAACCCGCCCTAGCTGCCTCCGTCGCTGCGCCAATCCTGAACGAATGTGTACCAAACTCCTTGGGGGTCCACCCCGGCCCGACCCAAACAGGAACGCAATACCGAAGAAAACTGGAACTTGGTAAAAGGAGACCTATCACAATGCACAAAAAAGTTCTCCGCCACCGGCCGCACCATCAAGTATTCCAACACCAGCCAGACTGGGCAAGCTACACCCGATACCGGCTGGATAGGCAGCCAAACACCGTTCCCAAACTGATCCGTTTTGGCCTGACGAATCCGAACCTGGAGCGCATTATTACCGACCACTACGTCAGAACCAAGCAAACCCCCCGCCTTCCTGCTAGAAGGCGCCAAAAGCTCCCCTACGCGCAAAGCCCCGAAAAAAGCAACACTAAAACTGGCCGCCACCAAGGCCCGCTCGAACGCCGAGGAACACACCCCTTCACAATGATGCACAAGTCGGCACAACAAAGCGAAGGAAATGGGACGTCTACTATTCCGAACCACATAACCTCTCAACCAACCCCGCATCGCTTGCCGAACTACAAACTCCTTAGTGACATCCGCCCAACCACAGAGTTTAAAATAAAAGGCAACCCCCGCCAAGCGCTTACGAGCCACCGGTGCCGAAACGCCTTGAGCCCGCAACCCCAAAAGCCACTCGATAGTGACCTCAAGGCGCAGATCATCCCGCCGGGCAACATCCCTGGAACCCCTCACTGACAACCAATCCCCCCATGCCTTACCATGAGCATTCCACGTAGCCGGGGACACAGAGGAACTCACAAGGGACACCAGACGCTACAGGTATCCCGGGCACTCCAGGCCATCCACCTCCGCCTCCGGAAGGAGCTCCCGGAAAACCTGCCAGTTGAAATGAGAAAGAGCGTCAGCGATTCTATTGTCAACCCCAGGCACATGTCGGG
Source organism: Bufo bufo (assembly GCF_905171765.1). Lineage (NCBI taxonomy): Eukaryota > Metazoa > Chordata > Amphibia > Anura > Bufonidae > Bufo > Bufo bufo. The sequence continues at coordinate 12,657,356 of NC_053395.1, forward strand.
CCCTAAAATAAATATTACGCTCCAAGCACCGAAGCACCAGGTGCCGAAGAAGGGACAAAACCGGGGGGGAAGAGGACGAAAGAGAATTAATACACTGAACCATCCCCAAATTATCGGACGAAAAACAGACATGCCTATTCGCCAATTGAGCACCCCAAACCTCCACAGCCACCACGATCGGGAACAATTCCAACAACGTCAAGTTCCGCACCAGCCCATTCTCCTGCCACTCTGCCGGCCAAGAAGCGGAACACCACTCCCGGCCAAGAATAGTGCCAAAGCCGGAGGACCCTGCCGCATCAGACCACAGAGCCAACTCCGAATTTGACACTTCCCGCGAAATATAACAGGTATGACCATTATAGGAGCATAAAAAAGTTCGCCACACCACCAAGTCCGCCTTTAGGGACTTCGTGAGGCGAATATGATGCAGCGGGGAACGCACTCCCCGCGTGGCAAGCGAAAGGCGGCGTGAAAAAACCCTGCCCATAGGCATCACCCTGCAAGCAAAGTACAGGAGACCCAAGAGCGATTGCAGTTGGTGAAGGGACACCTTACGTACCGCCAAAAAACCATCAATGAGGCTCAAAAGGTTAGACAACTTATCCGAAGGGAGGTGAAAAACCATCTCAACTGTATCAATCTCTATCCTCAGGAAGGAAAGCCTCGTAACCGGGCCCTCCATCTTCTCGGCCGAAATGGGAACACCAAAAACCGACATCAAATGCAAAAAGGTGGAAAGGAGAAACCCCCCCCCCCCCTTCGCCCCGAGAAACAAAAAGGAAATCGTCTAAATAATGGATCACGGCTGATGATCACGTCTCAAAACGCACCGCCCATTCGAGGAAGGAACTAAACATTTCAAAATAATGGCAGGAGATAGAGCACCCCATCGGCAAGCACGTATCATAATAGAACAACCCCTCAAAACATCCCCCCAGGAGGTGAAAACAATCCGGGTGAATAGGAAGAAGCCGAAAAGCAGACTCAATATCGGATTTTGCCAAGAGAGCCCCGCGACCCGCATCCTGCACTAAGGTCACCGCCCTATCAAACGACACCTATGAGACAGAACCCTCCTCCGGCAAGATGGCATCATTAACCGACGATCCCCGCGGGTAGGACAGGTGATGGATTAAGCGAAACTTCCCCAACTCTTTCTTAGGAACGACCCCCCACGGGGAAACCCTTAGGTTAGGGAAGGGCAACGACACAAAAGGACCCACAATCCTGCCCGCCGACACCTCTTTCAGCAGTTTCGACCTAAGCACCTCAGGGTGTTCCCGCACCGATTTTAGGTTGTCAGAAAAAAACAGAGACCGATTCAAAACAAAAGGAATGAAAAAACCCTCAACAAAACCACAACGTATAGCAGACGCAGCTTCCCTATTGGGGTGCCGATCTAGCCACGGGCCCATCCCTTCCACGCTGACCGGCGTCCTTCTGATCCCCGGGAGCGGAGCTTTTGGCGGGCCTAACTTGGGGTTTGGTACAACGACCGGCGGGATGAGGACCTCAACAGGCCGAGCACTCGTGCTTGTACTTGCACAGCCCGGCGTATTTACAATACCCCTCGTTAAACAGCCAGCAGGCTCCAGGGCGGCGGGCGGCCACTGGGACCTGGGCTCCGGTGACCCCAGTCCCAGCGGCCGCCCCTTGAAAGGGAGGGGGCCGAGGCGACGTCATTAAACGCAACCAAACATCAGTTGCCTTCACCCCCCAACCTAATTCCGGCTGTAATGTTAAACAACGCCTAAACTCCTCGTCGTACCTCCACCACGCGCTACCACCGTATCCCTTATACGCGCTATAGACAGTGTCCAAATATATGAACAACTCCAAACAGCGTCCCGGATGTCGCTGACCCATCACGCAGCCCAACACCGCGAAAGCCTGTAACCAATTGTTCATCGTTTTGGACACTTTGAACCTCCTATCAAACGGCTTATCCAAAAAACATTTCTCCTTGTCCACCGTGTGCTTGTCAACAGATACTAAGGACCAGATTGGACCAGATCTTATCCTGTGTAGCGTCGTCGAGATGGGAACCCAAGGGACTAACCCCACAAAAGCAGGAATCCTTATGGATACCCGCCAGTATCGGAGTGGGCCTAACCGCAGGTGAACTAACTTCCCCGGATCCTGACACCGGAAGGGGGCAACCCTGACGAAGGGGAGGGGACCGAAGGGGTCAAACGGTCTAACAAGGACTTAAGTAACGCCTCAACGCCAGCAGTGGGCCCCACCCCCTCCCCAGGCCCCAACATATTGGTACTCACCAGTCGTTGTTGTCGCCGGCATCCCCATCGCAGGTACAGGCACGCCTTTCCCGTGAACTGCTGCAGGAACCAGGCTGGAGGCCCTGGGAACTTCACTCGGCTGAAGTCTTGAACGCGGTGTCCGCACAGACTCCTCCAATCCGCCCGAAGACCCGTCCGAGGACGACGGGGAGCGCCATCTGGAGGATCTGGACCGCCGGCTGTATCTGGACGACCTGGACTGGCTCCAGCTCCTCCCCTCCACCGACGAGGACAGGGACATGGACCACTCCCTGCGCCTGCAGTGGTGGGAAGTGGCTTCCGTGTGAGGGAGGGGTGGGGGGGTGGGAGCAAAGGCAAAGGGGGTTCCAAACCAGGCCCATCCAGGGGTCCCTCTTCTAGCTGTGCCACATCAGTAGTAGGGGCAGACACAGAAAGGGGAGTGTCTATACGAGACGGCTGGGGGGCTAACACATCCCCTGGAGGGGAAAACATGGGGGGCTGTGAAGGTGGGGGGTCAGAAGGCGGTCCTCCGCCTCCACTGTACTAACGCTGGCACCAATACTAATATTTGAACACGGCCACACTGCTCTGAGCGCAGCGGCTGGGAGCTGAGGAGGAAGGGGCGGGGCTACCGACTGTGGAGGAGGAAGGGGCATGGCTATCGCCCATGGAGGAGCAAGGGGCGGGGCTACCACGCGTGGAGGAGGCAGGCCAGAAGTGGCCCTATTCCTGTGGATCCCCGGCCCTACCGACACATGAGAAACAGGAGGGGGACTATGGCCCAAGCGGGAGGGAGGGCGGTGAGGACGTCGGGACCGCCGCTCCCCCCGCACTGCCGCAGCACCACCAGGCTCCTGCGGACCCACGGAAGGGACCACCACCGCAGGCAAAGGAGGAAGAGGAGGAGGGGGGGCGCTCAAGCTGCCGAGGAAGGAACGCAGCCACCCTTCGCCCGCCTCCTGAAATCTTGCAAGCAGCGCCCGACGAAGCTCTGCGTCTGCCATTCTTGGAGGGTCAGGAAGCGGTAAGTGATACCAGCACTTCCCACACCGTCAAGAGGAAGTACCGAGGGAAGGAAGGGGGTATATATCCACTACTTCCCCCTCCCCTTCCTGTCCCTCGGCCCTCCCTCCACAGCCTCTCTTCTGTCTCCCACTGCTTGCACTATTAACCCTTTAGCCCCCACTATCCACCTGCTGCCACATTAACCCTTCCTGCAACACGGAAACCCAGAAAAAAGGGGCCCTAAACTACCCCATAAAAGAGAGGGGGGGGGGACAAAAGGGGAGGGGTGGGGGAAAACCAAACAGGCAGCTGACATCATAGGGGGCGTGTCACTCCAGCATCATATTACAATGGCTGCTGTCTTAAAGGACCAGAATCACAGAAACACAGGAACACATATACAGTACATTCAACTTTAAAGGGATTCTGTCACCAGGTTTTGGCCTATAGAGATACACGCCTGCCTGTGAAGGAGCCCAGCACCGCCTATGTCCTCCGAATCTCCTTCTTTCATCAACGATAGATAGCCGTAATCTCGCGATGCGCGAGATCGCGCATGCGCAGTGCCGGTATAGTGTTCCTTCACTGTGCTGGCATCAGCCTCAGGGAAATAACTGCGCATGCGCGATCTCGCGCATCGCGAGATTACGGCTATATCGTTGATGAAAGGAGGAGATTCGGAGGACATAGGCGGTGCTGGGCTCCTTCACAGGCGGGCGTGGCTGGGCACAAGTAAGGTTCGTACAGCCCCTTGGACACATTCAAAACTCATTTACATATCTATAAAATTCTTTTTTAAAGAAATTAAAACCACACAGCCCTATAGGACAGATATATTGCGGACATGCTAGCGGCGATCTGCATGTCCGTATCTCTATAGGCCAAAACCTGATGACAGAATCCCTTTAACACAGTTTAAACAGACTAATGAAACGTAGGACATCATTGGGCTGTTTCTTACAGCCTACTGGACTGGCACCCACAATAATGTCTGTAGACTTTATAGCAGGGATGCTCAACCTGTGGCCCTCCAGCTGTTTTACAACTCCCACCATGCCCTTCTGTAGGCTGTCCCTGAATGATGGGAGTTGTAGTTTTGCAACAGCTGGAGGGCTGCAGGTTGAGCATGCCTGCTTTAGAAGGTCAAAATAGGCCAGACAGACTGTGTCACTAGTCAGACTGGACTTCAGTGTGTCAAATGTTCTTTGATGTTGGATAGTCCATGACCAAGGACCATCTTTTTTGGTGATGTGAGTAGAGTGGCCAGATGTCCGGTTTTCAGGCTCCCTGTCCTCCGTCCAGCGCAGGGCCTGGACGGACACAGGGATGTCCTCTATTTCAGTAGCTCACGCAGCATTGTGCTGTCTGAGCGTGAGCTGCAGCAACTGACCGAGGCTTCTCTCACCCCCAGTCAGTCACTAGAGCCGCAGACATGGCTCCCTGTGGCTGACTGAGGGGGAGAGAAGCCCCCCAGCTGCCCCCGCTCACCTTCCATTCACAAAGTTCTTCCCTCTCCTCCCCCTTGTTTTTCCGGCCGGTGGTGGGGGCGTGGCTTCACTTATGTGGGGTGTGGTTTGGGGCGCTGTAGGCGTGGTTTGGGGCATGGACGGTGAGGTCCGGCTTTCTAGGGTGAAACCAATGGCCACCCTAGATGTGAGGGGTTCAAAAACAGTAGCCAGATCAGGTATGAAAGGTCCACAGTGAGTGACCAGTCCTAGAAAACTCCAAACGTCTAAAACATTTTCAGACGGACTGCCAGAGTTTATAGCAGCTGTTTTCTGAGGGTCAGTTGAAAGACCAGGAAAAATATAGCCAAAAAAGGTAAACTGAAGGTTTGAACTGACATTTTGATTTATTTACAGTAAATTGCAGGTATGCAGTCTCTAAAATACTTGTTGTGGTTGTCATGTTCTTCTTGGGTTGTGCCGAATATAAGGATGTCATCGCTGAGATTGAGGGCTCCGGGAACTCCTGAAAGAACCTGTCTGATAACATTCTGAAATATTTCTGCAGCTGATGGAAAGTTCAGCCTCTTCAATCTTCACAGGCCCACATGAGTGCTGAAAGTAGTAATATATCTGGAGTCTGGATGCAACTCAAGCTGATGATACCCAGATTGTAGATCAATTTAAAAAATATTTTTGCACCATTTCTGTGAGAATGTCATCAACATTAGACGTCATGTTCCTTTCTCTATGAATATCTCGGTTGGCATGTTGCATATCCACACCTAATCTGATTTTACTAGGCTTCATAGGTTTAGTTGCCTCAGTGATTGGGGAGATCCAAGGAGTTGGGCCTTCCAAACGTTCAGTGACATCAGAAGCTTTGAGGTGTTGAAGTTCTTGCTCCACAAGCTTACGGACATGGGATTCACGTGTGAGGCTGAACAGAAGGCCTCACTCATGATCAATCTGCTATTTTACTTAAAAGTCTTTCAGTTGACCCAGTTGAGGATATTTCTGCACAGTGTTTTGGACAGAAGAATTTCTAACTCTGTTACTAGTTTCACAAGGTCCAGAGATACCGCACTACTGCGGCTGAGAGGAGTCTGCAGAGCACTCCACTACATAGACAGGTCCGTGATGGACTTTCCATCAGATACTACATCTGACTGAAATATACCACCTGGGGTGAGGCAGTAGCGGACCCAGAAGGAAGGATGTGGAATTTGGCACTTTGCAAAGTAGGTTTGTTCTGAAGCTGATTACAGGCGGCTTGACTAATAATGTTGACAGAGGCCCCTGTATCTGCAGCGAACCGGACCGCAAGGGCAACATGTGAGCTCACGGTGGGCCGATGGGGGTAGTAGTTGTTTTTAGTGCAGTGATGGGGAAGACAGCACTAAATCCTCCGGGGCACTCTCTAGTACAGGGATCAGCAGATCCTTACCAGATGGTAGTTGAGGTGCCCTTGATGGTATAGGTGTTTAGGGTGCTTTGGAGGCTGGGACCCTGGCTGTTCGTGACGCTAGTACTGTTAGGTGCAAAAGTTAGTGGTGGAAAAGATGAGGAGTCAATTGTAGTAGACAACAGAACTTTTCCTTGACCACTTGTCTCCAGGTAGTCAGTACAGTTCATTTATATAGTAAAGCAGTTATCCAAATATTGGCTCAGCTGTATTCCTTATAACAGACTTGGCAATTGCACCATGAGGAGTTTTCCTTCTCTCTTTATCTATCTATACTATGTCCACATTCTAGCACTCAGGTACTGGATAAAATAACTCTCACTGGTCAGTATAATCCACAGGGCGGCTCCCTAATGGCAGGCATCAGTCTTCTGCTCCATTCTTCGGAAAGGATGCTCACTGAAGAATGACGGTCCACTATGTCTATAGAGGGATGTGGTAAAGGATAATTCTGCGCACTAATCATCCGGCTGTGTCCAGGTACTTTTAGGTTCCTCCCGGTCACTGGTGCTTGTGAAGTCCATTGGTTAATTTAGCTCCAACCTCCACTAGACTTTCTCTATATACAGACGTAGACTCGCTGGTCTGTGCTGAGGTGCTGGAATACTGTTCTCTATGATCCCTTAGCTTGATCAGGGCCAAGGGGTGAAATGGCAGCTACATTATGGACTGGGCCTGTTCTGCTCCTCCATTAAGCTGCTCTCACACTCACTTTCTTCACATTCAACTCCCTTTAACCAACTCTATCAGCAAACCCCAGCTATATATACAAACCAGATTCCAAAAAAGTTGGGACACTAAACAAATTGTGAATAAAAACTGAATGCAATGATGTGGAGATGGCAAATGTCAATATTTTATTTGTAATAGAACGTAGATGACAGATCAAACGTTTAATCCGAGTAAATGTATCATTTTAAAGGAAAAATACGTTGATTCCAATTTTCACGGTGTCAACAAATCCCCAAAAAGTTGGGACAAGTAGCAATAAGAGGCTGGAAAAAGTAAATTTGAGCATAACGAAGAGCTGGAAGACCAATTAACACTAATTAGGTCAATTGGCAACATGATTGGGTATAAAAAGAGCTTCTCAGAGTGGCAGTGTCTCTCAGAAGCCAAGATGGGTAGAGGATCACCAATTCCCACAATGTTGCGCAGAAAGATAGTGGAGCAATATCAGAAAGGTGTTACCCAGCGAAAAATTGCAAAGACTTTGCATCTATCATCATCAACTGTGCATAACATCATCCGAAGATTCAGAGAATCTGGAACAATCTATGTGCGTAAGGGTCAAGGCCGTAAAACCATACTGGATGCCCATGATCTCCGGGCCCTTAAACGACACTGCACCACAAACAGGAACGCTACTGTAAAGGAAATCACAGAATGGCTCAGGAATACTTCCAGAAACCATTGTCAGTGAACACAATCCACCGTGCCATCCGCCATTGCCAGCTGAAACTCTACAGTGCAAAGAAGAAGCCATTTCTAAGCAAGATCCACAAGCTCAGGCGTTTTCACTGGGCCAGGGATCATTTAAAATGGAGTGTGGCAAAATGGAAGACTGTTCTGTGGTCAGACGAGTCACGATTTGAAGTTCTTTTTGGAAATCTGTGACGCCATGTCATCCGGACCAAAGAGGACAAGAACAACCCAAGTTGTTATCAACGCTCAGTTCAGAAGCCTGCATCTCTGATGGTATGGGGTTGCATTAGTGCGTGTGGCATGGGCAGCTTGCATGTCTGGAAAGGCACCATCAAAGCAGAAAAATATATTCAGGTTCTAGAACAACATATGCTCCCATCCAGACGTCATCTCTTTCAGGGAAGACCCTGCATTTTTCAACAAGATAATGCCAGACCACATTCTGCATCAATCACAACATCATGGCTGTGTAGGAGAAGGATCCGGGTACTGAAATGGCCAGTCTGCAGTCCAGATCTTTCACCTATAGAGAACATTTGGCGGATCATAAAGAGGAAGGTGCAACAAAGAAGACCCAAGACGATTGAACAGTTAGAGGCCTGTATTAGACAAGAATGGGAGAGCATTCCTATTTCTAAACTTGAGAAACTGGTCTCCTCGGTCCCCAGACGTCTGTTGAGTGTTGTAAGAAGAAGGGGAGATGCCACACAGTGGTGAAAATGACCTTGTCCCAACTTTTTTGGGATTTGTTTGTAGTGTCCCACTAGGTAAAGGTGGGCGCTACACAAGGTTAACATTGTCTTTTGCATTACTGTAATGTTGAATTATGCATTTCCCTGTGTTATCTGGGTGTCAGGCCTGTTAGGGTGTAGTTTAGCCTTCTAGACGTTAGAGGGAGCTAGAGAGCCCTAAGTATATATAGGTAGGCCCAGACAGGGGAGTGTCAGTGCATGCCAGGGAACTAGAAGCGACACCTAGTCACCCTGAAGCACCTGAGGCTAATCTAGCTAAGTAGAGACACCCCAGTAGTAGGAGAGCACCTCCTGGGAGCAACCTGCAGTTTCCCTCACAGCAAGGACAATACCACAAGTTTCAGCTAAGTAATCTGAGGGGCAGAAGTGTTTAATATAAAGCAAGTGCCAATACTGGAGGAAGGATTATATATACCAAGGATTCAAGCCAGCAATTAGGCATCCGGGCCTTGGGATCCAGCCAGCTAGAATAGCTGAGGGGATAGAGCAGCATTGTACTGCAAAGCATTAACTGTATACCCTCCAAGTATCTTGCAAGATTATACCTGCCATAGTGTGAAGTAAACCTGTTGTGCATTTGTACTGTCAAGGACTGCATTATCATCTACTGCAACTGCTTGTATAAAGTTGGATTGTTTCCTGAAGTAAAGCAACGTTTGGTTTACCAACTGCGTACTCTATTAATCCTCCTACAAATCGGTGTGCCACCGTTACAGGCACTGGCGTCACGAATCTTAAAGGGACCTTGCCTCAGGCACTCAAAACACCTGCAACATCCAGGGCACCTCACCCAACATCAGGCCAGGTCTCTACATCCAGAGTGTGCCCCAGAGAAACTTGTGTCTACCTCTCATTCACTGCCGCATGCCTGCCCAGGGTTCTCCTCCAAAAAGTTAGTAACCCTCGTTTGCCCATAACCGTGACCTCACTGTCGCTAAACCCTGCAGGTCTGGCGTGCTGCATAAATTGGCGTCACGAACAGGATACGATCATTCCTGCGCCATTGCGGATACAAAAACTGTGGGCCGTTATTTGCCTAAAAGTGACTAAGCCCTATTGCTTTATTGAAAAATTGCTGGGCCAAAGAACTGTAATAATTTGCGGTGTGAAGATTATATTGTATGGACTGTTTGCCGTTTGCGTAAGCCACCGCTTGCTGTCAGTGAATAGACAGCGATTTTTCCAAAGATGGCCGCTTAACCTGACTGGATTACAAGTGCGCATCGTGGGACACGTTTGGCGCGAAAAAGGACAAGGTGAAGTCGCCGCCCAGCCAAGAAGGAGGAAAAACGCCGCCCTGTCTGGAAAAAGGTGCCGCCTACCTGAATCCCGGAGCTGCGAGAGGCCGCGCCTACCTGCTGACGCTGTACGCAGGACGTCCAACGAACGTAGCCACGCATGTCGCGAGACTTGGAGCGAGCATCACCGGAGTAAGTACAGACTTTAATCTTCTGCTGGCCCCTTCCGTTTACCTTACCGGAACATTCCCGACCCCTGCTAGGGCACCGGAGAGGGTCCCCTATTAGTGACCAAAGACTTTACCTAAAAAAAAATATATTTTTACATTGTCGCTCCGGTCCGCTCCGCTGACATTTAAAGGGCCATACCCGCCTAGTAACGCCATGTCCGCACCTGAATAAAAAGGGGAGGGGGCCCCAGTCGTGCCTTCTGAAGTACCCGCAACCGACCCTAGGGCCCCTGCCGCCGCGGCACTATCAAGCCTGATGCCTCTAACCATGCCATATTATTTTGGGGTCCCCTGGTTCCCACGTTATTCAGGGGAAGCCCATAAGTTGAAGGACTTCAGGGACCAGATACTGGCCTTGTTCCGGCTCTATCCCATATCTGCCGAACAACAAATGGAAATCCTCCTAGCTCAGTTAGAAGGGGCCGCCCGCAGGGAAGTCATGTCATGGCCCCGTTCTGAAAAGAGTAGCCTGGAGCAGATTTTTGATCGCCTCGGCACCACATTTGAGGCCAGAACGGTGTCCGAAGTTAAAATGCGATTCTTCAGCAGAAAGCAGCAGCCTGGGGAGTCACTCCGCGATTTTGCCCTGTCCTTACAAGAGACACTAAGAGCTGTAGTTCAAGTGGATCCCAAAGAAGCTGAGGACCAGGACAGGACTCTTAGGGAGCAGTTCATTGCGGGTATAAGTACTGAACATTTAAAGGGCCAGCTGCAGATGTTGTCAGCTCAACACCCCCACTGTACATTTTTGGACTTTAAAGAATTGGCCATCAGTATACTAGGCCAGAACCCTGCCGCAGGGCCAGCAGCCTTCCCTGAACCTCAGGCTTGTCAGCCAAAGACTGTTAATGTGGGGCCCACTGGAGTCAGTCAGGCCACCCAGGCTCCAGTCACAGATGTAGTGGCAGCACTAATGGAGCAAGTGAACCATCTCACTCTGAGCTTAGAGAAAGTATGCAAGAAAATAGAGGAGTGGGAAAGACCCATACTACTGGAAGATGAAGGCCCTTTTCCTCCAAGACTCCCACCTGCCTATAGGGATGTATATCCAAAAGAACCTGATGGGCGACCGAGTTACCGGTCCAGAAGTAGAAAGCAGCCTGTCTGCCATCATTGTAAGAAATATGGACATACTGAATCCATGTGCTGGCAGTTAAACGGGCAACTCCTGAGGCAGAGGACCGCCCCTCGGGAGGTAGAACAGTAGGTCCAAAGGATCCAAGCTGGATGCCTAAATACGTGGGATCACGTCCAAAAATTTAAATATGTATCAACGGGGTACCCTTTGAAGCCCTTCTGGATACAGGGTCACAGGTCACCACCATCCAAAGACCTGCCTTTGACAAGTTCTGGGATCCAAGTCTCCTCACACTGCCACCAGAGTCCTGGCTAGATATCATTGCCAGCAACGGGAAGCCAGTGAAAGTTCACGGATACTGGGAACCTACTCTTCAGGTGGGAGAGACCACCTTACCACAGCAAGGTGTGATTGTGGTACAAGCTGGAGATAAAGGAGGACACCCTGTGATCCTATGGACCAATGTCCTTAAAAACTGTTACTCTGAAGTGCTTGAGGCATTGAACCAAACTATATCCTCAGCCTCGCCTGCTTCCAGAAGGGTCATCCAAAAGACTATTAGCGTGCTGTGCACTCAACAAAGGTTTGCCAACAAGAAAGGGGAAATTTGTACTGTTCGGATCCGGGACAACTGGCCAGTAATCCTGCCTCCAAATTCTCAGATCATCCTTTGCTGCCGTGCGGTGTTAGGGATCCAGGGTCAGGACTACCAAGCCCTAGTGGAACCCATCCAGATTGAGAATCATCCCTTCGTACGGACAGCCAAGAGTCTGGTGACCGTGTCCCAAGGTAAAGTGCATGTCCGTTTATTTAATTTTGGTGATCACCCCGTTACTCTTTTTAAGCACTGCCCCGTTGCTCAGCTTTTCCAAGTGTCTTTCCAGGATGTGATCCGTCTGCCTGCCACGGAGACGTTCCAGACCACACAGAGCAGCAGCGCCCCTGCCAGCGCCTCTACAGTATCCTGGTGGGAAGAACTTCATGTGGGGAACGAATCCACCCCGAAGGAGCAAATAGAGGGAGTTCTGAATCTGGTGAAAGAGCACCACAAGGCTTTCAGCAAGCACTCCACGGACTACGGAGAGGTCAGTGTAATCAAACACACCATACCCACTGGCTCTCATCCTCCTATCAAGGAGAGACACAGACCCATACCACCTACTACCTATCAGTCTGTGAAAGAGATGATACAAGAGATGAAAGACTCTAACATAATCCGGGACAGTCACAGTCCCTGGGCTGCGCCCCTAGTCCTTGTGCGAAAAAAAGATGGCAGCATAAGGTTCTGCGTGGATTACAGAAAGATAAATCAAATCACCCACAAAGATGCTTATCCACTACCACGCATTGAGGAGTCCTTGACTGCCCTGGGGTCATTAGCCTATTTCTCCACCTTGGACTTAACTAGTGGGTACTGGCAAGTACCTATGTAGTGTACGGGGACTGTAATGCCCGTCACTACAAAAGTGTCACTTGGTGTGCTATGTCATCTTTATAAATTGTCATGTAATGTAATGTTATGTATTTCCCTGTTACTGTGACACTTGCATGTACAGGCCTGCTAGGGGTGTCATTCCAGCTTCTAGTCACTAGAGGGAGCTAGAGAGCCCTAGTTTATATAAGGCCCAGACAGGGAAGCAAAAGTCAGTCTAGTCTAGAGCTCAGAAGCTTCTAGAGCCTGAGGAAGCTGAGAGGGAGACAGAGGCAAAGCGCAGAGAAGCAAGAGGTACTCAAGATAACAGAGGAGGTACTTTATAAAGCTAAAACCAAGGATATACGCCAGAGTTAAGGTATCGGGCCTTGGAGAAGATTTGCTATGTTCCAGGATCAGTCAGAGATAGAGTGCAAGCTCCTGTACTGCAAGTCCTGTGTTTCACACTCTGAAATCACCTTGCTCAATCTGTATTGCCTGCATCGACCGTATTGAAAAATCAACTGTATGCAAAGGAACTGCGCTTCCGTTAATGTCTCTATGTGGAAACTACTAAAGTTGGAGTTCTATTTTAATATCACGGTGTTCCTCAGTTATTCCTGCTATCAGCAAACGGCGTGCCACCGTTTAATTGGCACTGGCGTCACGAACATTTTCCTACCATCACCTGCCTATGCAGAGAGTCAGCCGTCTCAGGTTAGTGTCATTGCACTACTACACCCAGGAACACATTTCTACACACAACTTGAGTACGCTGCACCTCTCTTTTGGCGTCACGAACAGGATACGCACGCTTTCTAGTGCAAGAATACAGTTGCCCTGTGACCAAAGTGACAAATTGCCTGTTTTAATAAAGTGGACTTTGTGGACTGAAAAACATACCCAAAGTGTTCCTAAAACCTCCAAAAAGCGCTTTGCAGTGTTGCGCTATCAAGAGGAAGAAAATCGCCACATTGGAGTGTGGTTTTGTGGACTTTTTACAATCCTGCTTGCTGTCAGTGAATGGACAGCGTTTTGCTAAAGATGGCCACCGGCCGCCTGGAGTAAAGTTTCCCGCGCTGCTGAGGACCTTTGTGGGCGGATCCCTGCAAAGACACAGAGAATCCCGCCCCTCGTCATCATCGCACCGCCGCGGCCCTGCTTCTTCTACGTCACCGCGTACTCAGGACGTCCGGAATCTCGCGAGACTTGGCCTGCGCAAGCCCAGCGATACCGGTAAGCACTTGTAACCGGAGGGAAGGGGATTGTTCCGGCCCCTTTAGTCGCCAGCGGCCATATCTCAATAGACTACCATGTCAGAACCGGGAGTGCCTGAGCAGCCGGCCCCGGGAGAGCTTGCGGCTCCTAATAATCCTACAGCCCCCAGCATGATGCCCTTTACCATGCCTTACTATTTCGGGGCCCCATGGTTCCCCCGCTACAGAGGAGAGACCCATACCCTAAGGGACTTTAAAGAAAAGTTGCTGGCATTATTCAAACTGTACCCCATAAATGCCGACCAGCAAATGGAAATCCTGCTAGCGCAGCTGGAGGGAGCTGCCCGCAGGGAGGTATTATCCTGGCCTGCTACTGAGCGGAGTACTCTAGAACAGATATTCACCCGCCTCAGGGCCACTTTTGAAACTAGGACTGCCTCAGAGATAAAGATGCATTTCTTTGGCAAGAAACAGAAGTCCGGTGAGTCCCTCCGTGACTATGCCCTATCACTTCAGGAGGCTTTAGGGGCTGTAATTCAGATAGATCCCAAAGAGGCTGATAACCAGGACCAGACCCTGAGGGAACAATTTATCAACGAGGTGTCTAGTGAACAAATAGGGACCCAATTATATAAATAATAAAAATTCTGGGGTCCGCAGTATCTCCTGAGTTGAGCACCCCACCTGAGTCACCAGCCTGCAGGCCAAAACCGCTTATCACTAACCGAGCTGAGGCCGGCCAAGCTGTTCAAGTGTCAGCTACCGATACTATTGCCATGCTGACAGAGCAAGTAAATCACCTCACTAAAAGTCTAGAGAAAGTGTGCAGAAAAATAGAGGAATGGGAAAAACCCATAATGACAGAAGAAGAATTCCTGTCACCTCCTAGGCCGTTCCCACCTCCATACCAAGAGACTCACCCCAGGGATCCTGGGAGGCGTAATAGAGGTCACAAGAAGCCCGTGTGTACATACTGCAAAAAGCTGGGACACACAGAATCCACGTGCTGGCAGTGAAACGGGCAACCCCTGAGGCTGAGGACCACCCCTCGGGAGGTAGAACACTAGGTCCAGAGGATCCAAATTGGATGCCACGTTATGTAGGATCCCATCCTAAAATCAATATAGAGATCAACGGGGTCCCCTTTGAAGCCCTATTAGATACTGGGTCTCAGGTCACCACTATTCAGCTGCCTGCATTTGAAAAGTTCTGGGACACCAACCAGTTGACCCAACCGCCTGAATCCTGGGTGGAAATTATCGCCAGCAATGGCAAACCAGTAAAGATTCATGGATACTGGGAACCCACCCTGCAGGTGGGAGAAGTAACCCTGCCTCAACAGGGAGTGATCGTAGTACAGGCCGGTGACAGAGGAGGACATCCTGTCATTCTAGGCACCAATGTCTTCAAAAACTGTTATTCAGAAATACTTGCTGTATTACATCAGACTTTGCCCACTGCTTCCTCTGCATCCAGGAGGGTGATTCAAAAGACTATTACTGTGTTAAGTGCCCAACAGAGGTTTGCTAATGGGAAAGGAGAAATTTGTACTGCCAGGATTAGTGATATTAAGCCTGTGACTTTGCCTCCTAATTCTCAAACTCTTTTATGGTGTCGTGCTGTCCTGGGAGTCCAAGGCCGAGATTATCCAGCCCTGGTAGAACCAATCCAGATGGAGGATTACCCTTATGTGAGAGCTGCCAAGTGCCTGGTGAACGTCTCCCAAGGTAAAGTACCTGTCCGTCTGATTAACCTGAGTGATCATCCTGTTGCGCTTAATAAGCATTGCCGTGTTGCCCAGCTGTCCCAGGTGTCCTTCCAAGACATCATTCGTCTTCCAGTGACAGAAAAGCCGCCAGCTGCAGTCAGCGGATGTTCGCCGGTGACCCAGCCACAGGTGCCCTGGTGGGAAGAGCTCCATGTAGGGGACGAGACTACCCCCCAACATCAACAAGAAGGGATTCTACAGCTTGTCAAGGAGCACCACCAGGCCTTCAGTAAGCATGCTACTGACTATGGAGAGGTTAGTGCCATACAACACACCATACCTACTGGCTCTCACCCTCCTATCAAGGAGAGATACAGACCCTTACCGCCTACTTCCTATCAGACTGTAAAAGAAATGATCCAAGAGATGAAAGACTCTAATGTAATCCGGGACAGCCGTAGTCCGTGGGCTGCACCCCTGGTCCTTGTAAAGAAGAAGGACGGTGGTATCCGTTTCTGTGTGGATTATAGGAAAATTAATCAAATAACCCACAAAAATGCATACCCACTGCCCCGCATTGAGGAGTCACTAACTGCTCTGGGCTCCTCTGCCTATTTCTCCACATTGGACTTGACCAGTGGCTACTGGCAAGTACCCATGGCCCCTGCAGATAGGGAAAAGACTGCTTTCACTACTCCCATGGGCCTGTATGAATTCAATTGTATGCCGTTCGGGCTATGTAATGCCCCAGGAACTTTCCAGAGACTAATGGAGCGGTGTTTGGGTCACAAAAACTTCGAAACAGTGCTGCTGTATCTAGATGACGTCATTGTGTACTCAAAAACATATGAAGACCATCTGAAACATTTGGCAGAAGTATTTGAAATCCTTATCAAATATGGCTTGAAGGTAAAGCCATCCAAGTGTCACCTGCTCAAACCTGCAGTAAGATACCTGGGGCATGTGGTCAGCGGAGAGGGCGTGCAACCTGACCCTGATAAGCTAGCGGCTGTCCGTAATTGGCCGGTTCCTACTACCGTCAAAGAGGTGAGGAGTTTTCTTGGTTTTGCCGGCTACTATAGACGTTTTATCCCCCATTTTTCTCAAATAGCTGATCCTATCCAGGAACTCTTGAGGGGGCAACCCAAAAAGAGTCCTAGAACTCCTGTGCCCATTGAGTGGAATGAGGAAAGAGAGATAGCGTTCCAATTGCTAAAAAAGAAACTGACCGAGCCTCCCGTGTTAGGTTACCCAGATTATAGCAAGCCTTTCCATCTTTATACCGATGCTAGCAAGCGAGGCCTGGGAGCGGTGTTAGCCCAAATCCAAGAGGGAAAAGAGAGAGTGATAGCATATGCAAGCCGCTCCCTGAAAGGAGCTGAGAAAAATGACCAGAATTATAGTTCCTTCAAACTAGAGTTCCTGGCATTAGTGTGGGCGGTGACAGAAAAATTCAAGGATTATCTAGCCGCCACCCCATTCACTGACAATAACCCTCTGGCACATCTAAATACAGCTAAATTGGGGGCCTTGGAGCAGAGATGGGCCTCTCGCCTTGCCAACTATAATTTCTCTGTAAAGTATCGTGCTGGACGTACTAATGATAATGCTGATGCTTTATCCAGGCTTCCCACAGAGACAGCTCCTGATGATGTGCGAGATGCTTGGGAGGATGTAGAGATGCCGGCTTTCTATAACAAATTTGCTCAACAGGATCAGGCTCGAGCTACCAATGACAGAGCTGCAGTTCCTTCACCCTCCAGTAGGCCTGATCCTAAAGAAGAAAGGTGGGTGAAACTACAGTCTGAAAGTAGAGTGCTGGGTGAGTTGTTGGACTTCATTACTAGTGGCAGAGCCCCTGAGAGGATTCGGCGCAAGAGTGCAGATCCTGAGCTCATCAAACTGTGGAGACAGCGCCATCAACTCTTCATACAAAAGGGCCTATTGCTACGGAGAAGCCTAGACCCAGTGTCCAACGAGAGAGTGCACCAGATTCTCATACCCCGACGAGATGCAGGTATGGTGTTGGAGATGTACCACAATCAATCCGGTCACTTTGGGGTCCAAAAGACTGAGGCTACTATCCGCCAGCGGTTTTACTGGGTGGGCATGAGAGAAGACATGGAGAAGTGGTGTCGGGAGTGTGTAGCCTGTGCCTTAAAACGAAGTGAGCACCATGATCAGAGGGCACCACTGAGACCCATTGTAAGTACCCGTCCTCTTGAACTTGTCGCCATCGACCATGTGAAACTGGAGCCTAGTCGCTCAGGGTATGCTTATGCCATGACTATTATTGACCATTTCACAAAGTTTGTTGTAGCAGTGCCTGTGAGAGACCAGACAGCCAAGACTACAGCAAAAATGTTCTGGAAGCACTTCCTCCTGCCCTATGGATGTCCGGAAAAGATCCTCACCGATCAAGGACCTGCTTTTGAGTCCCATCTGTTCCATGAACTGTGCTGCTTACACAACTGTAAGAAAATCCGGACAACGGCCTACCATCCTCAAGGTAACGGATTATGTGAAAAAATGAATCAGACCTTGATAGAGATGCTGAGGGCCGTGCCTCCTGAGAACAGAGGAGATTGGCCCAGTCTGTTGCCACAGCTCATGTTCACATACAATCATACCATACATTGTTCCACCGGGTATACCCCTTTTTACTTGATGTTTGGGCGCCAAGGGACATTGCCTGCTGACCATTCATTAGACATACACGTACCTGATTGCATTAACCCATTACCTAACACCGACTGGGTTGCTGAACATCAAAGGCGATTGAATACAGCCAAAGCCATTGTTCAGGAGCGTATGGACTATGCTAGGGACCGACAGCAGAGAGACTATGATCAAGCAGCCCATGCAGAACCCTTGACAATAGGGGCTGTGGTATGGTTAAAGAATAACCGGCGTACCAGTAAATTGGACAATAAATGGGAGCGAAGTCCCTATGTTGTCACGGCAATCCCAAATGTTGGAACTCACACTTATGAGATCACCCGGGAAGACAAGGGATCCCAAATTGTACACCGAAACCGGTTAAAGCTCTGCCTGGCACCAGAACCTAGTGCTGAGAGTTCTGGATCTGAATATCCTGTGTCAGAGTCAGCAATACAGCCCGAGGATCCTATGCAGGCTGTTAGTAATCTGAGGTATGATGCTGATCCCATGCATTGGCTTCTGACACCTTGGTTGAACTTGCTGGTGCCTGCTCCGGCACCTACTGTAGCTTCACCTCTGGAAGAGCTGGTTCAAGATGCACCGGATCCAGTTCCCCCTCTAGTGGATCTAATTGTTCCAGTTGTTCCTGACCAAGATCTCCCTGATGGAGATCCTCCTGTTGCTCCTCTCTCTTCTACCTCGTTGCTAAGGGAAGAGGAGACCCCTGTTTTGAGAAGGTCCATCCGGATGACCAGGGGACGCCCGCCAGTCCGTTTAGGAGACTTTGACTATTCTGGTGGTGTCTCCTCCCAAACAGTTGCCACTGGCAATACCTTACTTGACATTTGTGCGCAAGAATGGACTCCTCCACGCGAGCCCTTGCCTGTGTTACACCCACAGGAAACTCCTGGGTAGTTCCGTTTTTATACTGTTTTATCTATTTTGCTGTTCTGTTATGGACTTATTCATTGTCATGGACTATCCTGGTTATAATGTTACGCTGTGCCAGGTCAGCGCCCCAGTTCCATTCATTATCCTGAGGAGAAGAGAACGACGCCCCTTGTCACCACCCTTCATCTTTGCCAATTGGACCTGATATGAATGTAAATGCAGATGAATTACATGTATGTATGCCTGCACGTCACTTTTTTCTGTTTCAGGTAGAGATTCCAGTTGGGCGAGCCCTGATGGAGTACGAGGTCGTACTCAGCTTAAAGCAGTGGGGTATGTAGTGTACGGGGACTGTAATGCCCGTCACTACAAAAGTGTCACTTGGTGTGCTGTCGTCCCCCCTTAATTATGGGGAAGTTGGTATATGTCATCTTTATAAATTGTCATGTAATGTAATGTTATGTATTTCCCTGTTACTGTGACACTTGCATGTACAGGCCTGCTAGGGGTGTCATTCCAGCTTCTAGTCACTAGAGGGAGCTAGAGAGCCCTAGTTTATATAAGGCCCAGACAGGGAAGCAAAAGTCAGTCTAGTCTAGAGCTCAGAAGCTTCTAGAGCCTGAGGAAGCTGAGAGGGAGACAGAGGCAAAGCGCAGAGAAGCAAGAGGTACTCAAGATAACAGAGGAGGTACTTTATAAAGCTAAAACCAAGGATATACGCCAGAGTTAAGGTATCGGGCCTTGGAGAAGATTTGCTATGTTCCAGGATCAGTCAGAGATAGAGTGCAAGCTCCTGTACTGCAAGTCCTGTGTTTCACACTCTGAAATCACCTTGCTCAATCTGTATTGCCTGCATCGACCGTAGTGAAAAATCAACTGTATGCAAAGGAACTGCGCTTCCGTTAATGTCTCTATGTGGAAAGAAGACAATTCTCGGATTTTGTTGCATATCTCAACAATAACGAGATAGGTATGCATTTTACCTCAGAGATTGATGAGTGCAGCCTGGCTTTCCTAGACCTATATATTACTCTGAATAACGGTGTAATAACTACAAAAACGTACAGGAAGCCAACAGCTGCAAACAATTTACTTAGATGGGAGAGTCACCACCCAGTGAACCTCAAGTGCGGAATCCCAAAGGGACAATATCTTAGGGTCCGCAGAAACTGTAGTAACAACTCAGACTTTTATAAACAGGCCAGAGACCTAAAGAACAGATTTAATGAAAGAGGTTACCCTGACCGTCCACTACAGAATGCCTTTAAATCGGCCCTAAATACTGAAAGAAGGGAACTCCTGTCCTCAAAACAAGGGACAGAGTTAGAAACAGACCCCATCTTCCGTATTATAGGAACCTATGATAATCAGAGCAGAGAAGTGAGGGAGATATTTCAAAAGTACTGGGACATGCTCTTGACGGATAATGATGTGAAAGACATCCTCCCCACATACCCGGCTATAACATATCGTAGGGGACGGTCACTGGGTGATAGGTTTGTTCACAGCCACTATACCCCTGTCAAAAAAACAGGCACGTGGCTTGATAGAAGGCCTCTTGGTACCTTTAGATGCGGCTCATGTATTGCCTGCCCACATATTGTCCAAACAAAAACATTTACAAGCAATACTACTAAGAAAATATACACCATTAGGGATTTTGCAAACTGCAAAACCACAGGGGTTGTGTATTTGTGTACTTGCTCATGTAACCTACAATATGTGGGTAAGACCAAGAGAGAACTTAGAAGGAGGATCGGGGATCATCTCGGTGACGTGCGACATAAACGTGATACCCCTATAGCTAGACACATACAGAATTTCCATGATGGGAATAGCATGTCACTGAGATTTTGTGTAATTGAGGTAATCCGCCCATCCGCTAGAGGTGGGGACCTCAATAAAAGGATCCTACAAAAGGAGGCAGAGTGGACTCACAGGTTAAAAACTGTGAGTCCACTGGGCCTCAATGAAATGTTGTCATACGCATGCTTCATTTAATTCCGGTTGTGTCTGAAATGACTCATTGACCACTGATCAAGATAAAATATATATACAGTGGGGGAAATAATTATTTAACCCCTCACTGATTTTGTAAGTTTGTCCAATGACAAAGAAATGAAAAGTCTCAGAACAGTATCATTTCAATGGTAGGTTTATTGTAACAGTGGCAGATAGCACATCAAAAGGAAAATCGAAAAAATAACTTTAAATAAAAGATAGCAACTGATTTGCATTTCATTGAGTGAAATAAGTATTTGAACCCTCTAACAAAAAAAGACTTAATACTTGGTGGAAAAACCCTTGTTTGCAAGCACAGAGGTCAAACGTTTCTTGTAATTGATGACCAAGTTTGCGCACATTTTAGGAGGAATGTTGGTCCACTCCTCTTTGCAGATCATCTCTAAATCCCTAAGGTTTCGAGGTTGTCTCTGTGCAACTCTGAGCTTGAGCTCCCTCCATAGGTTTTCGATTGGATTAAGGTCCGGAGACTGACTAGGCCACTCCATGACCTTAATGTGCTTCTTCTTGAGCCACTCCTTTGTTGCCTTTGCTGTATGTTTTGGGTCATTGTCGTGCTGGAACACCCATCCACGACCCATTGTCAGTTTCCTGGCAGAGGGAAGGAGGTTGTCGCTCAGGATTTCACGATACATGGCTCCGTCCATTTTCCCGTTTATGCGAATAAGTTGTCCTGTGCCCTTAGCAGAAAAACACCCCCAAAGCAAAATGTTTCCACCCCCATGCTTGACGGTGGGGACGGTGTTTTGGGGGTCATAGGCAGCATTTTTCTTCCTCCAAACACAGCGAGTTGAGTTAATGCCAAAGAGCTCTATTTTGGTCTCATCAGACCACAGCACCTTCTCCCAGTCACTCTCTGAATCATTCAGGTGTTCATTGGCAAACTTCAGACGGGCCTGCACATGTGCCTTCCTGAGCAGGGGGACCTTGCGAGCCCTGCAGGATTTTAATCCATTGCGGTGTAATGTGTTTCCAATGGTTTTCTTGGTGACTGTGGTCCCTGCTAATTTGAGGTCATTAACTAACTCCTCCCGTGTAGTTCTAGGATGCTTTTTCACCTTTCTTAGAACCATTGACACCCCACGAGGTGAGATCTTGCGTGGAGCCCCAGAGCGAGGTCGATTGATGGTCATTTTGTGCTCCTTCCATTTTCGAACAATCGCACCAACAGTTGTCACCTTCTCTCCCAGCTTCTTGCTAATGGTTTTGTAGCCCATTCCAGCCTTGTGCAGGTCTACAATTTTGTCTCTGACATCCTTGGACAGCTCTTTGGTCTTTCCCATGTTGGAGAGTTTGGAGTCTGCTTGATTGATTGATTCTGTGGACAGGTGTCTTTTATACAGGTGACTAGTTAAGACAGGTGTCCTTAATGAGGGTGACTAATTGAGTAGAAGTGTCTAACCACTCTGTGGGAGCCAGAACTCTTAATGGTTGGTAGGGGTTCAAATACTTATTTCACTCAATGAAATGCAAATCAGTTGCTATCTTTTATTTAAAGTTATTTTTTCGATTTTCCTTTTGATGTGCTATCTGCCACTGTTACAATAAACCTACCATTGAAATGATACTGTTCTGAGACTTTTCATTTCTTTGTCATTGGACAAACTTACAAAATCAGTGAGGGGTCAAATAATTATTTCCCCCACTGTATGTGTAAAATGGACCAAGCAGGAATATAATATATTGACCGTGATAGGTCAGATTTTTGATATCTATATGTGTACAGCAATATATTTAATGGGGTTTATCTGGATATCTCTACAATAAAAACACCCTATTTAGTGTCTGTTCACTATGTCCTACCTATATAAACCACTGAGCCCTAAATAGAATTTACCTTTACTTGCCTTATATTGGTACTAGTCATCTCCCTACTTGAGATATTACCCTAAAATAATAAAAATCACTAATTCATTGGGATATATTCTGCAATGAACCAAATAGAAAGTACAGAGAACCCATTAGTAAATCCTAATATAGTATCTGTAAGCCTGGGGGATCCTTTGCCGCTGAAGTATTTCATACTTTGCGCAGGTTTTTTATTAAGTTGCCTTGAACATTGGGTTGAAGTCTCTCAACATATCTGGCACTAATATAATACATCTGATCATGCGCCGCCTGAAGCGCAAGACCTATCCTCATGCGCTTCACAATGGACCCCTCCCCCTGACCTATGCGCATGCGCGAATAAAACACATCCATCTCCGGATGTGCCACTGAGAATGCGCAAGGTGGAGCACATGATCTCACTCGGTGCGTTCCACAGCAGACCTCGCTGGCCTCTGCGCATGCGCGGTCAAGGCAGTTCCGCTTCCGGACACACGAGCTGGAACGCACGCCATAACACGCGGATATACGAGCTGGAACGCACGCCACAATATGCGGTAAGCGACACACCGCTATCGAATCAAGGTTAATTTTAAAGGGTATTTAAGGGGACAGTTTCAGACACTCGTTCTGGACTGCATCTACCCAGTGGGCTTATCCAAGAAAAGAAAGTGATTGCGCTTGACGGTTACCTAGCCGCAACTTTATCAGAATTTACCCCCTGATGAATCTGACAGTATCCACTGTCAGAGGAAACGCGTCGGGACCTAAAAGAGAAAAACGACATCTAGCTGTTGATACTGGAGGACTCCTCTGTAGGGTGAGAAGAATAGGGAGAGCCACCGATAAGTGGGGTCGCTCCTTCTGGGGTGATTCTCCCGCAATTAGGCGGGAGACCTCTCCGCTTTCAGGCAGGGCCACACTAGCTGAATAGGGATACTTCTCCTCCTCTAGTGTCCCAGGACCCAGAACGTGTGGCACCTAACAAACATTAACGTTACTTTCCAGCATTCCAAGCCACCTCTGGGGATCGTATAGAGCCATCTACTTGCCTGGATACCCGGAAAGAAGGACGATTTACCCTGTATGCAACAAACCGTGAGTTACAAACATAAGGTGTAACCCAACAGCATCCTCACCCAGCATCTAGTACCTCGTACATGTATCTATATATACAATTTATTACAGCCTGATGCATCATACGCAGTCTATTAATATTGTATATGTGGGACTTATTTTAAAATTGAATATTATAAAAGTTACGTTTTAGTAGGATAATAACTCAGTGAAACAATATATACTCCTACAACATTTCTAATCTAACCATTTCTGTGATTTTTTTCTCTATGTGGAAACTACTAAAGTTGGAGTTCTGTTTTAATATCACGGTGTTCCTCAGTTATTCCTGCTATCAGCAAACGGCGTGCCACCGTTTAATTGGCACTGGCGTCACGAACATTTTCCTACCATCACCTGCCTATGCAGAGAGTCAGCCGTCTCAGGTTAGTGTCATTGCACTACTACACCCAGGAACACATTTCTACACACAACTTGAGTACGCTGCACCTATGGCCCCAGAAGATCGAGAAAAGACTGCTTTCACTACACCTATGGGCCTGTTTGAATTTAACTACATGCCGTTTGGACTGTGTAACGCTCCAGGGACATTTCAACGGCTAATGGAATGTTGTTTAGGCCATAGGAACTTTGAAACCGTATTGTTATATCTAGATGACGTCATTATATACTCCAAGACGTATGAGGACCACTTAGAACACCTGGCGGAAGTGTTCCAAGTCCTTACCAAATATGGCCTCAAAATCAAGCCATCAAAGTGCCACCTGCTGAAACCAGCGGTAAAATACCTAGGGCACGTTGTCAGTGCCGAAGGAGTACAGCCTGATCCTGATAAACTTGCTGCTGTCCGCAATTGGCCTACTCCTACCACCGTAAAAGAGGTGAGAAGCTTTCTCAGTTTCGCAGGGTATTACAGGCGTTTCATTCCCCATTTCGCACAAATTGCGGATCCAATCCAGGAACTCCTGAGGGGGCATCCAAAGAAGAGCCCAAAAACTCCAATTTCTGTTGAATGTAACGAAGAACGGGAAATTGCCTTTCAGCTCCTAAAGAGGAAGTTGACTGAACCCCCTGTTCTGGGTTACCCAGATTATCAGAAGCCATTCCACCTCTACACAGATGCCAGTAAAAGAGGCCTGGGGGCCGTGTTGGCTCAAGTGCAAGATAACAAAGAGAGGGTAATTGCCTACGCCAGCAGATCTCTGAAGGGAGCTGAAAAGAACGACCAGAACTACAGTTCCTTCAAGCTGGAGTTTCTTGCCTTAGTGTGGGCTGTGACCGAAAAGTTTAAAGACTATCTCGCTGCCACACCATTTGTTGCCTTCACGGACAATAATCCCCTGGCGCATCTGAATAGAGCCAAATTAGGGGCACTGGAGCAAAGATGGGCCTCCCGCCTTGCCAATTATGACTTCACTGTGAAATACCGGGCAGGCTGCTCCAACGATAACGCTGATGCCCTGTCGCGGCTTCCCACTACAGAAGCCCCGGATGAACCAAAGGATGCCTGGGAAGAGGTGGAAATGCCAGCGTTCTACAATAAATTTGCCCAGCAGGATAATATCCGTACTGAAAACCTCCCTGCTGATGATCCTCCCTCATCAGATGTTCCTGAGTCCAGAGGCGACCAAGAAAGGTGGATTAAGCTCCAGTCCGAAAGTAGAGTCCTCGGTGAACTGCTCGACTTCCTCACCAGTGGAAAAACCCCAGAGAGAATCCGCAGGAAGAGTGCAGACCCAGAACTAGCGAGACTGTGGAGACATCGCCACCAACTATTCCTTCAAAGAGGCCTGTTGCTCAGAAGGAGTCTGGATCCAGTGTCCTGTGATAGGATATATCAGATCCTCATCCCACGTCGAGATGCCAGTCTGGTGCTAGAAATGTACCACAACCAGTCCGGACACTTCGGCGTGCAGAATGTGCTGTTCCTTTCATATTGAATTTCTGCACTGTATTATTTCTTGTTTTACCTATGTTGTTTAAGTCTATTGTCCTCTGCTGCCATCTGCTGGCCGGAATTTGTATGCTGCACGCCTCGTTCGTTGTCTATAAAGTTTTATCTCTGGGCGTGGTTTTAGCAGCCTTGGGCCTGGTCACTTCCTGTAGCCTTTTTCAGTGCTGCATTCTTTGTGACTGGAGACACACACCTCGGCTTGTGAAGGCATCAGTTTTTGACCAGCAGTAGCCTCAGCAGTTAGCCTCAGGAAAGACATCCACATGACAGCATCTACTGCATTCCTGTATTGCATCACCGTATGTCACTGCTCTGGATCAAATAAACCCACGTTTGATTGTATCCTCATGTCTACGTCTGGATCCATCTAACCTGAGCATCTGCCGGTCCGGTCTGCTCCACTGCTTGGATACGAAGGTAGGACAGTCACAAAGCCATTATCAGTTACACCTTCATTCGCCTTTATGTGGGGACAGAACAGTCAAAAACTGCCTTAAAGCCTTATACCCAGTCAATATCCGTCTGAATGTCCAATGCCCGGCTACAGATTCCCTCAGAGTCCAGTACCACACTCAGGAACCTCCCCTGCAACAGGCCCACTCCCAGCAAATCTGCCCAGCAACAGTGCACGTCCCATAAGCCCAAGGGGAAGCACGGCGTGTCCGCAGTAGATATACTCTCGCCTGGAAGTCCTCCACTACTCGCCAAGCCACTTTCTACATCCTATATTAACCCTTGCTCGCATGATATAAGAACTGTTCACGCACACGGGGCCTCCCTTAACCCCTTAAGGACACAGCCTTTTTACACCTTAGGACCAGGCCATTTTTCAAAAATCTGACCAGAGTCCCTTTAAGTGCTGATAACTTTAAAACGGTTTGACTTATCCAGGCCGTTCTGAGATTGTTTTTTCGTCACATATTGTACTTCATGACACTGGTAAAATGGAGTCAAAAAAAAAATTTTTTTTGCACCAAAAAATACCTAATTTAACAAAAAATTGAAAATTTTTTGCAAATTTCAAAGTATCAGTTTCTCTACTTCTGTAATACATAGTAATACCCCCAAAAATTGTGATGACTTTACATTCCCCATATGTCTACTTCATGTTTGAATTGTTTTGGGAATGATATTTTATTTTTTGGGGATGTTATAAGGCTTAGAAGTTTAGAAGCAAATCTTGAAATTTTTCCGAAATTTACAAAAACTCAATTTCTAGGGACCAGTTCAGGTCTCAAGTCACTTTGCGAGGCTTACATTATAGAAACCACCCAAAAATGACCCCATCTAAGAAACTACACCCCTCAAGGTATTCAAAACTGATTTTGCATACGTTGTTAACTCTTTAGGTGTTGCACAAGAGTTATTGGCAAATAGGGAGGAAATTTGAGAATTTCATTTTTTTGTCTAATTTTTCATTTTAACCCATTTTTTCCACTAACAAACCAAGGGTTAACAGCCAAACAAGACTGTATCTTTATTGCCCTGACTTTGCCATTTACAGAAACACCCAATATGTGGCCGTAAACTACTGTACGGCCACACAGCGGGGCGTAGAGTGAAAGGTGCGCCATATGGTTTTTGGAAGGCTGATTTTTATGGACTGGTTTATTTACACCATGTCCCATTTGAAGCCCCCTGATGCACCCCTAGAGGAGAAACTCCCTAAAAGTGACCCCATCTAAGAAACTACACCCCTCAAGGTATTCAAAACTGATTTTACATACGTCGTTAACCCTTTAGGTGTTGCACAAGAGTTATTGGCAAATGGCGATGAAATTTGAGAATTTCATTTTTTTGCCTAATTTTCCATTTTAACCCATTTTTTCCACTAACAAAGCAAGGGTTAACAGCCAAACAAGACTGTATCTTTATTGCCCTGACTCTGCTGTTTACAGAAACACCCCATATGTGGCCGTAAACTACTGTACGGGCACACAGCGGGGCGTAGAGTGAAAGGTGCGCCGTTTGGTTTTTGGAGGGCTGATTTTGCTGGACTGTTTTTTTGGCACCATGTCCCATTTGAAGCCCCCCTGATGCACCCCTAGATTATAAACTCCATAAAAGTGACCCCATCTAAGAAACTACACCCCTCAAGGTATTCAAAACTGATTTTACAAACTTTGTTAACCCTTTAGGTGTTGCACAAGATTTAATGGAAAATAGAGATACAATTTCAAAATTTCACTTTTTTGGCAGATTTTCCATTTTAATATTTTTTTTCCAGTTACAAAGCAAGGGTTAACAGCCAAACAAAACTCATTATTTATGACCCTAATTCTGTAGTTTACAGAAACACCCCATATGTGGTCGTAAACCGCTGTACGGGCACACGGCAGGGCGCAGAAGGAAAGGAACACCATATGGTTTTTGGAAGGCATATTTTGCTGGACTGGTTTTTTTTGACACCATGTCCCATTTGAAGCCCCCCTGATGCACCCCTAGAGTAGAAACTCCAAAAAAGTGACCCCATTTTAGAAACTACGGGATAGGGTGGCAGTTTTGTTGGTACTAGTTTAGGGTACATATGATTTTTGGTTGCTCTATATTACACTTTTTGTGCGGCAAGGTAACAAGAAATAGCTTTTTTGGCACCGTTTTTTTTTTTGTTATTTACAACATTCATCTGACAGGTTAGATCATGTGGTAATTTTATAGAGCAGGTTGTCACGGACGCGGCGATACCTAATATGTATACAATTTTTTTTATTTATGTAAGTTTTACACAATGATTTCATTTTTAAAACCAAAAAAATGTTTTAGTGTCTCCATAGTCTAAGAGCCATAGTTTTTTCAGTTTTTGGGCGATTATCTTGGGTAGGGTATGATTTTTGCGGGATGAGATGACGGTTTGATTGTTACAATTTTGGCGTACATGCGACTTTTTTGATAACTTTTATTACCTTTTTTGGGAAGTAAGGTGGGCAAAATTTCAATTTCATCATAGTTTTTTATTTTTTATTTTTATGGTGTTCACCGTTCGGGTAAAGTAACATGACCGTTTTATAGATCAGGTCGTTACGGACGCGGCGATACCAAACATGTGTAGGGAATTTTATTTTTTTCATTTTTTATCAGTGATAAATGTGTTTTTTGATTTTTACTTTTTTTTCACTTTTATTCACTTTTTTTTGACCCAGACCCACTTGGTTCTTGAAGATCCAGTGGGTCTGATGTCTGTATAATACAGTACAGTACAATATATATTGTTCTGTACTGTATTTTACTTACACTGAACAGATCTATGCCTTTCAGCACAGATCTGTTCAGCACCATGGACAGCAGGACGCCTGAGAGGCGTCCTGTTGCCATGGGAACCTTCCCCGTCTGCTCAGTACTGCTCAGAACTTCGCAGACGGGGAAGGGTAAGGAGGGGATCTCTCGGGGGGCTCTCTGGGGGCTCTCTCCCTCCCCATCGGGGGGCTGCAAAGGCACAGCAGCCCCCCGATGGGAGAGGGAGGGAGCTCCCTGCGCTGTTAACCTTTTCCATACAGCGGTCCGTACGGACCGCTGTATGGAAAGGGTTAAACGGCTGACATCGCATCGCAGATGTCAGCCGTTTATACCAGGGTGCCAGCAATGTGCTGGCACCCTGGTATCCCCACTAGACACCAACGATTATACAAGGGGAGGCGGGCGGGGGATCGCGATCCCGCCTGCCGCACCGCCCGCCTCCCGCACCGCCCACACCGCCCGCAACCCTCCCCCTGCACCTCCCGCCACCATAAAAATCATTCGGGGGTGCAGGGGGGGGTGAATAAAACTTTTTTTTTTAGGCATATAAAGTTTCTGATCCCCGCGGTCAGGGACCGCGGGGACCAGAAACTTCAGAAATCGCAGCAAACCGCAGGTCTGAATTGACCTGCGGTTTGCCGCGATCGCCGACATGGGGGGGTCACGGGACCCCCCCGCGCATTTAGCCTAGGTGCCTGCTCAATGATTTGAGCAGGCACCGGGTTCCGATCACTGCCAGCCACACGGCAGTGATCGAAAATACACAGGGCGTACATGTACGCCCTGTGTCCTTAAGTACCAGGGCACAAGGGCGTACCTGTACGCCCTATGTCCTTAAGAGGTTAAACCAAACCCCGCAATTCACTCAAAACACCTTGGGAAACTCATCGGGGTGCCTCATCTGAGCCGCACTGCAATTTTCAGCCCCCAATTCAAAAGTTCGATTTCTTAAAGAGACAGCGCACCTTAAATCAAAATGTCCGAAAAGGACCTTGTACAGTTCCCCAGTGATGAAACAAAGCAAATGCAACCTGATACTGATCATTATGAAGAGCTGGAGGTAGAAACCACACTTCCAGCAGACCAAGTCACGCGACCAAGGCGCTCTCTCAAACCAACTATAAAGGTCACGGAAAACTATCACACCAGGAAAGATGAGCTATGTGACAACCTGGAAGAGCTATGGGAACGAGTTTCCTCCCTCATATCAGGACTTAAGTCCTCCTCAGGCGATGCCACCAGCTTACAAGTTGCCGTCGGGCGGCTGAACGCAGCCCATGAAAGATACAAGAGACTGTCCACAAGGTATATAACCTTTCTAAAAGACTCTAATATTGAAGAAGCCCCGTCAGAATTGTGCAAGGCAGAATCAATAGACAGACAAAGAGACGCCATGGTGCTGGGTGCTAAAGATAAAGTGGAACTCCGTATCTCTCATTTGCAAGAAACTAGATCACACAGATCGCATTCATCCAAACATTCCTCGCGGTCCTACAGATCATCATGCTCTAGAAGCTCCACCCTGAGTGAAAGATTACTAGAGGCCCGCATAAATGCAGAGCAATCCAAAGTGAGGCGTTCCTTCACCGAAAAAAAAGTGCTTGCGAGGGCAGAAGCACAGACGGCGGCGGCCAAGAGGGCAGAAGCGGAGGCAGAAGCCAAGAGGGCAGAAGCAGAGGCAGAAGCCAAGAGGGCAGAAGCAGAGGCTCGAATAAAGATCCTTGAATCAGAGAGGGAAGAGGAAATCGCATTAGCAAAAGTAAGACTACTTGAGCAAGCATTGAGCCAAGGCCTTGATTCAGTCTGCTTACCACCAGAGGAGATAGACGATCCAGCTGATCGCACCAGCGACTACATACTGAAACAGTTATCTGCACCACCCCCAGTGTGCAGTACTATCCAAGCCAACAACACTGAAACCTCCAAGTCAGCTCTACCCGCAGTGCCAGTGACACCCATAGCACCCGAGCAATCCAATAACAGTTGCCCAGACGCGCCCTCTCAAGGACAGTTATTACAGCAAGATGGCTACCAGGTGTTTCCTGGCCTACCTCCACAGCTCAAGCAGCAGTCATCAGAATCTACAGAGGCTAGACCACAGCTCAACCCTGCAGCAACATCATTCTACCCGGAAGCATCTCACCCTTTCACGCCACGCAACCTATACGCCCCAGGGGCATCACAAGTTGTCATGGCAACAAGCAGTGAGAAATCAGATATGTCTGAGTTTGTCAGGTTTATGGTGAGCAGAGAGCTAATTAACACCAGTCTCTCAAAATTTGATGACCGTGCGGAGAGCTACAGAGCCTGGAAGGCAACCTTCAAAGCTGCCATCACGAACCTCAACCTAACCGCAGAGCAGGAGCTCGACCTCTTGATCAAATGGCTGGGCCCAGGCTCCACAAATCGCATCAAGAGCCTTAGAACTGTCTATGTGGGACAAGCAGAAGCAGGTCTAACTGCAGCCTGGCAGAGACTCGAACGCACCTTTGGCAGTGCAGAAGCAATAGAGAAGGCACTATTCAGGAGACTGCAGAACGTCCCCAAGATCAGTCTCAAGGATGTCCACACTCTCACCTCCGTGATCTGTAGTACGCGGGCCGTCCATGTGAAGCAGGTGGGAGACACCGCGTGTATGAGCTATTGTGGCTCGGTCTCCCCGGCTGGAGTCGGATGCAGTGAAGTCAGCGGTGGCTCGTCCTGGTCCTGGTCTCCTGGTGTTTTGCCCCGTTGGTGGTATAGGTTGGTTGGCTTTTGGAAGTATATTTCTAGAAGGTGCTGCGGCTGCCATTGGGACATTCCTGAGGAGAATCGGGTGAAAACAGGGCTGTTGGCTCTCATCGAGTCCGGTAAGCTAAGCAGAGGGGGTATAATCAATGACTTAATAGGATGGAAGAATCTCCTCCGTCCGTACCACTAACCTGCTCTTCAATAAACCACACCGACACCGACTTGATTGGAGAAATTGACCGTGATGGCCGAACTTTATTATTCACATATAATAATAATAAATAATCACAACAATAATGACAATAATAATAACAACCGACACATTAACACAACCTTCAATGTTATGACCCACTGCACCGTAACAAAAAGGATCCTGGAGGGCAACCCAAACCAGCGCCATCTTCCTTAACCGTCTCACCTTGTACTTCAAGCTTACCCTCGGCCGCACTCACCGACCCAAGAGCACCAACTGCTTGAAGTAACCAAGTATCTCCTCCTGTAGGCCTTTTAGCCCAGACAGGAGCCCCCATCCTCGGCATTCAGAAACCACATGAGATGCAGGCTCCAACATGTCCCGCATCTCTTAACCATAGAATCGCTCCCCCAGGATCCCCTAACAATCAGCCCCACCAGACGCCATCCACTAACCACCTAAAATAGGGTGGGAGGGTGGGAAACGCGCTTCACTATGCCAGCCACTGACTGACGCCCCTCCTCCAGCCTACATATACTACCCGCCAAACTGCACGTCCTCCCCTTCCTTCCTTAGGCCCACCCCTACCCCACAACATTAACCCCTTACTGTCCTACGGTCTTCCCCCCAAGTCAATTCGCACTACATTATGGCTGCGCCCCATTCCGTCGCTTTCATGACTTAATAGGATGGAAGAATCTCCTCCGTCCGTACCACTAACCTGCTCTTCAATAAACCACACCGACACCGACTTGATTGGAGAAATTGACCGTGATGGCCGAACTTTATTATTCACATATAATAATAATAAATAATCACAACAATAATGACAATAATAATAACAACCGACACATTAACACAACCTTCAATGTTATGACCCACTGCACCGTAACAAAAAGGATCCTGGAGGGCAACCCAAACCAGCGCCATCTTCCTTAACCGTCTCACCTTGTACTTCAAGCTTACCCTCGGCCGCACTCACCGACCCAAGAGCACCAACTGCTTGAAGTAACCAAGTATCTCCTCCTGTAGGCCTTTTAGCCCAGACAGGAGCCCCCATCCTCGGCATTCAGAAACCACATGAGATGCAGGCTCCAACATGTCCCGCATCTCTTAACCATAGAATCGCTCCCCCAGGATCCCCTAACAATCAGCCACGAGAAGACCACCGGTGACACCTCACCTGTGGGCGTCCCGCCAAACCCTCAGGGCCGTCTCCAAACCCTCCTGAATGCTCAAAGCCCACATGTCAATACCGACATCATTAAGGTGCACACCATCCGCTCTCAAGAACTGAGGCGATGCCGCCTCCAATTCCCGATGGCGCACCACTATACCACCTTGCCTGCGAACAAAGCGCCCCACCTCCTTGTTCAATTTCGCCCGCGCCTTATTGATCCGCTCAACCGACCTGGCGAACCTCCAACTACTTCTCGCCACCACCTCCGACCAAACCAGCAAAATCTCAGGAAAATCCGCCAGCAAACGCAACACATCCAACTTAATATCCCGGATCACATCCCGGGACCGACGTACCCCCAAATCATTCCCGCCGACATGAAGAACCAACACGTCCGGCGGCCGATCCAACTGTACATTCAAATAGATCTCCGGCAAGACTCTCCCCCAAAGAAGCCCCCTCAAACCAATCCACCTAATCCGCATGTCCTCCGCCGAAAAACCCAACTGGCGTCCGTTCCGCCTGACGTCCGCTCGCAAGGCACCCCAATGAACATAGGAATGCCCAAAAATCCAAGTCAAACAAGGAGCCGACCCTGCAACAAAACAAACACAGTTAAAACACATCCAAGATTGTCAGGTCCTTTAACAACTTCCCCACCTCAGAGCCCTCACTAGCCATTCACAGCAAATGGGGTCGGATATATGACCGGAAACACTCCGACTCCCAACGTCCTATACGCCGAATGACCTCCTCACCTAGGCCCCACCTAGCCGCCTCTGTCGCGGCCCCTATCCGAAAAGAGTGAGAAGCGTACTCCATAGCGGGCAAACCAGCAGCCACCAAGCACTTCCTGAAAACAGCGACAAATTGGAAACGAGACAACCGCGACCCATCCTGATGAATCAACAACGTCCCCTTCCCACTCGGCCGCACCTCCAAGAAATCCTCCATACAACGCACAGGACAAAGCACAGACCCTACCAACGGCCTCAGCCATAAAACAACCCCTTTACCCTCCTGGTCCGTCTTAGACCTGCGAATGCAACACCGCAAAACACCATCCACCAAACC
Source organism: Bufo bufo (assembly GCF_905171765.1). Taxonomy (NCBI): domain Eukaryota; kingdom Metazoa; phylum Chordata; class Amphibia; order Anura; family Bufonidae; genus Bufo; species Bufo bufo. The sequence continues at coordinate 12,691,434 of NC_053395.1, forward strand.
AACATCTTCCCATAACAAACCCCCAGTGCTCGTGCGACTCGCTGCCACCAACTCTGAGATGCGAAACGCTCCAAAAAATGCCAGAGAAAAAGCCGCCCTAAACAAGCACACTTCATATGCCGACATACACACCGATCCCGCCTCTGACCATAACTTCTGCAACACCGCAAATGAAACCGGCCTGCGAGTGTCCCTCCGTACCCCGCAACGGCGGTATCCCTTCAAAGCCTGCCGTACCATAAAACACTTAGACACATCAGCCATACCTCGCAACCGCAACCAAAAGGCGACAGCCGCTAACCTCTTTGACGCCACTGAAAAAGATAAACCTGCCGCATAAAACGTTCCTAACCAGAAAACCAATAACGTTCGAAAATCCTCCAGCGAGCTACAACCCCCAACTTGCTCAATCAATTCCTCCCACAAAGACCACACCGAAGAATAAGCAGCCCACGTACCGTTACTAAGTGACCGCCTAATCAGGCCCGCTGACACCCCAAGGCCACGCTCCAGAGCCACTGAGGACAGGGCAACCCCCGAATTTCGGCACCCGGCGCCAAGCCGCGGAAACGCTCCCACTGAAAACGAGAAAGGGAATCAGCCAATGAGTTATCCACTCCTGGGACATGCTCCGCCACAAAACAAGCATTCAATCGCAAACCCCTCAGCACAAAGTACCTCAGCAAATTCAACACAGGCGGTGAATTAGCCGACTGACTATTAATTGCTTGCACAACTCCCATGTTATCGCAGTAAAAACGCACCCGCCGATTCCTCAGCCAGTCCCCCCACAACTCAGTGGCCAAGACAATAGGAAAAAGTTCCAACAACACCAAGTTTGAAAGTAAGCCAGCCTGCCTCCATTCCGCCGGCCAACCACCTGCACTCCATTGTCCCCTACAAAATACACCATAACCACAAGAACCAGACGCATCCGAAAACAACTCCAAATCCACATTGCTAACCACCGCTTCCATCCACACCGACCTACCATTATAATCCAACAAAAAATTCTCCCATACCGCCAAATCATCCTTCACAGCCCCTGGCAACCGTAAATAATGAAAAGGCGCAGTAATGCCCGCAGTGGCTAACGCCAAGCGACGGCAAAAAACCCGCCCCATTGGCAAGATGCGACAAGCAAAATTCAATTTTCCCAAAACTGATTGAACCCGCTTAAGTTGCACCTTCCTAGCCTTCCTCAAAACCCCGACCTCCTGCAAGAGATCACGCACCTTATCCTCAGGCAAACGACACTCCATAGCCAAACTGTCAATCTCAATACCTAAGAACTTAATGACCGTGGCAGGGCCTTCCGTCTTATCCGCCGCCAACGGAATTCCGAAACGCGCCGCAACCCTCTCCATCGTATGCAGCAGCACTGCGCACACCCTAGATCCAGCCGGACCAAGAAACAAAAAATCATCCAGGTAGTGCAAAACCGAGCTCCATCCCGCCTCCTGTTTCACTACCCATTCTAAAAAACAACTAAACGACTCAAACAAGGAGCACGAGATCGCGCACCCCATCGGTAAACAACAATCAACATAAAAACAACCATCCCACTTAAAACCTAACAAATGCAAACTGTCAGGGTGAATGGGCAACAACCGAAAAGCAGCCTCAATATCAGTCTTAGCAAGCAGGGCGCCCTGCCCGAAACGCCGCACCCACCGCACTGCCTCATCAAAAGACGTGTATGACACTGAGCATAACTCGTCCGCTATCCCATCATTCACCGATCCACCAAGCGGATAGGACAAATGATGAATGAGCCTGAACTTATTGGGCTCCTTCTTAGGAACCAAACCCAATGGGGATACCCATAACTCCGGCAACGGACACTCTGAAAAGGGGCCTACAACTCTGCCAGCCGCCACCTCCTTCACAATTTTATCCCTCACCACATCAGGGTAGCGCAAAGCTGAAATCAAATTCCGGGAAGCAACCCGCTTCTCCACCAAACTACACGGGATAACAAACCCCGCGGTAAACCCCTTCAACAACAACCGAGCCGCCTCCCTATTTGGGTACATCCTTAAATACGGCTCCATCTCTTCCACCCTCACCGGTGTCACCCCTCTTTTGCATAACCTCGGATCCCTTACCTTTCCCCCTCCGGAAACACCTGGACAAGCTATGGGAACCTCCGCAACCGGAGCACTCATGCTTAAACCTGCAGTCGGACAAGAACCGGCAATGTCCTTCATTGAATTGCCAGCAATAACCCTTTTTTCCCCCAACCTGAGACTCCGCAGCCGAGGCACCCCCGGCCGCTCCACGAAAGGGCTGAGACCCTCCACCCCGAGGTGCTGCCATCAAACGCATCCACAGACCAATATCCTTATGGTCCCAACGAATGCTAGGCCTGACCGCCTTCCGCTGCCGGAACTGCTCGTCGTACCTAAGCCAAGCCACACCCCCATACGTCCGATGAGCCTCCCCAATAGCATCCATATAGCAGAAAAGAGCCGAGCAGTGCTCTGGCGTCTTTTCCCCAATGACGCTGGCCAAAATTGCAAAAGCCTGCAACCAATTCTGAAAAGTACGCGGAATCAACCTAAACCTCCTCCTTTCTTCCTCCTCCTTCTTGCTCTCATCCAGCTTACCCCTATCCAAATTAAATTTCTCCAAAGGGAGCATAGAGAAGATCTCCACATATTCATCCTTCCATATCTTCTCCCTGACCTCCGGCTTCAAATGAGCCCCCAGCGGCCCCTCAAAACATACATAAATCTCACCCTTTGCTGAATCCGCCAACCTAACACCGTCAACCACATCACCTTTCTCCCCAGCTACCCGCCCAGAACCACAGGCCTGGCCACCGGCCACCGCACCCCCACTCTCACTCAGTAAACCCTGCGCCGCCCCTGGAACCACCGCCAAATCAGCCGCAGGAGACCACACAGCCGCCGGATTCCCCACTGCACCCGGGCCCAACCGTGATAACAAAGCAAGCATACCCGATAATACATCCCTCACCAAAGCTTCAGAACCCCCTCCACTATGCAACCCTGAATTCCCGACCCCCCCAACATGCATTTGACACGCCGCTCTCTCACCTGGCCGTCCCCGGGCGGTGTCGCCGGCAGCCGCAGACCTCCCTTCTGATACCACGCACGAGACGTCACCTCCAGATGGCCCAGCGTCGTCCATACCACCAGCCGCAGACTCTTCTCCAGGATCCACTTCGCCTTCCTCCAACTGGAACGACTCCTCCTCTGACTCCTGTTGCAAAGGGCTAACGTCCGCAGCCCCTTGTGAAGAAGAGGCCCTCACTCCTGGCCGCACACCTCTCATCACGGCGACTCCCAGTGAAGCTGGCTCCACAGCACCGGCACTGTGAGCCGCGGTCCCATGCAGCCGTTCCGGGGGCTCATCCTCTACCGCATCTCTTGAGAAGGCGCCATGTCGCCGACCCACCACCAGGGGTCGCGACGCGCTTCCTCTCCCAGCATCATCGCTCTGCACCTCAGGCCCTCCCTGATGACGTCGCCGACCAGCGGAGACTGACCGCGACGCAGGGCAACTCCTCACACCGACATCCAAGAGGCCCAGGCCGTGGAGCGACCCGGCCGCAGCAACACCGCCGCCGCCTGCAGGTAATTCAGACCCGGCTCGTCTCTCCCGCACCGCCTCTCGCGGGGAGACAGCCGCACGCGCCTGCCTTCTTCCTCTCGTCGGCCGGGAGACGGGACCCGCACCAGACCGTCCCTCTCCCGCTGGCCTGCCATCTCTCCTCGCCGTCCTCCCGCTGCGTCTGCGAGCCGAATCAGCCACCGGCATCGCAGGCTGCAGCGGAGGGTTGCTAATGGGGCTCCGCATTCGCCGACGCAGTCTCGGAGTCGTCTCAGGGCTCAGGCGCTCAGGGGGAACAGAGCGCCTAGCCCGTCCGGAACGCACCGCCTCACCGGTCGCAGACGGGGGGTTCAGGACCGACTGCATGGTCGCTTGTAAACGGGCCGCACCATGTACCTGTACAGCCGCCCTAACCGCCTCCATTAGCTCTTCCAGCGACGACATCTTGGCCCTGCAAACGCGCTTCACTATGCCAGCCACTGACTGACGCCCCTCCTCCAGCCTACATATACTACCCGCCAAACTGCACGTCCTCCCCTTCCTTCCTTAGGCCCACCCCTACCCCACAACATTAACCCCTTACTGTCCTACGGTCTTCCCCCCAAGTCAATTCGCACTACATTATGGCTGCGCCCCATTCCGTCGCTTTCATAAGAGGAAGAGAGGAGGAAAGTGCGTATAAATAGGGAGCCGGGATAAAGGGTATTTGTTTGCACGGAGCCAAGAAAGAGGACGTCTCAGTTTGCAATTTTGTATTTGCTGTTGTAACCGATCCGTTCGCTCTCCTCCAGTTATTGAATCACAGATTTCTATAATTACTCATCACTGTGTTTGGGATCTTTCAGTAACTCTCTATCCTCTACCCCCTGTCCATTCAGAAACTAACTTGGTTTTGGGACTCTGCCGTAACATCCTTACCGACCGAGCACCTTCCTAACGGTGCACTAAACCCGGACTGACAGATCATTACCCAGTGTATTTATTAACAGGCCGCGACTTTGTATTTGTCCTCCAATTACTCCTGCTGAAAAGTCCGCCTAAGAAAAGAGATGATCCACATGGCTCTAATACTAACAATGCTAACAGGCGATCACTAACGGGAGTGGGGTCAGATACAAGACGGAAACAAAATGCTTTAAGTAAGTATCTGACACCCTCATCTTCTCCATTAAGAACCCCCAACCCCGGGAATGAGATAGGGGGAGGGGAAGAGCCTGGTTTGGAAGAAAATATACATTTGGATACCGCTGAAGGGAAAGTATTGGAGCAAGAAAAGGGAGACTCCGACCCGAAAATGGTGAAATAAATTGTACCTGCGGTTACGAGGTTAGAGTCTGATGGGGAAGGTGGTAATACAGATTGGGGGCATCCAGACAGATGGGACCTTAATTACAGATGATTGGACAACGCTGAGGGAATGCAGGAATTGGAGAGAGAGAGGGTTCTTTTTTAGTTTTTTTGAATGATAAGAATTATTTCTGCTAATGTACGAGGGTTAAGAGAAAAGTTGAAAAGATTTGCAATTTTTTTTTTAATCACGAAGTTTTTATTGATTATCTCCAAAAAGTAAAGTATACAGTAGCCAAATTATTATCAGCTATCGTTCAAGTAACAATACAGGCGTCAACAGGGATGGACTGGGACAATAAAGTGGCCCTGGACTTCAGCCAGACCGGCCCACTTTATTTTTCCCAAACACACTCAAAAAAGGGGTTATGTCTCTTCAGCAAGTGGCATTTATCTTTAATACAAGGCACTTACTAATGTATTGTGATTGTCCATATTGCTTCCTTTGCTGGCGGGAGTCATTTTTCCATCACATTATGCACTGCTCGTTTCCATGGTTTTGACCACCCTGTAATTCAGCAGCGGTGGTCATGCTTGCACACTATAGGAGTAGCCGGGATTGTGGGAGTGCACATAGTTTGGTGCTTTTTTTGACCACCAATGCTGGATTACAGGGAGGTCGTAACCATGATGACGAGCCATGTATAATGTGCTGGGAGACATTTTGTCTCTATGGCACTATCTGCCCTAATAGTGATACAGTGCCCACATAGAGCACGATAGTGCCCTCCTATTCACAGAAAAATAGCGCATTTGTACCCATATAGTACCTACCTAGGTGCATAGAAAGTGCCATAGTTTGGCTCTATGTCGGCACTGTATGACTGTGGCCAAAGTACTGTAGGTTTTCACTTTAGGTAGGTACTGTATGGCACCATAAGCAAGAAATACACCATTTATCTGTGCATAACATGGCGCTATCTGAGCACTGTATGACCGTGGGAAGACCTGGGCATACTATGCTCAGATAAGTTGTGTATTTAGTGTCTACAGTGCCCACAAAGTGCCATATCATACCTACCTAGAGCTAAAACGTGGGCAGAAAGTGCCATACTTTGCCTATAATTATACTCTGTCTACACAAGTATGGCGCTTTCCGAGTATGGGTTCTATATGGCACTATGTGGGCACGACAGGCACTAAATGCGCCATTTATCTGTGGATAGTATGGCACTATCTGCCCACAATCATACAGTGCCCACATAGAACCAAATATCGCCGTACCGTACCCACACTATTATATGGCAGTGCCCAGAGCGCCATATGTTGACTATGTGGGCAGATAGTGCCCTACTATGCCCAGATAAATAGTGCCCTTAGTGACTGCAGTGCCACACTGTACCCACCTAGAGCCAATCTGTGCACAGAAAGTGCCATACTTTGTCCACAGTGACAAAGTGCCCTTTCTGTGCACAGTCTGGCACTGGCTCCAGGTAGGTATTCTACTACACGTGGGGGCACAGCGCTCATCTCTTTAGTAAAGAAAAGAGTCTTTACTACCTTACATTCAGCTCCTGCCTCCTCCCTCCACCCTCCAGCCTCCAGTAACAAGTGCGGGCGGCAGCGCTCACTCACTGACGTCACGCGCCTGCGCCGCCTAGTGGGAGGAGCAGGCGTGTGACGTCAGTGAGTGAGCGCCGCCCCCACACTGCCTGCTGTTACTGGAGCTTTACCCCCCTGATGCCTGGCGGCCCTGGCCGGCCCATAATTCGATCGGCCCACCGGGATTCTCCCGGTACTCCCGATGGCCAGTCCATCGCTGGGCGTCAATTACACCGCAGAAGAGCATATCACCCCAGCTAGGGGGTCATTGAAGGAGTGAGATTCCGAAGAAAATAAAGTAAAGTAAAAGAAACACAAAAATATAGGTGACAATGAACATAGAACAGAATTAACAGTCTGAAAACAAGGCTATCAGGTGTCTTACTAGCAGGAATCGCAGCTCGAAACCGACACTGACCTCAGAGAGGGCCTATGATCTATGGGTACTCTGGGACAATCTTCGGGAATTTGTTAACACACATACCACTGACTGGAAATCCAAACTGACCATGCGGGCTGGAATTTTTTTAGGGACAGAGTGCCAGTATGAGACATTTTTTCGTGCATACAGGTGGAATTTACTAGAGAAATCACCACCTTTAGGGGAGGGGTATTAGGGTCCTTCCAATGCTTGGTGATCGTTAATTTGGTTGCCATAAGTATATGAGCCAATACAGTCCTACAGCCACTATCTATGGTGTCTATTCCGATGAATAAAAGTGCCAGTTCGGGCGATAGAGGGGGGAGTGTAGGCATAAGGGTGGCCAGTAGGTGCTGCACACTATTCCACAAAAGGGAAACCTTGGGGCAAGACCATAAGATATGGAGGAGGGACCCCCTATGTCCACATAATCTCCAGCATTCCGGAGTGGCAGAGGGAAACATCAGATTTAGTCTATTCGGGGTAAAATACCATCTTAGGCTAGTTTTAAAAATGGCCTCTTGGTGTGTCACACTTCTAAAAGAAGAGGTGGCTATTTTGAAGGCTGCCTGCCATTGCTCATTAGAAAACGTTCGATCGAGGTCTTTTTCCCATGCTTTCATGGGGGGCGGTTTTGTCCACTCATCCCCCCGATTCAGAAGATCATAAAAAAGAGAGATACCTCCCCTTTTCGGGAACCTATCATGTAAGAATCTCCTAGCTATCAGCGGGAACTGTAGGGACTTGCCCTCCCTCCCCTTCAGAAAAGATCTGATTTGTAAGAATTTGTAGAAATCCCTGTGGGGAATGTGATATTTATCATGTATATGGGAGAAGGATAGAAGATCCTCCTTGTCCATCAAATCTTGCGCCGTTTTGACACCCTGGGAGATCCAACTCCGAAGGTTAAGTCCCGGAATGTGATCAGCCAGACAATCCATGGATATGACCTGAGATGGGATAGTCCCTACATTGCCAGTACTGTCTATGTACAATTTCCACACCTTGAGGGATAATTTAACTGTCTGCAGAGGGGAAGGCCTAGTATTAGGATTCCATAGTGCGCTCATCATTGGTGAGCGGAGTGAGGAGAGGTTGAGAGATGTTCTCTCCATGGTTACCCAGTGTTTATCTTTGGAATCATTCCACCAGTGAACCAGTTGGTCCAGCAGGCATGCTGTTCGGTAGTGTTTTAGGTTAGGCACTCCCAGTCCCCCAATTTTTTTGTGAGAGGTCAGGGTTGCATATGCTACTCTTGGGTGTTTAAAGTTCCAGATAAAGTCCATCATCTGTTTTTTAGCTTTGTTAAAGAAATGGTCAGGGATCGGGATAGGCAGGGTTCTGAAAAGATAGAGAAGTTTGGGCAGTAACAGCATCTTATACGCTGCAACCCTCCCAAACCAGGAGATCATTTGACTCTTCATATTTTTAATATCTTGCTGTATTTCTTCTAAGATAGGGGGAAAATTGGAGTGGAATGTTTTAGAAGTTGGGTGGGTTAGTTGTATACCTAGGTATGAAATACTTTCCTGTTGCCAGTCCAGGGGAAATAGGCGTTTTAGTAGTAATAGTTGTTCGGATGGTATGTTAATAGGCAAGCATTGGGATTTGTCAACATTTAATTTGTAGTAAGAGACCCGACCGAAGGATGTCAGTAGGTCAAATACTCCGCGAAGGGAGGCTACCGAGTTTGTGCAGACTACTATAATGTCGTCGGCAAAGAGCGCCAGCTTATGTTCAGTTGGTCCTAATTGTAGGCCTTTAATATTAGGACTGCACCTAAGTAACTCTGCTAGGGGTTCAATGGAGAGAATGAAAAATAAAGGGGATAGTGGGCACCCCTGTCTGGTGCCGTTAGTCAGCTTAAAATTTGTGGACAGGGCGCTGTTTGTAAACACTCTGGCACAAGGATTGGAGTAAAGTGCAGCAATTGCTGAGTAGATTGATCCAGAGAAACCAAGTTTTCGTAGCACCGAGAAGGCATACGGCCAATTTACACGGTCGAACGCCTTCTTGGCGTCCAGTGTTAAGAATGTAGTTGGCGTGGCTGAACGTTCTGCTGTCTGCAGAAGTGTTAAAAGTCTTCTAGTATTATCCGGTGCCTGTCTCCCTGACACAAAACCAGTTTGATCAATTGAGACTAAGGAGGGGACGACCAAAAGAAGTCTGTTTGCTAGGATCTTAGCATATATTTTGATATCGCAATTTAGCAGTGAGATAGGTCGGTAATTTGTTGTTTGTAAAGGAGATTTCCCCGGTTTTGGTATGGTCACTATAAGTGCCTCTAGCATTTCTGATGGCAAACTACCAGAGGTCACCGCCCCAGAAAACACCGGTAGAAGATGTTTGATTAAATGGGCGCTATATTTCTTATAATATAGTGAGGAGAAACCATTAGGGCCAGGAGCCTTTTTTAGTGGGAGCGAACGAATCACTGTCTGCACCTCCTCTGCAGATATTGGTCTGTTTAGAGACTCTAATTTTTCTGGGGTTAACTTGGGGAGATTTACTTGATCCAAGAAGGAGTCAATCTCGTTCTGAGTAGGTTGTGCTGTATTGGCATCGTCTGCTAGGTTATATAGGCGAGAGTAGTAGTCCCTAAACGCATTAGCTATGTCTCTAGGCGCTGAAACTAAATGTTCTGTCTGGGGATGATGTATGCCTTGGATTCTCGATTTGAGTTGCAGAGACTTCAGTCTCTTGGCTAGAAGTGCCCCAGATTTGTTGTCTTGGGCGTAATACTGGAATTTAAGGTGTTTTAAGGATTTCTCATATGCACACATGAGGAGGTTCTTTAAGTGCAATCTAGCTCTAGAGAGCTCCGTTATGTGAGCTTCTGAGAGAGATTGTTTATTTAATGCCTCTAATCTCTGGATAGTCTGCAGAGTGTTCTGCATATCACTGTTTCTGCGTTTGCGCCAGATGCTGCTCTGTTTTATAAGCACCCTCCTCATGTATGCCTTATGACAACTCCACAAGGTGTGGGGCTGTATTTCAGGAGTAGCATTGATGGTGAAGAATTCCTTAAGGGACTCCTCCACTTCTTTAGCGATTGATGGTATTGATAAAAGGTAAGTGTTTAATCTCCAAACATAGTCAGAGGTCCTAGAGGGAGTTTCTTCTAGGGTTAGCAAAATGGGGGCGTGATCAGACCAATGGATGGAGCCGATCTCCACCTTGGTGGTTTTATCAATTAGTGATCTTCCTATCCAAAACATATCTATACGGGAATAGGTCTTATGTACGGCAGAGTAAAACGTATAATCCCTTTCGTTCACATGTAAAATCCGCCATATGTCGTACAATTCGTGTGCCCATGCCAGCTTCATCACTGAGACTCTACGGGATTGGGAAGGCGCAGAGGTATCTAGGGAAGGGTTGCAGATAGCATTAAAGTCACCGCATATCACCACATTGCCTTTCTTAACATTCTGAATTTTACGCAGAATGCGCTTGAGGAAGCGTTCTGTATGTGAATTGGGAGCATAAATGTTTGCGATAGTATATTCTACATTGTTAATTAGGCTGTGCACTATTTAATATCGACTTTGAGGGTCTATCCAGGTCTGAGAGATCTGGACCGCTATGGAGGCCCTAAAAGCTATTAGCACCCCTCTTTTCTTTTGCGGAAAGGATGTGCTAAGAATGGTGGGGAAATCCCTGTGATGAAGCTTAGGCGGGTTAGCAGATGAAATATGCGTCTCCTGAAGACATGCGATATCACACTTTTGAGATTTCAATTCCTTCCATAACACCGACCTTTTGAAAGGGCTGTTCAACCCTCTGACATTCAAAGAGAGGAATTTAAGTACCATGGTGAGTCATAGCAATGTGATAAGTATACATGTCAGTTTGAGTGGGTTTCCCAGTGCCTCCAAAGGGTATATTACCCAGAAACCATCTTAGTAGATGCATAATTCCTGATATTGCCTGACAACAAAAAAAACATTTCTGATAGGTACACAATAAACAAAAACATAACAATATCTGTACCCAGATCACATAGAGGTAATTGATCTGCCTGGTACATAGTGAACTGGGGGTGAAAGCAGTTAGCATGGTGGACTAACTGTAGGGAGGTTCATCTATTCCCCTCACCCTGAACATAGGGCGACAAAAGAGGAGGGAGAACAAGAGGATAAGGCAGGTCCCATTAGGACCACATCTTAGGACCTAGTCACCGTATGCCATTCCTTGTCAATCCTCTCAGGAGGTTTTTTGGTGAGCTGGGCAGGGTCTTCATCCACGGGAATGTTCCATCTGGAAAGGAGCGCCTTTCCCTCTGTTATTGTTGCAGCAGCGTGGAAAGTTCCTTTTCTATTGATGAGAACTTTAGCCGGGAAGCCCCAGCGGTACGGAATGCCATGCTGTCTCAAGATAGAGGTCAAAGGTGCAAGGCGTTTCCGGGCTTGTAAAGTGGCCGCTGAGAGATCCGTGAATATCTTCAAGGACATATATGGGTCCGGAAGTGGATGTTGCTTCCGTGTTATTTCCATGAGCCTTTCTTTTACATGGTAGAACGTGTATCTGGCCAAGACATCTCTGGGAACCGAATCTGGCAGGGTAGGTGGTTTAGGGACTCTGTGCGCCCTGTCGATGCTAAGCTCATAATCCGCGCAGTCGGGAAGCATTGACTTTGTGAATAGTTGAAGGTACCCTTTAAGTTCTGGACCGGGAACAGATTTTGGGATGTTGTGGAATTTGATGTTGTTCCTGCGGCTATTCCACCAATTTGGCTTGAAGGACATTAATTTTATCGTCCATGGAGTTGTGAGAGTCAACCACGGTGTTATGTGCCTCTGCGAAGGACGCCATCTTGGATTCTATGTGGGAGATTCTATCACCAAACTCTGAGATCACAGTGTGAAGGGGGGAGAGAATACTGGTGAAGTCCTTGTGCAGGGAAGAGTGCAGTGTGAGTAGCATACTCTTCAAGGTGTTTTCTGACACTGCATTATCTGAAGTATGAAACTGTGAAAAAATGTCAGATTCTCCCTCCAACATAATAGATTGTAGGGGAGCAGCTTCTTGCCCTTTAAGATTTCCAATGCGCCTCTGTTGTTGCGCAATCAGCAGTGCTTCCTTTCTATGTCCTGCAGGGGTAGAGGTATGGCCGCCTCCCTCCCCTGGGGCTGGGGAATGCCGATGCCTATTCAAGGCTTCATGTAAGCTCTGGACTTCACCCTCCATTCCAGAGGGGATCGGTGAGTCCCAGTCCCCATTTAGGGAGAATTGCTGGGCTGCTGTAGGGTTCGGGGCCGGAGAGGCTGCTGGGTGAGGTAGCTGCAGCGGGAGATCAAGCAGGGCTGGTCTGCTTACCCGTGCTGTCTCTGTGTCCGCGCCATCTTTGTTAGCCGCCTCAGGGTAAAAAAAGTGCTCTAATTGCAGCGGACCTCTTGCTTTCGGCCCCTTCTTCTTCCCCAACTGTTTGGCAGCCATCCTGGGGGTCACGGGAATGCCGACTGATGCTGTGAAAGTCGCTAGGTGAGGGAGATGAGAACCGGGCTCTGGAGCTCACTTAGCAGGCAGCCATCTCCAGTGCCGTCCAGGCCACGCCAAGATTTGCTTTTTTTGACTGCATGGGGAGGTACTTGCCGGCCATCATCTGCCTTCAGGAAACGCATATGGACAAGGAATTGATGGATCGGTGCACGATACCATTCAATATACAGGGTGGGCCATTTCTCCTGCGGTGTTGCTATCAGTCTGTAAAGAGTGGGAGAAGAGGGTCGCATTGACAATCCAACACAATGGGCAGCACATTGAACACATTTTATAAGTGGTCAGAAACTGTCACAACCAGACAGCTGAGAAGCTCTGACAGGAGCCGTCCAGATCCTCCTCCTTGAGTTTCTTTGTTTTGATTTCTGTTCCTCACCTCGTTAGTCTATCTCAGCTGTCATGCAGTCGGACTGATCACTTCCCTTTAAATTCCTCCCCATAAGGCAGTTGTGTGCGGCTGATACAACTTCCTGGAGTGTGTGTGCATGCTGTTCACAGTTCTCAGTTCCCAGCTCCCAGTTCCCTGTCCACAGTCGTCTGCAGATAAGTTCTGTTTATGTATTTATGATTTTCTGTTCTCTGGATCCAGGTGACCCTGACTCCCTCCGTGTCTGTGTAGGGAGCCGGTGGTCGTGTCCCCTCACTATTGTAGGGCCTTCAGCTCTAAGATAGCCGAGGCACGTGGATATGCGCCCATCCACCTTTGGGGTTGTCGCATAGGCTGAGCAATAAGGGAGAGCGGCAGGTCGATTGCAGGGGTCTCCCTTTTGTTCCTTAGTTGTGGATCCAGTGAGTCATTGTTTGTATTGTATCATCTTGTTTCCTGTACACCATCCGTGACAGAAACTTGTAAATAACTCATGAAAGAATAAAGTTACGTTAAAACCAAGCACACCGTTGTTTTTCTTGTGAAATTCCCAATAAGTTTGATTCAAGGGGCGCATCTATTCTAGTACATAATAAATGTTAACTTTGAGTATATTGCAAAAGGCGGATGGTTGTGGCAGGAATCTCTGCTTACAGTGTAGAGTGAATGATATATTGTTGGTAATAGTAAATATATATATATATACCACCTCCATATAAGCCTGATGTGCTATATGAGTTGTATAACTATATGACTGAGAAACAAGATTGTGTATTAGTAGCAGCGGGGACTATAATACTGCATTGGACCCAAGTATAGATAGATTATCCAAGGGCAAAGGTTTACACCATAACACTAATTTTTCCAGGTTATTATTGGAATTTGGCTGGAACGATATCTGGCGTTTATATAATCCTGAAGAAAAGGTGTTTTCCTGTTATTCAAGGACGCATCAGTCCTGGTCTAGGAGAGATGTGATCCTTGGTAATAGGAAACTGCTGGAAAGGAATGAAATAAGTATAAAGTATGTTCCTGTGTTTATGTCGGATCATTGCGCGATTGTAATGGAGATTGTGCAATAAATTGATCAGAGCACTGAAACGGTTCAGGCTATGTAGACACTCCAAAGCGATAAGCAGACAATGGGCCCCTGTGGCAGGAGGGGGGAGTATAATTATTTAAAATGTAACTTTTAATAAGGTCAAAAATGTCAGACTAATAGAACTCACTACATAAATAAGACATACATACACATAGACAACCAATGGAATGGTGCCTGGCTGGTATAGACAAAATTCTGTTCCGTCCGGGAAGACGCGAACAGTCTTACCAGACCCTTAGTAGATAGTGAGAGAGGTCCTTGGATACAGGAGGCAGGAAGCGTTTCGATCAGGCCGTGCGGGAGTGGGTGCTGTAACTGTGGAACCGCGTAGATGGAGCAATAGGAAGTATCCTAAATGGCCCTGCCTAAGGTGAAGGGGGCTATTATACTGCTACCTATCTACACGGAGCACTCGCCTTGAAAAAGGCGACCCCGTCCGGTATCCTGTCCCTAAGGTGGACCTCACCCTAAAACTACAGAAGTTATGCCAGTGGATTGTTGGTGGGAATGCTTCCAATGGTCTCCCGACGTGGCACGTTTCTGTCCGTGACTCTTCAGGGAAAGACTGCAGGAAGACAGAGGGTAGAAAGCCGCAGGTATCTGGCCTGGGGCTCAATAGCACACTGGAAAAAAGGAAACAAGCTAGAAAGCTTGTGTTCTGCTATCCTGGTGTAGGATGCAGTATTGCACTGGAGGGATAGTCCTGTGCTAGACGGTCCGGGGGACACAATGGTCCCAGGCAAGTGAAACCCTTCTGGTTGGGGGTAACAGTGCAATGAACCAGCCGCAGTGATGTACCTCAGTAATGGGTTTTAAATAATCGCGCCCCAGGTCCTTCGCCCCTCCTCCTCAGTGGCGTCATCGTGGCGCAACGCCTACCTGAAGCGCCGCTCATACCCCGTCACATGACCCCGGTGTCAGAGGACCTGCGCCAAGAAAATATACACAGGGCAAGGGGCGGGCGCAGTCAGTGACGTCGCACGTCAACAATACCACGTGAGGTGGGCGGGAGCGCGATAGGACATGGGCGGAATCCAAGATCATTCAGCCAATGGTTGAATGGTCTGATGATCATGTGAAACGCACAGTGTATGCGTCTCCCTTGGTAATAAACAAAGTAGTAAAGCCTTAAATCGGCTAATGGCATTTAGTGCAGGAGTCAAAGAAAGACAGGTGATCAATGCAGCAATTACTGTCAGAGAGATCCCTGGTAGGGTGACATGAGGTCAAAGGTAAATGGCTGTGTCCCGTTTACACGGATACCGTGCACTCAGGGCCAAGTACTAGTTTAAAGAAGCGCTCTACAGACTAGGGTCGCGCATTACAGGAGCAGGCGCAATCAGGATGTCATGGGCGCCTGCGTTTGCCGCTCCAGGGTCCATATGCTAGTGACAATGTAGGCCAGCATGAACCCATGTGCAGCAAAGGTATACGCCAGCATCAATGTATGCGCAGAGGTGTACAGAGGAAAATGTGCTCTAGGGATAAGCAGGCGCAGGCTTAAGGCATAAAGCCATATGCGCTAGTTTAGGTACACAGTGCCCTAGATCAACATCAGGGCAACAGCAGCAACGTATCAGAGAGTGGAACCAACAGCTCATGGATAGGTATACAGTGCCCCAGATCATCAATCAGGCAGCAGCACCGTGGCAGATGAGGCATACCAGTTTTCTAATACGTAGTATTTCAAAGAAAACAGGAGTAATTGAATCTCTCGTTCATGCCCAAAGGTGCTGCTGTTTTCAGATTGAAGATCCAGCGCGCTTCGCGTTGGAGGAGGTTCTTATCCCAGTCCCCCCCTCTTGGAGGGGGTTTCACGAAATCAATGCCCATGAATCTCAGCCGGGCTTTGCCGTTGTGGTCGGTGTGCACATGTTTCGACACCGGGGTGTCCCTCTTGTGTGTCACGTCCCCCATGTGCTCACCGATCCTCCTCTTAAATTCCTGTATGGTCTTCCCGACGTATTCCAGACCGCATTCACAGAGGATGCGATACACCACGCCTCTGGATTTGCAATTGATAAAATGCGGGATGGAATACGTCTTGCCTGTGACCGAGCTGGTAAAGGATTTTGTAGTCATAATGTATTTGCAGGCAACACACCTGCCACACCTATGGTTACCTACCAGGTTGGACCGCAGCCATGTTGACTTTGTACTGATGAATGAAAAATGGCTGCGAACGAGTTTATCACGCAAATTGGTACCACGTCTGTATGTTATCTGTGGACTATCTCCTAATATATCCAATAGGTCGGGGTCCATTTTCAGGATCCCCCAGTGGCGTCGTAGGATGTCCCTGACCTGACTTGAACCTCTGTCAAAAGTAGTGATAATGCGGGACAGTTTGGTTGTAGGGGTGTTCGGCTGTTTCTTAATTAGTACGGTGGGTCTCTGTCGTGCAAGGGCCACCTTATAGGCGGCTCTTAAAATGTAGTCCGGGTACCCCCTTTGTAGAAATCTGGCCCTTAGGTCAGCTGCCTGTGCCACAAAATCCTTTTTGTCCGAACAATTCCTGCGTAGGCGAAGGTACTGCCCTCTTGGTATCCCCCTCCTGAGTGGGAGAGGGTGACTACTCTCCCATCTCAGGAGAGAGTTTGTCGCATTAGGTTTTCTGTGGATCGAGGTGTCCAGTTCACTCCTATCATTCTTGGTGATTTTTATGTCCAGGAATGGTAGACTGGTTGGATGGGTCTCATGTGTAAACCTCATGCCGATGTCATTCTGGTTTAAACGGGATACGAACGACTCAAATTGAGAGGTGCTCCCGTTCCAGGTGATGAAGATGTCATCTATATATCGCGCCCACAGCCCAATTCTAGATAGGTCGTCCGGACTCCTATCCCCAAATACCAGGGTCTCCTCCCACCAGCCCAGGAATAGATTAGCATACGACGGGGCACAGGGACTCCCCATCGCGGTACCCCTGAGCTGGTGGTAGATCTTATTGTCAAAGGAGAAGAAATTCCTGTTCAGGGTGAATTCTAGGATCCGGACGATGAATTGGCTGTGGGCGCGATATTGGCAGCCCCTGGATTTCAGGAAGAATTCAACTGCCGCTAGTCCCAGCTGGTGTGGTATGGAAGAGTATAAAGCCTCTACGTCTATGCTTGACAGTAGGCATCCGTTCTCAAGGGTAAGACCCTCCAATTGTTTAAGGAGGTCCGTGGTATCCTTGAGATGGGATGGGAGCGTGGTTACAAATGGAGCTAAAACACGGTCAATATAGATCCCCAGATTTTGATTAAGGTTGTCCACCCCTAAAACTATCGGCCTCCCTTTCAGTGGGGAGGTCCCCTTGTGGACCTTTGGGAGACAGTAGAATGTGGACCTACGGGGGAAAGGAGGTAGCAGAAATGAATACTCTTCCAACGAGATAATATTAGAGCCCTTGGCCTCGTCAGTATGGATTTGAGTTCACGTTTATAGAAGTCCGTGGGGTCTCTCTCAAGGGTCTCGTAGGTTGCCCTGTCAGAGAGAAGACGCATACACATGTCCCTGTACTGCACAGAGTCCATGACCACAATATTGCCCCCTTTATCTGCAGGTTTGATAATAATCGTCGGGTCATTGCCAAGAGATGAAATGGCAGTGGTCATGGACTCTGTGCAGTTTGAGTGGTGTGAAGAGATCCGCAGATCCTCCAGGTCCTTTGTGACCATGTTAAGGAAGACGTCTATGCACGAAACTTCACTAGAGCTGGGTGGCATCTTGTTACTTTTGCATTTGAGATCTGTAAACGGTCCCAGACCTGACGTTGAGTTATCCATCACGGATAGTGAATTCAATAACTGAACATCAGCTAACATCTTCGCCGGAATACCAAGTTCAAGGCATCGGCGTCTGTCAGTGTATTTAAAATGCTTGTGCCATCTAAGCTTGCGGATGAATAGATTCAGGTCTTTTACGGCCATGAATCTATCAAACCTAGGGGTAGGCACAAAGGAAAGTCCCAGTTCAAGGGCTCTGGTCTCGTCTTGGGAGAAAGGACGTGAGGACAAATTGATCACCTCTGGTCCTGTGATTGAGTTGGCATTTGGGGTGTGCGACTGCGGAGTGGGTAGCCCAGAGTCTGACTCGGTTGTCCTAAAAAACGGGTATCTCTTCCCCTATATTGACCCTTAGGTCGACCCCTTCTAGATGAACCCCTATTTGGGTGTTTAGTTGTTTGGGGTCCCGTATCTCTTTCTGAATCAGAGAGATCTGTTTCAGTCGAGGATCTCTCTGAATTACTAGGTCTAGTGTCCCTTTTTCCGATGTTAAGAGAGGAATAAATCCGGTTCTCCTTAAAATCGGAAAGGTCTCGTATAAATTGACGATGCTTCCTTTCCTTGAGGTGGTATTGGTACTTCTCAAGGGTTAGTTGTAGCTGTTTTTCCCTGTTTGAGAATTCAGTCTCCTGTGAGAAGGCCCGTACCACCTCAATTTGTTCAGACAATTTCTGGTTGAGAGTGGTCAATGTGTTCTTCTCTTCATCCACCAGCAGCCTCATCAATCTAAGGGAACTGTCAGTTGCCTCTTGTTCCCACTTAGTCATAAAGCCCGGGTTGCGTGACCGAGCTGATGGGAGAAGAGAAATGCGGAGACCTCGGGGGACTATACCGTTTTTTATATTATTGTCAAGACTCTGGACTTCCCACCACAACGTGATCTGCTCTTTATAGACCTGGGTCAGGTCAGTAAAGGCAGTATGGAAAGAGGGCTGGTACTTTTTCTGAGAAAATTGTTTCTCAGAAAAAATATCTTTGGCTTCATGCAACCAATTATCCGCATTGAAGCCTGTCGCCAAGAATCCTGCCATGCCACAATCTGAAAACAGCAGCACCTTTGGGCATGAACGAGAGATTGAATTACTCCTGTTTTCTTTGAAATACTACGTATTAGAAAACTGGTATGCCTCATCTGCCACGGTGCTGCTGCCTGATTGATGATCTGGGGCACTGTATACCTATCCATGAGCTGTTGGTTCCACTCTCTGATACGTTGCTGCTGTTGCCCTGATGTTGATCTAGGGCACTGTGTACCTAAACTAGCGCATATTGCTTTATGCCTTAAGCCTGCGCCTGCTTACCCCTAGGGGCACATTTTCCTCTGTACACCTCTGCGCATACATTGATGCTGGCGTATACCTTTGCTGCACATGGGTTCATGCTGGCCTACATTGTCACTAGCATATGGACCCTGGAGCGGCAAACGCAGGCGCCCATGACATCCTGATTGCGCCTGCTCCTGTAATGCGCGACCCTAGTCTGTAGAGCGCTTCTTTAAACTAGTACTTGGCCCTGAGTGCACGGTATCCGTGTAAACGGGACACAGCCATTTACCTTTGACCTCATGTCACCCTACCAGGGATCTCTCTGACAGTAATTGCTGCATTGATCACCTGTCTTTCTTTGACTCCTGCACTAAATGCCATTAGCCGATTTAAGGCTTTACTACTTTGTTTATTACCAAGGGAGACGCATACACTGTGCGTTCCACATGATCATCAGACCATTCAACCATTGGCTGAATGATCTTGGATTCCGCCCATGTCCTATCGCGCTCCCGCCCACCTCACGTGGTATTGTTGACGTGCGACGTCACTGACTGCGCCCGCCCCTTGCCCTGTGGATGTTGCCTTGGCGCAGGTCCTCTGACGCCGGGGTCATGTGACGGGGTATGAGCGGCGCTTCAGGTAGGCGTTGCGCCACGATGACGCCACTGAGGAGGAGGGGAGAAGGACCTGGGGCGCGATTATTTAAAACCCATTTCTGAGGTACATCACTGCGGCTGGTTCATTGCACTGTTACCCCCAACCAGAAGGGTTTCACTTGCCTGGGACCATTGTGTCCTCCGGACCGTCTAGCACAGGACTATCCCTCCAGTGCAATACTGCATCCTACACCAGGATAGCAGAACACAAGCTTTCTAGCTTGTTTCCTTTTTTCCAGTGTGCTATTGAGCCCCAGGCCAGATACCTGCGGCTTTCTACCCTCTGTCTTCCTGCAGTCTTTCCCTGAAGAGTCACGGACAGAAACGTGCCACGTCGGGAGACCATTGGAAGCATTCCCACCAACAATCCACTGGCATAACTTCTGTAGTTTTAGGGTGAGGTCCACCTTAGGGACAGGATACCGGACGGGGTCGCCTTTTTCATGGCGAGTGCTCCATGTAGATAGGTAGCAGTATAATAGCCCCCTTCACTTTAGGCAGGGCCATTTAGGATACTTCCTATTGCTCCATCTACGCGGTTCCACAGTTACAGCACCCACTCCCGCACGGCCTGATCGAAACGCTTCCTGCCTCCTGTATCCAAGGACCTCTCTCACTATCTACTAAGGGTCTGGTAAGACTGTTCGCGTCTTCCCGGACGGAACAGAATTTTGTCTATACCAGCCAGGCACCATTCCATTGGTTGTCTATGTGTATGTATGTCTTATTTATGTAGTGAGTTCTATTAGTCTGACATTTTTGACCTTATTAAAAATTACATTTTAAATAATTATACTCCCCCCTCCTGCCACAGGGGCCCATTGTCTGCTAATGGAGATTGTGTCCTTGGAAAAACAGATCTCAACGGTTTTTACATTTAATCCCCATTGGTTTATTTTGTTGAATGATAAGAACAGTATTATGGAGGAATTGAAGTCCTTTTTTTGTATTAATAGGGATTCTGCTAAGAAACAATGGATTTGGGATGCGGCAAAGGCATTCCTGAGGGGAATATTATGCATTATGAGGATGAAAGAGGGTTTATTTCCGGGGGGATTGATATGTATTAAGGCAGATTGCCTGGATTTGTGGGAGGGGCTGAGGTCCGCCTCCAGCCTATTTAGGGCACTCCCCTTACCTGGCTCCTGCATCATTGAGGTCTGAGCTTTTGAGAGAGGAGGTCGCTTGTGGAGTGTCTGGAGAGTTGCCTGCGAGTCGCTGAATTCCTGGGAGTTTTTCGTTGCCATCGGTTCTGGATTTGGAGCATTTCGGTTCTATTTTTCCGGCTTTACTCAGGTTCACTGTGGGTCACGTTTGCCCGTTAAACTGCGAGTTATCCATACGGTACAGCCGGGGCCCCACGGTTGCCCCCTGTACCGGTTCAATTCATTTCACCAAACGCTGCACCAATGTCACTGTTTTCTCATACAAGTCACCAGTATTTCATTTCTGTCACGCCTTGTTCATGCACAATTTGTCTACATGGTACCACCATTCCGGTCAGCACCCCTGCGGCATGCAGGCAGTCGTTTCCTGGGCAATCCCCCATTTCTGTTCATTTCATTTCACCGAATGCTGCACTAATGTCACAGCTTTCTCGCCCAGGTCACCAGCATTTCATTTCTGTCATGTCTCGTTCATGCATAAATTTATCTACACCGTATCACCACTCCGGTCAACACCCCTGCGGCATGCAGGCAGTCATACATACGGTACAGCCGGGGCCTCACGGTTGCCCCTGTACCGGTTCATTTCATTTCATCATACGCTGCACCATGTCACGGTTTTCTCATACAAGTCACCAGTATTCATTTCTGTCACGCCTTGTTCATGCGCAATTTGTCCACACCGGACTACCATTCCGGTCAACACCTCTGCAGCATGCGGCAATGGTTTCTAGCCTAATCCCCCATTTCAGTTTCATTTCATTTCATAGACGCTGCGCTAATGTCACGGCTTTCTCACAGTCACCAGTATCTCATTTTGTCATGTCTCGTTCAGCAATCTTCCCACAGGCACAACACTGCGGTCAGCACCCCTGGGGTCCAGGCTCGTTCCCCATTTCTTTTTCAGTCCATATCACCCCACAATCATCCACATTCATGCCCCCCCCCCCCCCCTCCTCATGTTCATGTGCACGGCTGCAGGAGCACAATGCGTATGAGTTATTTCATACGGTACAGCCGGGGCCTCACGGTTGCCCCTGTACCGGTTCATCTCACTTCATCAATGCGCACCAATGTCACGGTTTTCATGCAAGTCACCAGCATTCTTTTCTGTCACACCTGTTTCATGCGTATTCATTCACAAACCGCACCACCATTCCGGTCAACAGCTCTGGCAGCATGCGACCAATGGTTCGTGGATCAAATCCACCCCTTTTTCCATGGTTCTTTTCACACACACTGCATCCATGTCACGGCTGCTCGCAGCAATCACCGGCAGCTCATTGCTCATGCCTATTCTGGCGTCTCCCCACAGGACCGTCACTCCGGTCAGCCCCCTGATGGTTCCAGCCCCATTCCCCATTTCTGGGTTTCACCCCTCAAACATCCAACATTCATGCCCCCCCCCCCTCCCCTCCTCGTTTTCCAGGTACACAGCACAGGGGCCAGCTGCGGTACACCCGGCACACCCCCCCATTCATTTCAAAATTCACTGGGCTTGCCGCGGCGCAGACATCCCCTCCCCACCGCCTCCTGCCTGTTTGCCACTCCTCCTGCCGCGCGGCCGATGGCGCCCGGCCGCGTCCTGGGGCCTGGTCTGCGCATGCGCGGCCGGGGTTCTGCGCATGCGCGGCGATTTCATCGGCGCATGCGCGGTGTCCCGGCGGCCGTGGGGGGACTCCGGACGAATGGGTTCAAAAATAAATGGCTTTCATTTTTCCTATGCTCCAAAATGTCACTCCTTACAAACAGTCACATAATCCTCCAAGCATGTTCCACATGATTCATTTTCACTTCACCAACAACGTTCATGGCCCCCCCCGGTCATTTAGGTGCGCTGTCACGGGGGCAGCGGCGGTGCAACCTGCACCCCCCCCCCATTCATTTCACCTCCACTGGGCTTACCGCTGCCCTGACATCACCTCCCCACCACCTCCTGCCTGGTTACCGCTCCTCCTGCCGCGCGGCCGATGGCGCCCGGCCGCGTCCTGGTGCCTGGTCTGCGCATGCGCGGCCGGGGTTCTGCGCATGCGCGGCGATTCCGTCGGCGCGTGCGCGGTGTCCCGGCGGCCGTGCGCGCCGCTTCTGTTGCGGGGGGGCGCCGTCGGACGGCAGGGGAGCCTTCCAGCACGCCCCTTACAGTCATATAACACCCCAGCAGCCCACAAAAAGAAAAGAAAAATAAATAAATAAAAAAAA
Source organism: Bufo bufo (assembly GCF_905171765.1). Classification (NCBI taxonomy): domain Eukaryota; kingdom Metazoa; phylum Chordata; class Amphibia; order Anura; family Bufonidae; genus Bufo; species Bufo bufo. The sequence continues at coordinate 12,714,353 of NC_053395.1, forward strand.
CGCCATCAAACACCTTTTGTAATAAACATGAAGATTATAAGCCAGGCCCTCTTGTCCAAAATCAATGCATGATCTTATAAATGCTCTTCTGGCTGAAAGGGCATAACTTCCCATACACACACTCAGCTGCAAAGAGACTGTCTCAAAAGGGTTCTTCACCTTTTGCTAACAATGATCTACCCTTTGGATAGGTCATCAGCTTAAAAAAAAAAAAAAAAAATTTAATTTAATAATGGAAGCACTGGGGGGAGGAGTCATCGTCTGGTCATCCGGAAAAAATAAATAAATAAAAATAAAAATAAAATAAAAATAAAAAGAAATATATATTATAATTGTTTTATCATAATCAATAAATAGGTGGAAATTGCAGGGACACGGTCCAAATATTCCATTAAATTTCCGGCACGCGCTTTCCGCCTGGGCATGGCCACACGGCACGCACTGGTCTCTTTTCACACCAGGCGCAAGCTGTTGTTTCATGAACAACCGCCATGATCCTCCCGGTCGGGTATATGTACCATATGCATTTGCACATTTCATCACACTATTTTATGTCTACCCTCCCCCTTTCTTTTTTCAGGCGGTCAACCTATATTGTATTTTGCACTACCATGTATCCGGAGAATTTTTCTTACCACCAGGTACGTTCACCTGCTCATTAACAAAAGTCTTCCTTACATTTCGAATAATCCCGTTAGGGTCAGCGTGCTGGCTTTAGGGGCACCATCATCCCACTAGGTTACCCCCTTCTTGGCTTCGCCAGCAGTTAGTGGTCCCGCGAGGCCGACACCCCGCCTCAAACGTACAGAGGCACCCGCCCAACGCGCCACCTCGTTAGTAAGCCGCCTCGCGTGTTGCATAGAGAGGGCCTCACCTGTCACTCCCTTCCCCTAGTCCTGTCTTACAGTCACCGAGAGGCCAACGCTCCTGCCACTACCACAAGTGGCCTCATTAACCCCTCGCGCCAAATCATAGGTAGAGCCTCTCAAGCCGCTTGGCAATTAGCAGGGCCTCATCTGTCACCATGCAAGTATAATTTTTTCGCCGTCCGGCCTAGCTAGCCAGCACGATCCTGTGTTTCCCCAAGCTAATCAACTGTTTTGTTTTACTATGTCTCTGGAAGGGAAAGAGAACTTCTCCCTACCTGGCACCCCTGCTAGATCCGTCACTGCTACCCAGGGAGACGGTCTAGCCAGTCCAGCACCCATCAGATCCTGGGCAATCCCGCGCATAACGACGGAGTCAAGGTGACGGCATGTTCCCTTCCCCGCCACGGCGAGGGAAGCAGAGCTTTTCCGGCTGCTGCGCACGCCAATCGATAACAGGGAGGCAGGGGAGGACCTAGCCAGTCCAGCACAGGGATATACATACCATGCTGTCCTCCCTAAATGTCATCCATGTCTAAAGTCAACGCCAGGTTGGAGAGGCTGGAATCGGTCACTGCGACCCTCTCCTTGGCGGGGCCACCACCGGCAGCGTCACCGGCCGGATTGCCAGTGATCACGTCGACCGTTAGCCTGGAGGACCAAGAAGTCAGCCCGACGCACATAATACCGGAGGAGGAACCGGGGGTACCCATCGCCACCAAGAAGACAGAAGGGCCAGACACGGTCATCACCTTTCCTGGGTACCCAGTTGGATTCAGCCAGTTTGCCATCCGGGAAGATCCAGGACATTCTCGCCCACATAGGCAACTACCTTCAACTCAGCACCGGCAACCGCAAAGAACTGCAGTCCCTGCTGGGCTCCCTGATCTTTGCCATGCGCATCCACCTCAGTGTCGCTCATTTATATCACGGCTCCTGCACCTCTCCCCTTTTCCTACACGACTCGCACGGGTTGTCCCTGGATGCCCACGCTGCAGGCAGGTCTGGGCATGTGGGGGAGATTTCTGTCCACCTGGAATGGCTGGAGCTTGTTTCTCCCTCAGCCGTCGGACTCTTCCCCCTCTATCTGGTCAGATGCGGCATCTACCACAGGCTTCGCGGCCATTTTTGGGAACGATTGGCTGTGGGGCAGCTGGCCTCCTGCGGTCCGGGGTTGGAAGGATTCTCCACTGCCTCAGCGCTTTTCAAGATCTACCCCATCGTGGCGGCGGCCGTAGCGTGGGGTCATTCATGGGCAACATGTCGGTCCGGTGCTATTCAGACAACCATACGACCTGCCAGTTCATCAACAGGATTGTTCCAAATCTCTCACAAGGTTTCTGCGGAGACTTCCTTGGTTGGCCGCTTGCAATATTTTCTTCTTGCATTGTTTCTATGTCCCGGGGGTGGGCAATACGGCAGCTGACAGTCTGTCTCGCGTCAAATTTCAGGCATTTCATCAAGCTCTCCCATCAGCGTTACCCACGGCCTCCATCACTCCATCATTTCAAACAGCTCATTCTGGATTAGAAGGCATCATGCGGCATAGCCAGTCTTTGTCCCGCTTAGCACTATCAGACGATACACATAGAACATACGACAGAGCGTTCACACTATTCAACAGGTCCTGTTGGAACACAACATCACGCACCCTTTTTGTCATGACGTCTCTTCCGGGGTTGGCTTCTTTTTGCCACCTCAAACTCATGTCATACAACACCATCAAACCATATCTCACTGGCATTTCAACATCATATGCTAATCATACACCCCAATAACATCAGCTTCATGTCCTCGCACCAGATCAAATCCATACTCAGAGGTATTCAGGAAACGGAACCCGCACGTCCAGCCCAGAGGCTACCCATAATCAATCATATCTTCAAAGCATTATCCGACTTACTGGACGCCACGCCTCTGGAAACAGATACCAACTCCATCATCAATACGGCATTTACTTGACCTTCTACGGATTCCTGAGTTCCGGGAAATTCACTACAGCCTCCTCGACCCGAACCTCACCTTGTCTTCTTGTCTCCCACTTGTCAAAACACATGGTTCACTACATCCTGTCCTTACCTCACTCCAAGAATAGTCAGCACTTACCCGTCAACATTTCATATTACCCCACGCACAACAGATGGTGTCCAGTCAGGGTCCTGGATGCTCACAATCAGCGTCACAAGTTCTACCCTCTCAACCGCTACTTCAACTACATGGTTCGGTACTCACCACCACCACCTTCATGACCCATGTCGGGTCATCCCTCACACAACTAGGCCTCAACGCAGCCAACTACTCAGGGCACTTCTTTCGCATTGGAGCCACGTCCACGGCCTCTAGTGCCAACATCCTCACTCATGGCATCAGGGGATTGGGGCGCTGGGAGTCATCCGCTTACGCGCAATACATTCCCCAATCCAACACAAGAGTTTAAGAGTGGCTTTCCAAAACATGTCGGGTTAAGCTATTGATACATCAATTGGCTACAATAAACTGGTTATTTCCATTTTTGCCCTCTTCTTTCTCAGGCCTACCTCATCCTCGGTTTCGGCACACCACAACCGACTGCACTCATTCCCTGCTTTCCCAGGGCTCTTCATTGTACTACCGTAAGCCCCTTACACAAGTATTAAGGCAGATTGCCTGGATTTGTGGGAGGGGCTGAGGTCCGCCTCCAGCCTATTTAGGGCACTCCCCTTACCTGGCTCCTGCATCATTGAGGTCTGAGCTTTGACCCTCCCACCACTCCACTCATTTACAACTCATTTCTTCCATATCTTTTCCTTGGGTAGGCCCTCTTCTTTCTCAGGCCTACCTCATCCTCGGTTTCGGCACACCACAACCGACTACACTCATTCCCTGCTTTCCCAGGGCTCTTCATTGTACTACCGTAAGCCCCTTACACAAATTCTAATATTAGAAGATTTATTTATGAACATTGAAGCAAATAAAGATCAAAGTAGTAAAAAAGCAATCAAGGCTTTCCATTGTATAGAGTGGGAATATTTGTGGGAGGATCGTAAACGCTTTGGGGAGTATTTTATAGGTTGGATTAAATTGATTTATTCTTATCCTAGAGCGAGGGTGGCTGTGAATGGGGTGATGTCCCTTCTTAGGGACACTAGGCAGGGATGTCCCCTATCGCCGCTGCTCTTCACAATTGCAATAGAACCACTAGCGATAATTATAAGAGAGAATGAAAGTATTAAGGGGTTTCAATACGGTAATGTAAGGGAGAAAATAATGCTCTATGCGGATGATAGCTTGTTGTTTTCGGCGAATTTTGATTAGGAGATGGAGAAACTGATGGAAATAATTGATAGATTTGGATATTATTCGGGACTTAAAATAAATTGGGAAAAATCTCACTTGATGTTGTTAGGGGACGAGGTAGGTGAGAGGAGTAATGTAGTTCACCAAGTGGATAGAGATAGTAGTTTTAGGTATTTGGGAGTAAATATAGCAAATAATTTGATGGAATATGTTAGGTTGAATGTGTTTCCTCTCTTAGATGAGTTGAAAAAAAAAATACATATTTGGAAAAGGTTACCACTATCTATGATTGGACGAATTAATGTGATAAAGATGGTTCTTCTTCCTAAGATTCTTTATGTATTGCAATGTGCTCCAGTATGGTAACCAAATAAGGTTCTCACTATTATGAATAGATTAATGAGGGAATTTATTTGGAAAGAAGGGAATCCAAGGATAAAGTTAGAGATTTCACAGTTACCGCTTAAAGAGGGTGGAATCGCACTTCCAAGCTGGTATATATATATTTTAGTTGCACAGTTTGGTTATATGAGTGCGGGTTTTATGTCACCTATTAGGAGTTGGCACTTGAAAAAATTGGGTTGGAAGGACAATATATTTAAGATGAAGGAGGTATTGGAATCGTGTATACGAGGGAGTATAAATAATGATAATTATATTTTTAATTTAATGGATCACGTTTGGAGAGAAATGTATAAAATGATGGATATTAAAGGATATACAGATTTCACTCCAATATGGAATAATATAAATTTATGAGAAATACAGAAAATTAAATATTATGTAAATTGGGAAAATAAGGCTGTTTCTTTGCTGTGTCACTTATTTGAGGGGGATTTATTAAAAGATTTTGAAACTGTTAAAAATAATTTTTCAGACATTTACAGTTGAGAGAAGCGATAAATTCATCATCAGTAGATTCTCAGAAATATAAAAAGGCCGCTATGGAGGAGATTAATCAACTGCTTGATAATAGAAAGGAAAAAGGATCGGGGTCAAGAAGATACAGATTATTGTCGAAAATTAAACAAAGCAAAATTATTATAGTGTCTAAAGAGAAATGGAAAAAAGACGTAGATGGGTTATCCGAGGAACAGCGAAAGGATGTACTGAAGACTAGATCTATGGTCTCAATGACGGCCTCACATGGGGTTCACAATTAGTTTTTATTCATAGGCTGTATCGACCCCCCTATTGCTCAAAAAAATGGGTATAAAACCCACAGATGAATGTCCTAGATGTGGTAGGGAGCAGGCAGGTCTCTTCCATCCGGTATGGAGATGCCCTAAATTGTTCCGATATTGGTCTGAGATAGCGGTTATATTGGAGTACAAATAGAGGGAGATCCAGCGGCTTGTATATTAGGAGGTAGGATCCACTTGCGGATAAACAAATACTTTGTAAAACGATTGTTTCAAGCAATACTCCTTATTTCAAAAAGGTGGATTAAAACAACTCCCCCCCTTGACCCCCTCATTGGTAGAAAGGAAGAGTGTGATGGATTATGTTATAAGGATGGAGAAAATAATATATAATAATAAGGGGAGAAATGATCCGTTCTCCAAATTGTGGAATTGCTGTCTGAACAATAATGTCAAATAATTGCTGGGGTTTTTCTTCTTCTTTTCCCTCCCTCTCTCCCGGGTATGCTGGGGGCGGTTAGGTATATATTTTGATATTACGTTTGTATGTATTTATGATATTTTGTATGTTACTAGAGAATAATAATAAATGTAAAAAAAAAAAAAGCTGAATGTATTTTTCCTCTTATTTTTTATTATTATCTTGGCTTCGCTATTACTGTAATTTCCCTGAATTAATGGTGGATTCTTCTTTACGGTTTTGAATGCCGGGGTCCATGGTGGTGACCAGATGATCGGCGAGTGTAGGAGGTAAGTGACCGGAGGAGAATGGTTATACCTATAGACTGATAGACTCCGGCTGGTAGGTAGAAGCTGCTCTGAAAACAGTGGAAAGCCTACTTACCTACAGCCTGATACCCACCTCTAACCCCATTATACATAAATAGATGCTAAATACAAGGCATTACGGGGCACATACATGAGGCCTTCGCTGGCGGTGGATCCGTCGGTGTTATGTAGAGGCGCCGACCTAGACATAACTTCTGCGTATCCCCCGCCGCTGATAACGGTCAGACAGGATCCTAGTGCTCTTATATTTACACCATTTTCTACACCTAAAACAGACATAGAAAACGGTAAATGAGACGGGTCTGCCGGCCCCTCCCCTTCCCCGCCCACACCACGCCCACTTTATTAGACCCGACGTGGGCAGAGAAAAGCCGCAGATTGCAGTGTAAAGCATCTCTGTGCCAGAAGTCCTCCGAATATAGGCCGATTTCTGTTTAATAGATGAACCCCTACTTATCTTCTACTGATCCAGATTAACATCCTGTATTATACTCCAGAGCTGCACTCACTATTCTGCTGGTGCAGTCACTGTGTACATACATTACTTATCCTGTACTGATCCTGAGTTACATCCTGTATTATACTCCAGAGCTGCACTCACTATTCTGCTGGTGCAGTCACTGTGTACATACATTACTTATCTTCTATTGATCCAGAGTAACATCCAGTATTATACTCCAGAGCTGCACTCACTATTCTGCTGGTGCAGTCACTGTGTGCATACATTACTTATCTTCTACTGATCCAGAGTAACATCCTGTATTATACTCTAGAGCTGCACTCACTATTCTGCTGGTGCAGTCACTGTCTACATACATTACTTATCCCTGAGTTACATCCTGTATTATACTCCAGAGCTGCACTCACTATTCTGCTGGTGCAGTCACTGTGTACATACATTACTTATCTTCTACTGATCCAGAGTAACATCCAGTATTATACTCCAGAGCTGCACTCACTATTCTGCTGGTGAAGTCGCTGTGTACATACATTACTTATCCTGTACTGATAATGAGTTACATCCTGTATTATACTGCAGAGCAGCACTCCCTATTCTGCTGCTGCAGTCACTGTGTACATACATTACTTATCCTGTACTGATCCTGAGTTACACCCTGTATTATACTCCAGAGCTGCACTCCCTATTCTGCTGCTGCAGTCACTGTTTACATACATTACTTATCCTGTAGTGATCCTGAGTTACATCCTGTATTATACTCCAGAGCTGCACTCTCTATTCTGCTGCTGCAGTCACTGTGTACATACTTTACTTATCCTGTACTGATCCTGAGTTACATCCTGTATTATACTCCAGAGCTGCACTCACTATTCTGCTGGTGCAGTCACTGTGTACATACATTACTTATCCTGTACTGATCCTTAGTTACATCCTGTATTATACTCCAGAGCTGCACTCACTATTCTGCTGGTGCAGTCACTGTATACATACATTACTTATCCTGTACTGATCCTGAGTTACATCCTGTATTATACTCCAGAGCTGCACTCACTATTCTGCTGGTGCAGTCACTGTGTACATACATTACTTATCCTGTACTGATCCTGGGTTACATCCTGTATTATACTCCAGAGCTGCACTCACTATTCTGCTGATGCAGTCACTGTGTACATTACATTACTTATCCTGTACTGATCCTGAGTTACATCCTGTATTATACTCCAGAGCTGCACTCACTATTCTGCTGATGCAGTCACTGTGTACATACATTACTTATCCTGTACTGATCCTGAGTTACATCCTGTATTATACTCCAGAGCTGCACTCACTATTCTGCTTGTGCAGTCACTGTGTACATACATTACTTATCCTGTACTGATCCTGAGTTACATCCTGTATTATACTCCAGAGCAGCACTCACTATTCTGCTGGTGCAGTCACTGTGTACATACATTACTTATCCTGTACTGATCCTGAGTTACATCCTGTATTATACTCCAGAGCTGCACTCACTATTCTGCTGGTGCAGTCACTGTGTACATACATTACTTATCCTGTACTGATCCTGAGTTACATCCTGTATTATACTCCAGAGCTGCACTCACTATTCTGCTGGTGCAGTCACTGTGTATATACATTACATTACTTATCCTGTACTGATCCTGAGTTACATCCTGTATTATACTCCAGAGCAGCACTCACTATTCTGCTGGTGCAGTCACTGTGTACATACATTACTTATCCTGTACTTATCCTGAGTTACATTCTGTATTATACCCCAGAGCTGCACTCGCTATTCTGCTGGTGCAGTCACTGTGTACATACATTACTTATCCTGTACTGACCCTGAGTTACATCCTGTATTATACTCCAGAGCTGCACTCACTATTCTGCTGCTGCAGTCACTGTGCACATACATTACTTATCCTGTACTGACCCTGAGTTACATCTTGTATTATACTCGGGAGCTGCACTCACTATTCTGCTGCTGCAGTCACTGTGTACATACATTACTTATCCTGTACTAATCCTGAGTTACATTCTGTATTATACTCCAGAGCTGCACTCACTATTCTGCTGGTGCAGTCACTGTATACATACATTACTTATCCTGTACTGATCCTGAGTTACATCCTGTATTATACTCCAGAGCTGCACTCACTATTCTGCTGGTGCAGTCACTATGTACATACATTACTTATCCTGTACTGATCCTGAGTTACATCCTGTATTATACTCCAGAGCTGCACTCACTATTCTGCTGGTGCAGTCACAGTGTACATACATTACTTATCCTGTACTGATCCTGAGTTACATCCTGTATTATACTCCAGAGCTGCACTCACTATTCTGCTGGTGCAGTCACTGTACATACATTACTTATCCTGTACTGATCCTGAGTTACATCCTGTATTATACTCCAGAGCAGCAATCACTATTCTGCTGGTGCAGTCACTGTGTACATACATTACTTATCCTGTACTGATCCTGAGTTACATCCTGTATTATACTCCAGAGCTGCACTCACTATTCTGCTGGTGCAGTCACTGTGTACATACATTACTTATCCTTTCGGCCACTCTGTGTGGACAGGGCTCTGCTTTACCCGGTAAACACTTTGTACCTACCTTATCTACCAACCAATGGCGCTTGAACAGGAAGGAGCAGCAGTCCTGGATTACAGGAGGTGACCCCCACCCAGCCTTTTACTTAGTTGTGCTGGGCATGTGCAGAACTCCTGCTGGTGAGTGTATCGGCCGCTAACGCTGGTCCATTATATTTACTGTCTCACACTATGGAGCGTCTTGTGTTTCCTCGTCCTATAAACCCACAGCGTCTCCAGACATTTTGCCTCTACTCATTCTCAGGACCCTGTAAAGGTAAAATTAATGAAATGTGACCCCGGCATCTGAGAGCGCTAAACCTGTAAGCGGACGCTCACTGGCAGGGGCCGCCTTCCCCTGGCTGAGATTGGGGAACTCGCCCTGTACCAGTAATAGGCCGAAGCCTGTACAAGGGGTCCTGGACGATTACTGGTATATTCCAATGCTGGCCTGCAGGTGGCAGCACTGCACTGGAATATACAGAATCCTGTATTCTGTAGTGGAGAGATATCCATTAGAATATCCCAGTAGAAGTCTAATGAGTGCATGTTATAGAAAAGGAAAGATGGGGGTCACAATATGGCAATGAAAAGAATTATTTTTATTTTTTTCAAGGTTTTTATGTTTTTTTTTCTAGTTTTAAAATGCAAGAAAAACAATAAAGTGTGGTATCGTTCTAATAGTACTGACCTGGAGGATGAAGAGCACGGCTCAGTGTTACCCCATAGGGAACGGTGTGAAAACAAAAACATAAAACTGTGGTAGAATTGTCTTTTTTTTTTTACAATTCCTCCCCATTTGGATTTTTTTTTCCAGCTCTCCACTACATCATATGCAATATTACATTTTGCCATTAGAAAGTTCAACTTGTCCCACCAAAAACAAGCCCTCATACGGCTGTGTGAACGGAAAAGTAAAAAACCTATGGCTGTGGGAAGACGGGGAGTGAAAAACAAAAGTGCAAACATGGAAAAACGCAAGATCATTGAAGGGTTAATAATTGATGCGCTCCATTTTATGTGTAGAGTTGGGGGATGGGGGGGTTGATAAGACACGGATTATTATGGGCCATGATGGGTGGGATGACACGTATGGATGATATGTGCACATTGTACACGGCTGCTGGATAATAATTACACTGACAATAAAGTCTTATCACCTAACAATTTATGACCTTTGAACTTCGTGGTCACATGACATTATTGCTGACATCCTGGTCACATGTTAATTGCCGGCGTTCTCCCTCGATCACGCGATCTCCTCTCTCCGGTGTTTATCGCTCCCCGGGCAGCCTGGCTTCATTCACCCCCCCCCCCCCCCCATTACCCTCTGATTCTTTCTGGATTTTACCTCCAGTCGGCTCTAGATTTGGGGAATAATCCAGAAGGTGACCATCGGCCTCCTCATAGACGGCGCTTCTCCTCCCGGCCCTACCCGCTGTCTGTACACACTCTGATTGCTGCTCCGAAGTTCTCTGTGATCAATGACATCCGATGCTATAAAAGGAGTATAAAGTGTGAGGTCAGCCTCCAGAGATGAGGGGTTTATACGGAGATTTCTACAGACGATACGAGCAGAGACATATTCCGTCTAATCCGCAGTAATCCCAATACATTCTATTCCTGATGTTATATCCCAGACATGGACGCTCTGCACTCCGCTCTTCCGTCACTGTCTCCTCCTCAAGCCCCTGCCCCAGGTCCCTCTTTTCTGGGTCCTCACCCCCTATGGGGCCACAGCTGCCTGCTCCCCCATGCTTGGAGACCCCCAGTCTTATCTTCATGATCAGAGACACTTCTCAGGATCAGATTGGGCGTTCCCCTGATACAACATGGACAGGAAGAATGATGGCGCCTCCTACAGGCTGGTTCAGCAGTTTCTGGCGTCCTGCGATTGTCCCTCAGTCACACCTTGTACCTGCAGGGAACAGACATATTGTTCCCTCCGAATCTGTAAGACACATCTGGGGTAATCAGAGATCATCCAGCACACTGATGGGGGCGTCCCATCCAGACCTCACCCCCCCATGATGTCAGACAGGAGGCCTCTACTATTCGGAGGTCCGCACTTCTTACAGATACGCGGCTCCGCTCCGGTTTACACCTCTCCCAGCAGGATATGGCGACCATGGAAATATGAGTGAGAACGAGTATAGTATTGGGGGGTGACCGCACATGGAATCAGTGAATAAACTGGTGGATGTGTCAGGGGAGGGGTGTGGATGGGCCCCGGGGCCACATGTATTCCAGGCTGTGTATTCTCAGCTCTTTTGGTAAGGCCCAGCCCTCAGGGGGTGCAGATACCTCCCCTGTGTATGTATAGGGGTGTCAGTATAGTATACGGCGGCTGCACAGGAGAGCGGGGGCATCATTATGTGTCACCAGTAACCTAGCCACTCGCCCCCTGACTGGCCAATGATGGATGGTGAGGGTCCTGTTAACCCTTGTAGAGAAGGATATAAAGTGGTGTGCACGCCCCCAGAGACAGAGTCCTGACAGATGCAGTGGCCGGGTTTGGGGTGGCCTCAACGCTACGCTGGGTCCCCCAAACACCGTTGAGGTGTCACCACGTGGTTCTGCTCTCTGGAAGGGTTGGTAAGATGTGGTGAAACCCCAATGGGAAATAAGTCTAGAGAGTCAGGGTCTGCAGTAACCAGAGTGCTTCTATACAAGAGGAATTCAGGTACAAAACAATACAGGCGAGGCATTGGGCTGGCGTCTCCAGTCTCCTCCCTGGCAGAAGAAGGGTTTGATGCTGAGGAAAGGCCTGAGCTAGATGTCCCTCTTTCTCTTCAGAAGGCTGGTACCTGGTCCAAGGCTGGTGATCCAGGGTCTGAGGCAGCGTATCCCCGTCTCAGCGCCTTCTTCTGGTCACTCAGTAGTCTGGCAGAGTCTCCTCTTCCAAGCACTGGTCCTTAACTGCAGCACACTACGGTCTGTGACTGCTCTCCTTATATACAGTTTTTGCTAGACTAGAACCTTCTAGTGGGAGGGGTGGAGTGGAGAAGCTCAGCACAAACAGATACATTGTTTCAGCTCCCGTCTGGTATAGACTTACATTAGAGCTTCAATGATACTCAATGGTAATGACACAGCAGGTTTTCCAGACAAAAACAAGTTTCCAGACATAACAACATGGCTAAAACCAGACATTTAAAAGGTCAGGCTGTCTGCTTTTTGGTGGTAAACAATTCTGGGTTTTTCCCTCCAAAACATGGTCTTCTTTAAACACTATGGCAGCTGTGGAAAATTACCAGATTCTCAATCAAAGCCCTAACAGTCTCTCGGTATTCATTAACACTTTCCACAGAGCCATATAAATACAGTGATAATGAACAGGATATATATCATAACTGGGATGAGCGAATCGACTTCGGATGAAACATCTGAAATCGATTCTCATAAAACTTTGTTTCAATAATGTACAAAGCGAGCCAAAGTTATTACTTCGCAAAGTCTCGTGAGACATCACATAATAACTTCAGAAATTGATTTATACTGTAAAAAAACAATTTCCTGAACTCTGGTTCGTTTCCAAGTGGTAGACAGGTCCAAATTGACAGAAGGTGGGCCACACAAGTAGATAGGGACAGCATAAGTAGGCAAAATGAGACAAGATGGGACCAGCAATATCATAGTGCAGCACAAAATATTGCCCCAGCAGAACAAAATACCACCATGCAGCATGAAATACTGATACCTAGAATTGGCCTCATGGCCCAAGAAAACCCCAATAAAGTGCACATCCAATAATTATAAAAGCAGTACAAGAATTTTATTAAACTTCAAAGACACACAAACAATAAAAAATTGTATACAATGAAACATGTGCTGGTATTAAATAAAACCAAGCACTACTCAGCTCCCACCGAAAACCACAAATGTGGATAAGTGTAGGTATCCACAAATAGCAGCAGACAGAAAATAATGAGAACCAACATCAGCTAGCAACTATACCAGAACAATCCTGGGACATCAAGAAAAATATGAATTTCCAAAATCTGCATAGGATTACCATGCAAGGACTACCAAGGTGGGTCTGGGTCAGAAGAATGACGTTAATCATTTCCTGTATAAGACGCTAAAATATGAAAACAATAAATCTTTATTAAGAATCTAGATAAAAGGGGTGTCACCCAATTACTGGCCTTTGTATAGCGATAATACACTTATAATGCGAGGCAGGGGTCAAAGTGTAACACTGCTGCTGGGATGCTAACTAGTATAGGGGTATGCGGTATTGCGCCCACCAGTTACACACCCTAAGCTTACAGCAAGATGGAAGTGCCTATGACCCCCTAGTATGACTCGCGCCGGACACCGCACCACACGTGCGGTTACATCTGTCCGCCTTTGTTTTGTTATTTTGTTACCTTGCTAAAAAAAAATATGCCTGCTATTTACATGATTGATTCGCAGACGGTGGCTGTGGAGTGGTGTATGTAGAGGCGTAGGGGGCGCAGGCACTTCCATGTTGCTGTAAGCTTAGGGTGTCTAACTGGTGGACACAATACCGCATACCCCTATACTAGTTAGCAACCCAACAGCAGTGTTACACTTTGACCCCTGCCTCGCATTATAAGCGTATTAGTGTTTATATATTTTAGCGTCTTATACAGGAAATGATTAACGTCATTCTTCTGACCCAGACCCACCTTGGTAGTCCTTGCATGGTAACCCTATGCAGATTTTGGAAATTCATATTTTTCTTGATGTCACAGGATTGTTCTGGTATAGTTGCTAGCTGATGTTGGTTCTCACTATTTTCTGTATGCTGCTATTTGTGGATACCTACACTTATCCACATATGTGGTTTTCGGTGGGAGCTGAGTAGTTCTTGGTTTTATTTAATACCAGCACATGTTTCATTGTATACAATTTTTAATTGTTTGTGTGTCTTTGAAGTTTAATAAAATTCTTGTACTGCTTTTATAATTATTGGATGTGCACTTTATTGGGGTTTTCTTGGGCCATGAGGCCAATTCTGGGTATTGTTAGTGCACTCCGTCTTTATTGTAGTGTGCCCCCCATCTCAACTTTTGCACAGCACGAAATACTGCCACCCCCGCCGCAGTATTCAACTGTATCACAGTCCTGAGGACAGCCATACAGCTGAATGCTCCTAGCATTACTGAGAGCATGATATGATTATTAGTGTTGATCATGATATTTGGGTTTTCGACCGAGCACCCGAGTATAATGGAAGTCAATGGGAGAACCGGAGCATTAAACCAGGTACCCCCTGCTCTGAAGAGGGGAGGGTGCCTGGTTCATTAGAAAATGTCAGACATTGTTGGTAACACCACCGAAATGGTTCTGTAACAGCATGGGGAGGATGTATGGATGCATCTTGGACTCCCAGGTCGCTGCTGGGAACTATGTTGTCCGAATAGTACACCACCTTTACATAATGACAATAATACCACAAAACCAAGGGAAAAAAATAAATTTTAGAGGAAAAATTGATGGAAAACATTCTTTCCTGAATATTTACCCGTATATAAAGTGCAAGTGCTGCCAAAATTACAAGGAAGAGGCACACCGATACACCCTTAGTTACACATAAAGGAGGGCATCATACAAACCCTTTAAAAATGATGATTGATGGCCTGCTGCTGGTGACCCTCAAACATTAGGAGCAAGGGCCTGCTGATCTGACCATCTAAAACATTATGGGCGGTGGCTGCTGCCGCTTTGGTGGATCTAGTTAACCTGGGGCCAATGGCACATCCCCGTGACGGCGACGATCCATTCGGATGTCTGCCCTATGAACCTTCGATGTAATTGTCAGCTCAAAACCTTTGTAAACCACGGGTAACGGGGAATCAGTGTTTGATTCCAGAGAGGGAGCCTGAGAAACGGCTAACACATCCAAGGAAGGCAAGCGGGTGTCGCGCAAATCACACACTCCCGACTCGGGGAGGTAGTGACGATAAATAACAATACAGGACTCTTAAGATGCCCTGTTATTGGAATGAGTAATAAAAAATTATAGGGAATGTCACTGCGGTATTTCGCATGAGGAAACGTTATACAGTAGAGGCCCTGCTTCCGCTTTGTTGACTCTAGATAACTTCTGCCTGATCGCACGTCCCTGTGACGTCCACAATCCATTTTGATATCTTCCCTATCAACTTTCGATGTTCTTTTATGCACCAAACATGGTGACCACCGGTAACGGAGAA
This sequence comes from Bufo bufo, assembly GCF_905171765.1. Classification (NCBI taxonomy): domain Eukaryota; kingdom Metazoa; phylum Chordata; class Amphibia; order Anura; family Bufonidae; genus Bufo; species Bufo bufo. The sequence continues at coordinate 12,729,673 of NC_053395.1, forward strand.
TCATTGTTCGATTTCGGAGAGGGAGTCTGATAAACGGCTACGGCTACTACTTCAAAGCAAGGCAGCATAAGTTGCGGGCCTGTAGGTGAGCTGACCCTGTAAAATATGTTAGGTGCGGGCCTGCTGGTGAGCTGACCCTCTGAAAAATTCTATGCGAGGGCCTGCATGTGAGCTGACCCAGTAAAAGATTTGAGTCGCTGGCCTGCATGTGAGCTGACCCTGTAAAAGAATTGAGTCACGGTCTTGCAGGTGAGCTGACCCAGTAAAAGATTTTAGGTGCGGGCCTGCTGGTGAACTGAGGTGGAACCGACAAACCCAACTTATTTTTGTTGGCTGCATTAATCTGCAGGTGACCGTCATACAGCTCTACAGATTTGTTTCCATCTGCATCTTTCTCAACAATATGTGGCCTCAGTCTTTTATCCAGACTCTGTCATTGTGCCACTATGTGGCCTCCTCATGCTGCCATCTCCACACCATGTCACCTTGCCACTCATTTTTATCACCATGCTGCTGCTGATGCTGCTTAAAAGGCTTTAAACTGATCACCAGGCCCACAATCTAATTAAGGTTTTATGCACAAAACCAAAGTAAAAAAATCGATTTTATAGGAAAAAGTGATTGAAAACATTCTTTCCTGTATATTTACTTGTATATAAAGTGCAAGTGCTCCCAAAAATTACAAGGAAGAGGCACTCCGATACAACTGGTATATCCCATAAAGGAGGGCCTCATTCACATTGAGTTGCGGGCCTGTAGGTGAGATGACCCTGTAAAAGATTTGAGTTGCGGGCCTGCAGGTGAGCTGACCCTGTAAAAGATTTTAGGTTTGGGCCTGCAGGTGAGCTGACCCTGTAAAAGATTTTAGTTTTGGGCCAGCAGGTGAGCTGACCCTGTAAAAGATTTTAGTTTTGGGCCTGCAGGTGAGCTGACCCTGTAAAATATTTGAGTTGCGGGCCTGCAGGTGAGCAGACCCTGTAAAAAAGTAGATGAGAGGGCCTGCTGGTGAGCGGACCCTGTAAAAAATTAGATGTGAGGGCCTGCTGGTGAGCGGACCCTGTAAAAAATTAGATGTGAGGGCCTGCTGGTGAGCGGACCCTCTAAAAAACTATATGTAAGGGCCTGCTGGTGAGCGGACCCTGTAAAAAATTAGATGTAAGGGCCTGCTGGTGAGTGGACCCTCTAAAAAATTATATTCGGAGGCCATATATGCAAGGGCATCATATGTGACGAATATGTAATGCGTGTTGATATAACAGAAGAGGAGGAGGAGGATGAGAAAAGGAACATTCAACCATATACCCTTGTTTGTGGTGGGGTGCATGGGAATACAGTCTATTTACTACATTAAAAACAACACATGTAAAGTGCCTTTATGTTCAGCCGCTTTCCTCTGGTGAAGTCGAGAAGTCATGGTCAATCCAGGCCTTGTTAATTTTTATATGAGTCAACCTGTCAGCATTTTCAGTTGACAGGCGGATGCGCTTATCTGTTATAATGCCACCAGCAGCACTAAATACCCACTCAGACAAAACCCTGGCGGCAGGGCAGGCCAGCACCTCCAAAGTGTAGAGCGCAAGTTCATGCCACGTGTCCAGCTTGGACACCTAGTAGTTGTAAGGCACTTTTTCTCTCCTTGTGGCAGTAGGCCGCACATCAGGGTGAGGGTGCTGGCGGGGTGACATAAAACTGTCCCAGGTTGCTGATGAGGGGGACGTCTCTAAAATCCACTCAGACCGCAAGTGGAGTGGTGGGAGAGAGAAAAGGGGCGCACAATAGGATAGTACGTTCGGACAAATTGAGGTATTATAACAAGAGAGAGAGGCTCACCTTGTCGGGTCGTGCTAATGATAGGCACAACTCTATTGAAGATACGAGTAAAATCCAATTCCACAGGACTGCAGCCGCAAAGAGTGTCTCTCCTGGAAAGGGGTCCAATCCTCCAGAGAGTGTTCGTCACGAAGAAAATTGTTTCAGTGGCGCGAATTCACTGATTGAAATGGACGTAGGACTTCAATTTAGATATTTTCTTTTTTTACTATTTAAAGAAAGCGCATGACCATGTAAACAACACGTTTCGGGGACAAACAGTTCCCCTTCATCAGGTTAGGTAACAATACATACATAAATGTGAGTATTTATAGTGAAAGAAAGGTAAAAAAAACCACCAAAAAATGCACCCACAATGGGAGGGGCTGGCACTGGGTGTCATCTTAATGGCAGTGTGCAGAAACCACATAAAACCAGAAATAGCAGATGCCAAGAAGAATTTACATATATAAAAATAATTATATCAAAAGTTCAGAATGTTTCTAATCATATTATAACATATTATAACAAATAGTAGATCGGGTGGGGAGATCATGTGACCGCTGACGCGGTCACGTGGTGTATTACGTCCCAGGGAAGGGCGGGGATAAGCCAACCAATTGATTCTTTAAATGTTAGGAACGGTCATATGGTGTTATCACATTGTGAGGTCACATGGTGTAGTACATCCCTGACGGAGGCGGAGATATGTCACACTGCTCGCACCTTAGCTGTTATCGGAGGAGGCGTGAGGAGGAGAAGTGGAGCCACTAACATAGGTGGTGGCGGAAACCCTGATGGAATTGGGGCCCGCAATCCTTGGCGTCGGTAGCACCTGTGCCATCCCAGGGTACGAATCGCTCCCGGCCTCCACAACAGTCACCTAGTGTGCCGTCAGGGAAATGTAGCGTCCCTGGCCACCAGCACTTGTTCAGGTGTCCGTGGTTAAGTGGACCTTCCCAGTCACTGCGTTGGTCAGGGCACGTGTGATGTTAAGGGACACATGCTGGTGTAAGGCTGGCACGGCACACCTTGAAAAATAGTGGCGGCTGGGGACTGCGTAACGAGGGACGGCCGCCGACATCAGGCTGCGCAAGGCCTCAGTGTCCACAAGCCTAAATGGCAACATTTCCAGGATCAATAATTTGGAAAGCTGCGCATTTAGTGCTATGGCCTGTGGGTGGGTGGCTGGGTATTTGCGCTTGTGTTCAAAGGCCTGTGGTAATGACATTTGGACGCTGCGCTGGGACAGGGAAGTTAAGGTGGTCGCTGATGGTGCTTGCAAAGGTCCAGGTGCAGGGCGGGAGGTATCCGGGCCTGCGTCTTGGACAGGGGATTGGCCAGCATGTAACACAGGGGAAGAGGAGGCAGTGGTGTGACCCGCAGACACAGATTGTGGTCCCAGACGTTCGGCCCACCTATTAGGGTGCTTTGATGCCATGTGGCGTATCATGCTGGTGGTGAGGTTGCTAGTGTTCACGACTCAGCTCATTTTGGTACGGCACTAGTTCCAAACTACTATTCTTTTGTCGTCCGCACTTTTCTCAAAAAAGTTCCATACTGCCGAACACCTACCCCTTGACAAGGGAGATTTACGCAAAGGGGTGCTCATTGGAACAGTTGCGGGCCTGTTCGGTGGTGCCCGCCTTCTACCTTTTGCCACCCCACTGCCAGCCTGTTGCAGTGCTGCAGATCCCTCCCCCTCTGTACTACTTTCCTCACTAGGCTTGTTGCCACCTTCCCAGGTTGGGTCAGTGACCTCATCGTCCAGCACATCCTCTTCCACTTCCTCACTCTGATCATCCTCCTGATTTGTTGACCTAACCACAACCTCAGTGATTGACAACTGTGTGTCATCCTCTTCCTCAACCTCTTGAGACAGTAATTGCGGTTGAGTCATTGGCAACTGTGTCTCATCATCATCCACCTCATTACACACTAATTGCCATTCCCCAGCATCATGTTCTTGTGACTCTGGATGCTCAAGAGGTTGGGAATCGGGGCACAAGATCTCAGGTCCCTCTTCAAGCGTGCTTGGCGAGAGGGCCAAATCAATTAATGGCGATACAAAGTGGTCCTCGGAATATCTAAGTGTGGGATCACTTATTTGGTCAGACTGTAAATGGCGGGAGGAAGGAGAATCAGGGTGAGGATTGTGTGAACCAGACTCCTGGCTACTGAGACTGGACTTGGTGGATAACAGGGTGGTGCTTAACCGACTGGAAGCATTATCTGATGCAATCCAACCGACCACCTGCTCGCACTGGGCTGACTTAGGCCTCTTTCACACGAGCGTGACGGATTAGGTCCGGATGCGTTCAGGGTGCGTTCAGTGAAACTCGCACTATTTTGCAAGCAAGTTCAGTCAGTTTTGTCTGCGATTGCGTTCAGTTTTTTCCGCGCGGGTGCAATGCGTTTTGATGCGTTTTTCACGCGCGTGATAAAAAACTGAAGGTTTACAAACAACATCTCCTAGCAACCATCAGTGAAAAACGCATCGCACCCGCACTTGCTTGCGGATACAATGCGTTTGAAAAACGCAGAATATAGCACATGCTGCGATTTTCACGCAACGCAGAACTGATGCGTGAAAAACAACTCTCATGTACACAGACGCATTGAAATGAATGGGTCAGGATTCAGTGCGGGTGCTATGCGTTCACGTCACGCATTGCACCCGCGCGGAATACTCGCTCGTGTGAAAGGGGCCTTAGAGTGGTGTCCTGCACCGCCCTGCAAACTGGGACATGAAGCTAGGTATCTTAGATGATTGTTTTTCTTGTGCTCTGGCAGCAGGCACAGTTTCACCGCGCCCAAGGCCTCTGCGTGCACCATCAGCATCACGACCACTTCCCCGTCCCTTAATCCTCGCCTTCTTCATATTAAATGTTATATGTTATAAGGGACCGTTTATAGGAAAAATGTGGATAAATTATGGAAAAAATATATTTGTTGTCAGTAATATTTTTCCCAATCTCTGGCCCTGACACACAGAAGGTATTGCACCACAGATGTCACAAGTCACTGCAGACACCCTCTATCGAAAAAGTATTGTAAATTATCGGAAAAAATAAATATTAAATTGCTGCCACCACACACAATAGTCCTTAAAAGGACTATTTGGTCTTTGAAACGTTTTTCTATCGAATATATTGCAATCACACTCCCTACACTATCTGTCCCTTCCTAAGCGCATCTCTCCCTGACTCACAATGAGCCGAATCCGCGTCATCGGGTGCTATATAGCACCAGATGATGCGTTCCGGCCAGCCAATCACTGTAATGCCAGTAGCCAACATGGCTACTGGCATTACAGTGAGGGAAGTACTTACCTGCATGTTTATTGGCTGCTTAGCAGCCGCGAAACGTGCGGGGAGGAGACTCGAGCATGGCGCTCGAGCACATGTGGTACTCGGCCGAGTACCGCCATGTGCCGAGCATAGTGATGCTCGAGCCAAACAGGTATTCGGCCGAGCATGCTCGCTCAACACTAATGATTATGTATCCAGCTAGCGGCCATGAGGAGGGTTTAGGCGGCCCCCTGGGCAAAGGTCCGCCGGGAAATTTCTTGTAGGGTCTATAGCCAGTCCGCCCCTGTCCACAGGAGACCATTCTGTATAATGATAAGCGTGTGATGAGGAGAGAAGAGGATTTCCTGTTTGAGGGGAAGGTCTAGACAAGGCTAAAGTTTTGCTGATAAGAGCAAGAATCGTAACTGCAGCTACACTTCACATGAAGGTGACAACTACACTTCACATGAAGGTTAATAATATGATTTTATTAAATATAAGAACAATAGTATATACATATAGAGATACATTGTCCTTCCTTTTGTAAGTTAAAGGGGGGTGCCGCCCTTTTCAGCACAAGCAGTCAGAGTCCCGATCAGGAAAGCCGGTTCCTACACAGGCGCCCCATGGTAAGTGAGCGTCATCCACCGGCTGAAAGGTTCCAGCTTTTATACTGCTTAATAGAGATGAGCGAAGCTTGGCAGGTTCGGGTTCAGGTAGGTAATGAATTGTGTTATGGATTCCGTATCTCGGCACATAACGTAATTCACTGACAGAATCCATAACGGGATTCCTTTAGAGGCCTTCCGTCATAATAGACGTGTATGGGCAGCGTAACGGATCGGCACCGGCTCCATTATGCAGGACTCCTGTCAGAAGGTGAACAGAGTTTATTTCCTGTGAGACAAATAACACACAAGATACAATGTCGCCAAGCAGTCGTCTGATTATCCTTAGGCGTCCAGGCTTTCTATAAGGTTCCTCACGTAAGGAATAAAGAAATAAGCAGTATCCAAAATAGTCGCTACTTTGTATAGAACATACAACAGGACCTTCTATAGAATATGACAGGACCTTCTATAGAATATGACAGGACCTTCTATAGAATATGACAGGACCTTCTATAAACCGCTTTGTTAACCCATTAAATGATATACATTTCAAAACTTTTCCAACACATCCCCCATCTGTTCTTCTCACCATTCACATTCTGCAGACTGAGCCGAATCCAAGAGAGCGTATCACACAGGAGAGGATTAGATACACATCTCTGCAGACTGTATCACACAGGATAGGATTAGATACACAGCTCAGCAGACAGTATCACACAGGAGAGGATTAGATACACAGCTGAGCAGACAGTATCACACAGGAGAGGATTAGATACACATCTCTGCAGACTGTATCACACAGGATAGGATTAGATACACAGCTCAGCAGACAGTATCACACAGGATAGGATTAGATACACGGCTCAGCAGACAGTATTACACAGGAGTGGATTAGATACACAGCTCAGCAGACAGTATAACACAGGACAGGATTAGATACACAGCTGAGCAGACAGTATCACACAGGATAGGATTAGATACATGGCTCAGCAGACAGTATCACAGGAGAGGATTAGATACACAGCTCAGCACACAGTATCACACAGAATAGGATTAGATACACAGCTCAGCAGACAGTATCACACAGGAAAGGATTAGATACACAGCTCAGCAGACAGTATCACACAGGATAGGATTAGATACACGGCTCAGCAGACAGTATCACACAGGAGAGGATTAGATACACGGCTCAGCAGACAGTATCACACAGGACAGGATTAGATACACAGCTCAGCAGACAGTATCACACAGGATAGGATTAGATACACAGCTATGCAGACAGTATCACACAGGATAGGATTAGATACACAGCTCAGCAGACAGTATCACACAGGATAGGATTAGATACACAGCTCAGCAGACAGTATCACACAGGATAGGATTAGATACACAGCTCAGCAGACCGTATCACACAGGATAGGATTAGATACACAGCTCAGCAGACTGTATCACACAGGATAGGATTAGATACACAGCTCAGCAGACAGTATCACACATGATAGGATTAGATACACAGCTCAGCAGACAGTATCACACAGGAGAGGATTAGATACACAGCTCAGCAGAGAGTATCACACAGGAGAGGATTAGATACACAGCTCAGCAGACAGTATCACACATGATAGGATTAGATACACAGCTCAGCAGACAGTATCACACAGGATAGGATTAGATACACAGCTCAGCAGACAGTATCACACAGGAGAGGATTAGATACACAGCTCAGCAGACAGTATCACACATGATAGGATTAGATACACAGCTCAGCAGACAGTATCACACAGGATAGGATTAAATACACAGCTCAGCAGACAGTATCACACAGGAGAGGATTAGATACACAGCTCAGCAGACAGTATCACACAGGATAGGATTAGATAGAGCAGCGGTCACCAACCGCCGGGCCCTGGTGATCAGGGCAGTCTTTAAACGCTGTACTAATGAAGCGCTTCCATTAGTACAGAAGGACCAGGAAGCGGTGAAGGATCTGTACTCACCGTTCCTGGTCCACGGCTCGGCTATCGGCTGTGCACAGCGGGGGGTCGCTCTGTGACCTCACACTGTGCGCCGCTATACACAGCCGACAGCAGAATGAAGAGGATCGCGGTGGTGACCAGGAGCAGGAGAGGTAAGTGTTTTTTTATTTTATTTTATTTGCACTGGGGGCTAATGGCTGACATGAGGGGCTGACATATGGCTGACATGAGGGGCTGACATATTGCTGACATGAGGGGCTGACATATGGCTGACATTGGGGGGGCATATGGCTGACATGGGGGGCTGATATATGGCTGACATGAGGGGCTGACATGGGGGGCTTATGGCTGACATGGGGGGCTTATGGCTGACATGGGGGGCTTATGGCTGACATGGGGGGCTTATGGCTGACATGGGGGGCTTATGGCTGACATGGGGGGCTGACATTGGGGGGGCTTATGGCTGACATGGGGGACTGACAGATGGCTAAAGGTTTGGGGGTTGATCTGAGTCATTGGGGTCTGATCTGACGTCTGATTAACATTGGGGGTCTGGCCTGAGGTGCAATGAAAAATATTTTTTTATTATTGTTCTCCTCTAAAACCTAGGTGCATCTTATAGGGCGAAAAATACGGTACAGTGCAGCAGAGACCAGTACAGCAGAGACCAGTGCAGCAGAGACCAGTGCAGCAGAGACCAGTGCAGCAGAGACCAGTGCAGCAGAGACCAGTGCAGCAGAGACCAGTGCAGCAGAGACCAGTGCAGCAGAGACCAGGTGCAGCAGAGGCCAGGTGCAGCAGAGACCAGTGCAGCAGAGACCAGTACAGCAGAGACCAGTGCAGCAGAGACCAGGTGCAGCAGAGGCCAGGTGCAGCAGAGACCATAGTCAGTTTATATAGTCGTTATATAGTGTTATATATTTTAATATGCACCTTGTGTTTTGTTATGCGAGTGAATCAGTCAGCCCCGCCCACCCCCTAAGCCCCCCCCCCCAGTGTTTTGTGGTACGTTTTTTACACGGATCCGTTGTTCCGTTTTTTGTTTCCGTTTCAGTTCCGTTTTTCCGTATGGCATATACAGTATACAGTAATTACATATAACAAATTGGGCTGGGCATAAGATTTCTAATAGATGGTTCCACAAAAAATGGAACGGATACGGAAGACATACGGATGCATTTCCATATGCATTCCGTTTTTTTTTGCGGACCCATTGACTTTAATGGAGCCACGGAACGCGATTTGCGGCCAAATATAGGACATCTTCTATCTTTGCACGGAACGGACATTCGGAAACTGAATGCATATGGAGTACATTTTTTTGCGGACCCATTGAAATGAATGGGGGGGGGTGAACGGTCCGCCCCGGGTGCCGCTCTCATTGGGGTGCCAGAAGCAATGAGCGCTTCCATCAATACAGATGCTTATTGCTGAATACTAGTGAGCGTTTCCATAATGAAGCGCTCACTAGTCTGCAGGAGGAGGGGGAGAGAAGCGATGTGAGCGCTGCACAGTACTCACCCCTCCTCCCGCTCGCTCTTCTCAGGGCCCGCGCTGCTGTGTCCCGGCTGCCTGCAGCGTCAGGACGTACATAGCGCACTCTGACCTGACGCTGCAGGAGGTCCGGTGACTGCAGCGCCGGTCCTGAGATGAGAAGACAGCAGGGCAGGGAGAGGACGGTTATATATCGGGGGGAGAAGAACAGAACTGGATCGCACATCCACACTGCTATGCTTCTCAGCGCTATATTCAGTGCACAGCCCCCCATACTGCATGCTGTACCAGAGGCATTGTCGGGCAGTAGGGTTGCTGTTTGACTCCTGGGTCCCGCCGCCCACCAGGGCAGTGCCGCTTTGTCACCGCATTGCGCTGCGCTTTTTTGTCAGAGTAGGTCCCACTCAAAGAGGCGACCTCGGCGCGGTGGGTGGGTGTTAAAGGGGCTATTAATTATTGGTATTTATGTAAATCTCAATAATTAATATTCATAAATAGGCGTGAGTCGTCTTCTGGTAACTCCGCCTATTTATGCCTTACTTAACAACAAAACGCTACTGATTGCCCTACGCTACTCACTAAACTAGCTGCATGCGCCTTACTAACTACCGCTAGTAACCACAATAGGTATAAATAACACCGTATTTATTAATTCTTACAGAACATAACACATGTAATACACTGATAATACAGTACAACAATACACTACAACTATTGCTGTGGCGACTTACTAATACAAAGGAAAATAAATGTTTATAACTATATATATCTATATCAAGGGAATAGACATATATAGTTACAGCGGCACACAGCAATATGAGTACATACACTATAACAACACACTAATACGGTTCTGACTACACTAACGCAGCCCCAAGTCCTCCCCAAAATCTAACTACAATTGCAATAATACACATACATACACTTTACCAGCAGCCCACCCAATCCTGACAATATACTATCCCTACGGGGAATGACAAGGGGTTATTACGGATATATGAGGGATGTACAATCCTGGGGGAACACAGGGGATATTAGGAGAAAAGGGGGACTCAGGGCAGGAGAAGGTAAGGGTAACCAAGGGATCAGGGGGTGAAGGTATATGAATGTAAGGGTATAGAGGGATTAGGGGTAACCAAGGGGATAAGGGGTGTATCAAGGGTCCAGGGGGGTACGTTGGTGGTAACAGGAAGGGTTCGTTGGTGGTAGAGGGAATATTGTATGGGGGAGAAATAGGGTAGAATAAGGGTTATAAATATGGTAGATAATATGGGGGAATAAGGGTTATAGTATGGGGGGGAATAAGGGTTAATATTATAATGATACTTAGGGTATTATGCTCGTTGTCTAGGGGGGCTCGTTTGTCCAGGGATGATCCTCTCCGGCTGGGCCTCGTATCAAAAAAGTGCCTCAGCGTAGCGCCGCCGGACTATTTAAGTTTGGAGGCGCTCGCTCCCGAGGCAGCACGTCCTGATATGACGTCACCGCGCCGGCCGGCGCATCCCGGAGCGCGCTTCCAGGCGGAGGGTTCCTTTAATCCTTCGCCTGTAGCGCATCTGCATACCATGCGGTGCGATAATTATCGTGCCGGAGGTGTGCAGATAACAGAGGGAGGGACGTTTGTTTCCCTCTCTCTGTTATGTTAACTATCCCCAACGGCTGGGGATAGTTAAATACTAAAAGGCATCGGATCTCTATTGATCCTATGCCTTTTGAGTTCACCAGAGGCTGGACATAATTGTCCAGCCATCTGGTGACCTTCTCATCCCCTGCAGGGATGCAGGAGGAGTGGGGGGGCGGCACATCTTGTTCTTATATTATATGTGTATGGATGCTTGGGGCACATCCATACACATATATATACACATATAGATATATTTATAAGTATATGCATATTCATGGATGTTTGGGGCACATTCATAAATATACATACACACACATAAGTGACAATAAGCCCATCCATATATATATACATAGAGATGTATGCCTGTCAAGGGGGCCTACATACATCTCCATGTATATCCACCGGTCCCACCTAGACGGGCCCACAGCCAAGGGCCAATATACATGTATATATGTCAGGGCATATATACATATATATTTAAATATAACACTTCCCTCAACAATCCCCCTGTTGTCGGGAATACGACAATAAACATTTTGGGGGAAGGGTTGGGATGTATTTATCCCCTCTCAATCGCACTCTAGGTGACAATTCAGGAAGGACTGAAGTAATATGACAATTAGGTACCTAGACATCACCCATCAGGACTAACATCTCCGACCTGCCCTTCACCAACGTCTCCGTCCACCGAATACACCGTCTTCTCTTTGGATAACTTCCTTGGCATCTTACATTATGTTCCTCAGGTGTCAGCCACTCCCTATGTAGTCTATTTCTGACTCCGGAATGGCTTCACCCTCGCCGTCTTTAGATCACTCCACTCAGTGACCGTGTTCTCTCTCTTTGCCAGTGTTGTTCTTCTGGCGTCCGTTACTCCCAATGTTAGTGCCGGTAATTCATGTAGCACCTCCCTATGGGGTACGGACGGCCGTAGGCTGACCTTTTAACACCAGTATGACTTTCATCTTAATTGAAGACTCAGTTGTTGGAGAGGTTCTCCCATGGACAGATACATAGGTTTTTACAAGGCAGGTCAGATTTTTTTGGTGAGAGGTGATGTCATAGTACCTAAATTCTACCTGCGGGAAGGAACCCTGCACTACCATCATTCAGTCCAACCCTTACAAAAAGTCACCATTGTCGATATTGAAGCGGCAAATACCTTAGTAATGAGGGGCCTGACCCTAGGGAATCTACTCTACCCCACTCACACAAACATGTCACATCCCTCCCAATACAGCCCAATTCAATTCAGTGTGTACCCATAGAGACTTATGCCACCTGGCCTTACTCTATATACCTCCCAAGACACCGGTAGTTAACAGGCCCTTGTGTCCTTGGGGAAATGACTATAGGATGCAAGTGTGCGTCCAGCCATATTGTAGTATGGCTGTCGCACACTTGCACCTAGAGTGTCCATGGGTACACGAGGAACTCACATGCAAATAATCAATATAGATCTATACACAATATGATGAGGTCACAGGGTGGCCTATGATTATACCCTGAACCCTCCTACGAAAATCTACTACAATACGTGATATACATACACACAATGCTATGAGGTCACAGGATGGCTTTGGATGTTCACCCTGAACCCTCATAGAAAAACCTACTACAACACAATATTTATATACACACACTCACACACAATACTATGAGGTCACAGGATGGCTTTTGGATTTTCATCCCGACCCTCATAGGAAACAGTATGTCCATGCGATCTCTGGCTCCAGGACTTTGCTGGAGCTAAGTCCTGAGCCTCCTACGATTAACTTTGTGAAGTTCTGTCTGGTTCTGGTTTAGCTGGTCCGCAAGTCTCTTGACCTTCCTGTAGATTAGACACAGTCCCGTGTACATGACGATTACCAGAACCAGGAGAACTATCACCGGGTGTATCAATAGGTTGAAGAAGGATGTTGCCTTTGGACTGTAGCCGAACAGACTTTCCCACCAGGAGACCTTGGAGTCTTTGTCCGTTATTTTATTCTTGTCGTGCGTCAGTTGGATGGTGGCCTGTTTCTCTGTTTCTCGAAGATTCCTAAGTATTTCGTCTTCTTGGCTGAAGTCCAGCAGGAGATGTTTGAGTTCTAGCCCAAAGCCAAGAGGAATCTTCTGGAGTCTCACGGGTACGTCAGGGCGGATGTCGAGTCTTTTCTCCGGGGTGATTGGTGTCCTTCCTTGTAGCTCTGCGACATCTAAACCTAGGACGGGACTGAGGGTGCAATACGCTCCGGGGAGGAGTTCTCCTCTCTCTGTGCAGTTAGTTCCATAGATTGTATAAGACATGTTTTGCCATTGGTACCAGCACCAATACCCCTGTCCCAAGTATTTAAGGGAGGAGGGTATTGGGCTGGCCTTCATCTCACAGGACCCCTCAGTGCTCCAACACTGGTGTCTTAGCACCCGATCCTGACTACCTTGACAAAGGATAGCATCCTCTTTATTCCAACATCCCTCTGTGTCTAACAGATAAGGATGGCCTCCCTCATAGGTTAGAACGCCCGAGGGGAGCTGTGGATGAAGCACCGTCTGGTTATTTATGACAATCCCTAAGTTAACCGCACTGTAACCCTGTCTAAGACGGCCAGATACAGGAGCCAATGACGAAGCAGTGCAAGTGAGATTCCTGCAGCCGTGCCACTGGACTACCCACCAGTTGGTGTGATTGGCTGCAAAAGGAGATATAAGAGGACTTACCCGTTGGCGGAGGTTAAATGGGAAGTGGCCGCCGTACAATGATGATACAATATGTTTAAGGTTGTCCGAGAGTTCACTTTGGACTTGCATACACGCCAGAGCAAGCTGAGCTCTATCCTGTTCTTCCAAGAGACCCACAACTAACCTTCTCTCGTAGAGCAGAAGATAGAGAGGTAGTGGCATCTATGTGCGAATGCTGCAAACCCTCTAAGACGTGGTTTACATCAAGCTGGGTCTCGAATCCTTCCCCGGCGTGTCGCGCAACATCCCCAAGTTTACCTCTCAGGACTTCCATATCCATAGTGTTCAGGGCGCCCACTCCCAGTGCACCTCCGCCTAGTCCCATGGCTATCAGATCTCTTCTTCCCCTGTGATTCCTGTGTATGAGATCGTCCTTTCTTACCTCCTGCCCCGCCTCTATCCAACCTCTTATCATGTCAATTTGGTTCCTCACAAACTCCCCACATCTGTGATCCCACTGATCGACTCTGAAGTCATCTACAGAAATTCTCCAAGTAAATAGGACAAATTTTGTCCCCGTGATGATCTTCCATGGGGATGACAGTTGAGGAGCTATAGGATCTGCCAATTGATGGATAGGGGCGTTGCAAGAGTCTGAATGCATTTTTACAGGTTGGAGAATGGGGTGATACCGGTACTGGTAGCCTCGGTAGCTCAGATTCTCATTAGCACGGCTGGCAGAGAGGTTACCCATGAGGAACCTTTCTCCAGTAGTGCTTTAGAAAGTCGTGTCTTTAAGGTCCGGTTCATCCGCTCCACGATGCCCGCAGACTGAGGGTGGTAAGGCACATGAAATCTTTGCTTTATGTCTAAAAGACCACAAAGCGCTTTCATTACCTTACCCGTGAAATAGGTCCCTCTGTCTGACTCTATCAATCTGGGGATACCCCATCGTGACAGAACCTGTTCCCAGAGAACACGGGCAGTGGTTGTAGCCGAATCATTAACCGTGGGAATGGCTTCTACCCACTTAGAGAAGACATCCACTACCACCAGTGCGTAACGATAGTTACGACTTCCTGTTGGTAAAGGTCCTATAAAATCTATTTGTAGTGCAGACCACGGACCATCTGCAGGAGGAACTCGCTGCAACACCGGCTTCAGGGCTGATGCCCTTGGGTTAACCTGAGCACATACCAAGGTGTCCAAACAGTTGGTGGTTCAATCTGGTTAGCTCTGCTTGCAGATGCTGTGGAACCACAGGAAGAGGAAGTTGCTGTGTACCGGTATCGTAACACAGGATCCCTTGCTGTATTGACCAGGGATGCTGTGGAGATGTGAGGTGTGTCATTAGAAGAGGATCTTTGGCTTGTTCCTCTTCAAATGACACCGGGCCTTTACTCAGGTTGGTACGAACTGCAATCTGGTAGGTTGGATAGCGGCTCAGTGCCTGTTTCCTGAAGGATCCCAGATACTGCCGCTAGTTTGGCCAATTCATCCGCCTTGTTGTTACCTAGCGTCAAAGGCTCGTCCCCTTTCTGATGCGCAGGGATTTTTATGATGGCTGCTTCCGCCGTGTGTGCCATGCCCCATTCCCAAAGTTTTTTCAGGACCGACAAATGAGCCAGAGGTTTGTTTTGGCTGTCCACAAATCCTCGTCTTTTCCATGTGTCCAGGTGCAGGGTGAGAGAACGAACTACATATGAACTGTCGCTATATATAGTTTGTTTTCCCGGGGGTTGAAGAAGCAAGGCTTCCTTGACCGCCTCCAGTTCCGCCCGCTGTGCCGACATGTGACCAGGTAACTTGACAAGACTCTGGGTACCTGTGGTCTCATCCAGCACAGCAAAACCTGTGACATAGGTCCCATCCATGTAGAACCGAGCGCCATCAACAAAGATGACTCTGTCTTCTGGATGTTTATCGGTCCTGAAAATTGGTGGCGCGTTGATATGCACTGGTTGGCCACAGTCATGTTCAGTGCCAGTTAGGTTCAGTAACTGGGACAGAACATACTTGGCTTTGTGGTTCACCTGCAGACTCCGGCCACTGAGATCCATAATCTATCTCCCGAATCTCTGTTGGGAGACTCTAGGGAGTGTATCACGGAGCAGGAGGGCCAATGGAGAGTGTGGAGTCTGCAAAGTGAGGGGCCTGAAGCCTACAATATGCTCGGTAGTTTTGACGGCATAGTGTATGGCTGCCAGTTGTTTGGCACACTCATCGAACCCTCGTTCGACAGGCGAAAGTAACCTGGAGAAGTATCCCAGCGGTCTAGTGTCATACCCTATTTGCTGTAGGAGGACCGCTGAGATAGACTCTGTCCCTGCATGCGCCTGTATGGCTATTTCCCCTTCAGGATGGGGAGTGGCCAATACAGGGGCAGAGGAGAGGTCCCTTTTCAAAGTAGAAAAGGCCTCTTCCTGTACATCAGACCAACCTTTGATTGAGGGGTCTTCTCCTCTGAGGAGTTCATAGAGGGGTTTCGCTTTGGCAGCAAAATCCTCTATGAACTCCCTCATGAAATTAGCAACTCCCAGGAATTTTCTCAAATCCTGTAGAGTGCCCGGCCTAGGTAACTTTACCATGGCTTCCACTCTGGCTGCCACGATTCCTTTGGCTCCAAAAGAAATTTGGACTCCAAGGAAAGTCACCTCTGTTCTGGCCAAATTTGCCTTGTGGGGACTCAGCTTGAGTCCTGACTTGGCCAGGAGTCCCAATAGCTCTTTTAACAGAACCAAGTGTTCCTCTATGGTTTCTGTGTGTAAGAGCAAATCGTCCACGTATTGCAGAATGCATCCCGGCCGTGAAAATACACACAGAACGGCCGCCAATGCCTGGTGAAAATACGTGGGACTACTGTGGAACCCCTGGGGGAGTACACCGAACATGTACTGTTTGTCCCCTACTGTAAAAGCAAATTTGTTTTCAGTGAGTTCAATTGAAAAGAACCCATTGGCAACATCTATGGTCGAGAATATGCGAGTTTTGCCGCTTATTCTGGACATGATGTCGGAAGTCTGTGCCACCACTGGAGCGGACATTGGGGTGTATTTGTTAAGGACCCGGAGGTCTATGGTAAGCCTCCATGCATTGGTGTCCTTTTTCTTTACTGGCCAGAGGGCATTGTTGCATTTAGAATTGCCCTCTATGACCACCCCCCTAGTTTTCAATTCTTGGACGGTTTCCAAAATTGAATGGATGGCTTCTGGCGGAAAGCGGTATTGTCGTTGAGGTGGAGGGTCGGGGCCTTGTATGTCCACCTGAACTCCAATCAGTCTGCCACAATCATTTTTTCCCTGGGCCCACAGATCGGGGTACTCATACACAATAGGCTCAAGGTCTGGATTATGCGAGATCTCAGGCCATTTGTGTTCGAGTACTTCAGTAGAGTTATCTACTGTTGGCAATGGTGGTCCCAGAAACTGGCGTTGGATGACAAACACCTTGGATTGTCTGGGACCCTTCCATACAATACTATTTGCCAGATCTAGGATCCACCCATTTTGTGTCATTACGTCGGTTCCAATAATGTTGTCAGAACCGGGGTAATACCACATGGGGATCCTAAGGGTCATGTAACTGGTAATCTGGACTATTACTTCTTCTATTCTGTGGGCCTTCACCCCCCCTTGTTGGTGATCAAATCCGATCACCACACACTGAGGGCTGTTGGGATGTAAATCATGTTTGACATTGGTAATGGAAATTTCTGCACCAGAGTCAAGCATGATTTCAGCGTCCTGATTTTTGATTTTGGCTTTTATGTGGGGTCTCCCTGAAGAATCCAGTATGATGGGACATACTGGCGCCAGATCTTTAGGGATCCCTGATCTTCAATCAATTTCTACCAGACTCCCAGTCGGTACCTGTGAGGTACATACTGCCACTTGTGGGTTCTTGCTATGGACCCTTGGTGTGGATTCCGGGGATTCCACACCCCTTACCGAACGTGCTGGAACATTCACAACAGCCACACGTTTTGGTGTCTGGACCTGTGAATGTCCCAGATATTCCCCCACTGATTTTGCATAATTAGGTTTCATCTTGAAACCGTTATTATTGCCCGTCCTCTCAGGATTTGTCCGGTTATTACGTGGCCATTGTGGACAATTCCTCTTTATGTGCCCGTATTGTAAACACAAGAAGCATCGAATGTTTCCTGTTCTTTCCAATGGCGGGGCCGTGGGGCGAACAGCTGAATTAACCTTTGTGTGCTGTACCCGTTCATCTTGAGATGTATCGTGTACAGGCGCACGCTCCGTCACTTTGACGGATTTCTTATTGAGCAGTGTATCCTGTCTGCACTGCTCAATAATCATAGCAGCATCCGTGAGGGATGGCTCCCTAGCTGCACTCAACCGGATTGCAGTGTCAAGGTATGGGAATTTTTCCACAAACATACATATCATACCCTGTGGAATTCCGATACCGTGATCCTTTGTAACCCTTCTGTACATTGCTTCAAACCGACTACACATAGACAGAGGTTCGTCATGTACAGTGGGTTTGAACTTGGACAGGATATCCGGAGTGACGTCCCAATGGCCCGTTGCCAGTCTCATGAGTATGGAGAGGCGTTCCTCCTTGTCATAAAACTGTCCATTCATGGGTTGCGCCCTCCCCGTTACCTCATACCTTTGGTTTAGGTGTGTAGGTAACCATAACTTGAATAACTCCATGCGATATTCGTGAGCCACTGAATACTTGTTACAGTGACCCTCGAAGATATCACATGAAGTAAACTGATCTACACTGGGATCATATTTTGGGATCTCCTTGCAGATCCGTAACAGGAAGTTTATCCTTTACATACTGGAATGGTTAGGGTAAAAATCTTCCTGTCTTTCCGGACGCGTTGGCGGATTGGAAGTGGTAAATGGCCAACCACTTTCCTCTCTCCAATCGTTGCCCTGTTCCTGGGATCGGTTGCAACCCCTATTCTCCCTGGGTGTTTGGGTGAAAGGTAGCGTCCGGTCCACCTGTCCCCTAGTGTCTACTGTATCGGGTGTTTGATCCGTGGAAGATCTTGGCACCGTCGCCGCTGTCTCCCCCTGTGCCGTTCCCGAAACACAAACCTGTTTCGTGGGCACCATACTGTTAGCACCAGGCCGTGACAGATTCGAGATGACCTGCTGCAAATCCGCAATGGTTTGTGTTTTCGCAGCCAGGTCCTCTCAAAGTTGAACAATCATGTTATCCATAGATACCGTATTGTTCCTGAACTGGTTTATCTCAGTGTACAGTCTGAGCAGTTCCTTGTCCATGTCAGAGTAGAAACTCTCCTTGTCCGAGAGTCTAGACTCTAACACGCAGATCTCCCTGCCCCTCTCGACCGTACACTGGGACTTCTCTTGTAGTTGTGTTTGTAGTGTGTGTAACTGTTTGATGTTTTCGACACAACAATTGCAGTGAAAGTTTGCCGTGTTAGAAACTTCCTCTGCCTTTGTTGTGTTGTTAAGTGTTTCAAGATGTTCCGGCTTCCAAATGATATCCTCAAAGGTGTGAACCAATTTGGCTAACATTTGGAGCCGTTTTTTTGTTTTTTTTGAACACACTATGATTAATACAGAGTTTATCATGAGCGTTTGCCTGGTCCAATAAAGTGGACCATAGCAGCTCAGTGGATTTGAAAGTGATGGGGATGATGGGGTTGTATGTGCTATGTTTGCTGAGGTGTTGCAGTGTGGCGAAGTTCATACTCACTTTTTGGCGAGAGGTCATCTTCATTGGTGTCGTTGTTGGTTGTACTGTGTTGCTGCATGGAGGAGGTCCTTCAATATTCGGAACGCCTTCTCCCGACCAGCCAGACGACTTCAATGACGATGGTTCTCTCTTCAGTGATGTAGGTGATGACTTCTCTCCAGTGGGCGTGTAAGGGAATCAGAAAATATTAATACAGAAAAATCAGAAAAGATTTTAGATTCTCTGCTGTAGAGATTGTTCTGTGTCCAGTTCTGATTGAGAAAGCCGCTCTCCCTGTCCGAACCTTCAGGCTATGGACGCTCAGAATCCACTGACCGCGTCCCTCCCACCTGATTAGTTCACAGCGTAAGCGATTTCTCCCCCCAAAACTAAACACAGATACAAACTCTCAGCAGTGGGCCTGGCTCGCCAATGTTAAAGGGGCTATTAATTATTGGTATTTATGTAAATCTCAATAATTAATATTCATAAATAGGCATGAGTCGTCTTCTGGTAACTCCGCCTATTTATGCCTTACTTAACAACAAAACGCTACTGATTGCCCTACGCTACTCACTAAACTAGCTGCATGCGCCTTACTAACTACCGCTAGTAACCACAATAGGTATAAATAACACCGTATTTATTAATTCTTACAGAACATAACACATGTAATACACTGATAATACAGTACAACAATACACTACAACTATTGCTGTGGCGACTTACTAATACAAAGGAATATAAATGTTTATAACTATATATATCTATATCAAGGGAATAGACATATATAGTTACAGCGGCACACAGCAATATGAGTACATACACTATAACAACACACTAATACGGTTCTGACTACACTAACGCAGCCCCAAGTCCTCCCCAAAATCTAACTACAATTGCAATAATACACATACATACACTTTACCAGCAGCCCACCCAATCCTGACAATATACTATCCCTACGGGGAATGACAAGGGGTTATTACGGATATATGAGGGATGTACAATCCTGGGGGAACACAGGGGATATTAGGAGAAAAGGGGGACTCAGGGCAGGAGAAGGTAAGGGTAACCAAGGGATCAGGGGGTAAAGGTATATGAATGTAAGGGTATAGAGGGATTAGGGGTAACCAAGGGGATAAGGGGTGTATCAAGGGTCCAGGGGGGTACGTTGGTGGTAACAGGAAGGGTTTGTTGGTGGTAGAGGGAATATTGTATGGGGGGGAAATAGGGTAGAATAAGGGTTATAAATATGGTAGATAATATGGGGGAATAAGGGTTATAGTATGGGGCGAATAAGGGTTAATATTGTATGGGGGGAGCGAGGGTTAAATATTATAATGATACTTAGGGTATTATGCTCGTTGTCCAGGGGGGCTCGTTTGTCCAGGGATGATCCTCTCCGGCTGGGCCTCGTATCAAAAAAGTGCCTCAGCGTAGCGCTGCCGGACTATTTAAGTTTGGCTCGCTCACGAGGCAGCACGTCCTGAGGTGCACGTGCGCGCCGCCGGCCAGAACACGTGGGCCTGCGCGGTGATATGACGTCACCGTGCCGGCCCGCGCATCCCGGAGCGCGCTTCCAGGCGGAGGGTTCCTTTGATCTTCTGCCTGTAGCGCATCTGCATACCATGCGGTGCGATAATTATTGCGCGGGAGGTGTGCAGATAACAGAGGGAGGGACGTTTGTTTCCCTCTCTCTGTTATGTTAACTATCCCCAACGGCTGGGGATAGTTAAATACCAAAAGGCATCGGATCTCTATTGATCCCATAGGCGTGCGCAGCCTATTGCATTAGGGTGTGCACCTTAAAGCACAAACACAGACGCAGCGCACGCACCTGTGTGTGTATGTATGTATATATATATTATATACACATACACACACACATATATATACACAAATACACTCTGTATACATACAGACCTGCACTATCAATATAATGAAGGGAGAAGAAATCATTTTTAAACTTACCGTATTTTTCGCCCTATAAGACGCTCTATTCGCCCTATAAGGTTTTAGAGAGGGACAATAAGAAAAAAAAAATTCATTACACCTCAGGTCAGACCACCAATCAGACCCCCAATGTCAATAAGACCCCAATAAGACCTCAGATCAGACCCCAATGTGAATGACCCCCAATCAGACCTCAGATAAGAGCCCCAGTGCCTCATATCAATCCCCCGTGCCCCATATAAAATAAAATAAAAAAACACTTTCCTGCTCCGGACGCTGCCGCTCCTCACCGCTCGCGCTCGGTAATCCTCTTGTACAGTATGCTGTGTGGGCACGCACAGTGTGAGGTCACAGCGCGGCCTCACACTGTTCGCAGCCTTTACAGTGGAGCGCATGAGGACCAGGAAGAGGTGAGTATAGCACTTCCTGGCCCTCTGGTACTAATAACTTGATTAGTAGTCGCCCCATAAGACGCAGGGGCATTTTCACCCCACTTTTGGGGGAAAAAATGCATCTTATGGGGTGAAAAAGTGCAGCACGGGGGTGACAGAACCAGTGTTCCCTCTAAGCCTTGGCAGCTGCTGAGCGGGATCGGCTCAGAGCTGGGCACAGCGCCATCAAAGGTGGGCGATAGGAAAACCTAAGATAATTGTCACATCAAAGAGCATAAAAACCACTGCGCCATCCCATACAATATACAGTATAACCCCTGCACCATCCCGTACAATATACAGTATAACCCCTGCACCATCCCATACAATATACAGTATAACCCCTGCACCATCCCATACAATACAGTATAACCCCTGCACCATCCCGTACAATATACAGTATAGTCCTCTCTGTTATCACTGGACATTGCTCTCAATATATAAACCATAAAGGGGAAAAAAATCTCATTGATCCAGAGAACTTGCATAGAAAAACTAATAACCAAGAGGCTAAAAAAAAAACTGTTTCTGACCCTTATGTTAAAACATAACTTTCATTTGATTGCTCTAATACCTAAAGGAAAAAATATTTTTTTTAAAAAGCTGCTCTTTCTCTAGGTGACCTTATGTTGAGAGTAGTGGTAATAGAGTCTTAAGGGTCTATAAAAGCAGCTACACTATTTTTGCAAACCTTTGAGACTCTATTAACACTACTATCAACATAAGGTCATCTAGAGAAACAGTAGTTTTTTAAAAAAAAAATCCTTTAATTCCTTTCATTAGATTGCTCTAACACCTAAACGGAAAAAAAAAAAAAAAAAGAATAAAAAAACCCTGCTTTTTCTCTAGATGACCTTATGTTGATAGTAGTGTTAATAGAGTCTCAAAGGTCTGTAAAAATAGTGTAGCTGCTTTTA
The DNA here is from genome assembly GCF_905171765.1 of Bufo bufo. Taxonomy (NCBI): domain Eukaryota; kingdom Metazoa; phylum Chordata; class Amphibia; order Anura; family Bufonidae; genus Bufo; species Bufo bufo. Next base: position 12,752,127 of record NC_053395.1, read on the forward strand.
TAGACCCCTGAGACTCTATTACCACTACTATAAGGTCATCTAGAGAAACAGCAGCTTTTTAAAATGATTTTTTTCCATTAGGTGTTAAAGCAATCAAATGAAAGTTATGTTTTAACATAAGGGCCAGAAGCAGGGTTTTTTAGCCTCTGTCTTGGCTATTAGTTTTTCAATTCATAAAGCTCCACATGGAGCTCCCAGCCAGCAGTAGATAGAAGCCTGCAGGACACTTCACCTGGGCACATGGTGATGGCTCCCTTCCTCTGCTGTCCCTGGCCCTTCCTCAGGGGCGGCCGCTTCCTGTCTTCATAATAACTGAAAAGGAAGCTACTGCTGCTGTGTTCAGCTCCCGAGAGAAGGGGGTGTGAGAGGATCAGCCAATGGCAGGGCAGCCAGCTGATACTGGCCAATCAGCAGCCTCCTCCCTTATAACAGAGCTCTGTTTTTGGAGATTTCAGGCATCAGCTGTATTGCTCTGCTGCCTGCAGTGCTGCACATTGTAAACCTCAAGTCTGCTTGATTAGGGTGTGCCCAGGCACACCCGGCACACCCCGTGCGCACGCCTATGATTGATCCTATGCCTTTTGAGGTCACCAGAGGCTGGACATAATTGTCCAGCCATCTGGTGACCTTCTCATCCCCTGCAGGGATGCAGGAGGAGTGGGGGGGCGGCACATCTTGTTCTTATATTATATGTGTATGGATGCTTGGGGCACATCCATACACACATATATATATATATATATATATATATATATATATATTTATAAGTATATGCATATTCATGGATGTTTGGGGCACATCCATAAATATACATACACACACATAAGTGACAATAAGCCCATCCATATATATATACATAGAGATGTATGCCTGTCAAGGGGGCCTACATACATCTCCATGTATATCCACCGGTCCTACCTGGACGGGCCCACAGCCAAGGGCCAATATACATGTATATATGTCAGGGCATATATACATATATATTTAAATATAACACTTCCCTTAACAGTGGGCTTATGCCTTTTGATCAAAATGTACACTAATGCCTCCGGTACAGCATGCAGTATGGGGGGCTGTGCACCGAATATAGCGTCAGATCACAGCATAGCAGTGTGGATGTGCGATCTAGTCCTGTTCTTCTCCCCCTGATAGGAAAGGAAAGTTGCTTTATTATTTTACAGTCTGATCTGAGGTCTGATATGGGGGTCTAATGGCGGTCTGGAGTGGTCTATGGGGGGGGAGGTCTGACTGGGGGGAGGGTTCTGGAGGTCTGACTGGGGGGAGGGTTCTGGAGGTCTGACTAGGGGGAGGGTTCTGGAGGTCTGACTGGGGGGAGGGTTCTGGGGGGCTGACTGGGGGGAGGGTTCTGGAGGTCTGACTGGGGGGAGGGTTCTGGAGGTATGACTGGGGGGAGGGGTCTGGAGGTCTGACTGGGGGGAGGGTTCTGGAGGTCTGACTGGGGGGAGGGTTCTGGAGGTCTGACTAGGGGGAGGGTTCTGGAGGTCTGACTGGGGGGAGGGTTCTGGAGGTCTGACTGGGGGGAGGGTTCTGGAGGTCTGACTGGGGGGAGGGTTCTGGAGGTATGACTGGGGGGAGGGGTCTGGAGGTCTGACTGGGGGGAGGGTTCTGGAGGTCTGACTGGGGGGAGGGTTCTGGAGGTCTGACTGGGGGGAGGGTTCTGGAGGTCTGACTGGGGGGAGGGTTCTGGAGGTCTGACTGGGGGGAGGGTTCTGGAGGTCTGACTGGGGGGAGGGTTCTGGAGGTATGACTGGGGGGAGGGGTCTGGAGGTATGACTGGGGGGAGGGGTCTGGAGGTCTGACTGGGGGGTATGAAGGTCTAATGGGGGTCAGATATACGGGTCTGGAGGTCTGACTGGGGGTATGAAGGTCTAATGGGGGTCAGATATGAGGGTCTGGAGGTCTAGTGGGAGTCTGGAGGTCTGATTTGTGGGTCTGGAGGTCTGATATGGAGGTCTAATGGGGGTCTGATATGGGGGTCTGGAGGTCAAATGGGGGTCTTATCTGAGGTTTGATATTGGGTCGGGTTCTTACATGGAGGTCAAATTGGGGTCTGATCTGAGGTTTAGAACTGGGTTATTATATGGGGTCTGACAGAGGTCTAAAAGGGGTTTGCTCTAAGATGGGGGGGGATCTCATTTAGGGTTTTATATGGGGGTCTAATCTGACAGGAAGGGGGGGGGGGGTTTGTACTAGTGCACAATATACAGGGGTGTTTTTGTACTGACGCACTATCTGTGTGGTACCAGTATTTTCAGGGGGACTGTTTCTGCAGGATAGTATTGGGGCGCACAGTGGGCACAGTATTGGGGGGGGGCAGGAAGGGGTTTTAAGAAGGTGGTAGGATGATGGAAAAGTAGGAAAATAAGATGTCTGTTTGTTAAACTCTGCAGAGACGAGGCGCGGCTGAAAGAAGTCACCATGGTGGTCTGGTCTGTGAGGAGAAGAAGAGGAAAGAGAACGTCTACATCAGAGGAGAGAAGTCACTGGCGCTGTATGACCCTGTATGTTCTGTAGCGCTGAATGTAATGTTTTCCAAGTCTTTAAAAGGGGTTGTCTGCTTTTTTTTTCCGGATAAGCGCCGCCTTCTCTGCTCTGTTTACCGCTCATCACAGCAAATGCTACAGCGAGCGGGTGAACAGAGCAGAGAAAGCGGCTCTCATATGTGCGCTGCCCTCTCTTCAAACAGCTGGGGGCACAGAGAGAATTACTACTATGGAGGGGGCACAGAGGGCATTACTAATGTGAAGGGGGCACAATGGGTATTTCTACTATGTAGGGGGCACAGAACCAGAGGGCATTATTACTACAAAGGGGGAACAGTGGGGATTACTACTATGAAGGGAGCACAATGGGGATTATTACTATGAAGGAGGAACAATGGGGATTATTACTGTGAAGGGGGGACAAAGAGGGCATAACTTCTGTGAGGGGGGCACAATGTAGGCATAACTACTGTGAGAGGGCATAATGTGGGCATAACTACTGTGATCGGGCACACATCTGTACAAACCTACTGTGAAGGTTGTACAATGAGGGCAATACTGTGAGGCGGTGCAATTTTTTTTAATTATTGGGGAGGTACCAGAGAAAGGACCCGCCCCAGGTGCCACCCTAGGCACGCCACTGAGGAGCTCGTCCCTGTTGAGGAAGCCCTGCCTAAGCCAGCTAGAGCACCTTTAGCTCTGCTGGACACAGAGGCCAAAGCCTGAAGCCTCAGAAGCCAGGAGGAGAAAGTTCCCTGGATAAAGAAAGTTAGAGACCGGATTACAGAGGAAAGTACAGCCTACAGCTACAGCCCAGTTCTACAGTTATCCTGTTAGCACAACAGAGCCAGAGAGCGACTGATGTAGCAGAGTGGAGTTTGTTTGCCTGCCACAGTTTAATGCCAAAGGCTGCTGGAAGCCAAGACAAAGCCTGTAAATCGTGATGGAAGAAAGTTTATTGAAGTAAAGCTGTTATCAAGTTCATCACAAGATCTGGACTCCATCTATTCCTTCATTCCACCGTTCAACTACCCCCTTTTCTGCTTTCGAACAGCTACGCCTGGGGTTCCGGTGTATACAGGTAGGAGCACCATGACAAGTGCAACACCTTTAACCCCTTAAGGACACAGCCCTATTTCACCTTAAGGACCAGGCCATTTTTTGCAAATCTGACCAGTGTCACTTTAAGTGCTGATAACTTTAAAACGCTTTGACTTACCCAGGCCGTTCTGAGATAGTTTTTTCGTCACATATTGTACTTCATGACACTGCTAAAATTGGGTCAAAAAAGGAAATTTTTTTGCATAAAAAAATACAAATTTCAAAGTTTCAGTTTCTCTACTTCTGTAATACATAGTAATACCCCAAAAAATTGTGATGACTTTACATTCCCCATATGTCTACTTCATGTTTGTAGCATTTTGGGAATGATATTTTATTTTTTGGGGATGTTACAAGGCTTAGAAGTTTAGAAGCAAATTTTGAAATTTTTCAGAAATCTTCAAAATCCCACTTTTTATGGACCAGTTCAGGTTTGAAGTCATATTGTGAGGCTTAGATAATAGAAACCTCCCCATTCTAGAAACTACACCCCTCAAGGTATTCAAAACAGTTTTTTCAAACTTTATTAACCCTTTAGGTCTTCCACAAGAGTTAATGGCAGATTGAGAAACAATTTCGAAATTTCTATTTTTTGGAAAATTTTCCAATATAAATCTATTTTTTCCAGGAGTAAAACAAGGGTTAACTGCCAAACAACACTCAAAATGGGTTGCCCTGATTCTGTAGTTTGCAGAAACACCCCATATGTGGTCGTAAACTACTGTTTGGCCGAACGGGAGCACATAAAAGGAGGGGAACACCATATGGGTTTTGGAAGGCAGATTTTGCAGGACTGGTTTTGTTTATACCATGACCCATTTGAAGCCCCCTGTTGCACCCCTAGAATAGAAATTTCAAAAAAGTGACTCCATCTAAGAAAGTACACCCCTCAAGGTATTCAAAACTGGGTTTACAAACTTTATTAACCCTTTAGGTGTTCCACAAGAGTTAATGGCAGATGGAGAAACAATTTTGAAATTTCTATTTTTTGGAAAATCTTCCATTTTAACCCTTAATTTATTACTGGAAAAAATGGGTTAACAGCCAAACAAAACTCAAAATGGGTTGCCCTGATTGTGTAGTTTGCAGAAACACCCCATATGTGGTCGTAAACTACTATTTGGCTAAACGGCAGGACATAGAAGAAGGGGAACGTCATATGGTTTTTGGAAGGCAGATTTTGCTGGACTGGTTTATTTACACCATGTCCCATTTGAAGCCCTCTGATGCACCCCTAGAGTAGAAACTCCATAAAAGAGACCCCATCTAGGAAACTACGGGATAAGGTGGTTGTTGTTTTGGGACTATTTTAGGGGTAAATTAGATTTTTGGTTGCTCTATATTACTCTTTTTGAGGCAATGTAACAAAAAAATTAAATTCTAAAATTGTTTCTACATTCGCTATTTAGTTTTGTGGAACACCTAAAGGGTTAACATAGTTTGTAAAGTAACTTTTGAATACCTTGAGGGGTGTAGTTTCTTAGATGGGGTGACTTTTTTGGAGTTTCTAGTCTAGGCTACATCAGGGGGGGCTTCTAATGGGACATGGTGTAAAAAAAAAAAACTGTCATCAAAATCTGCCTTCCAGAAACGGTATGGAGTTCCCTTCGTTCTATGCCCTGCCACATATGTGGTGTTTCTGAAAACTACAGAATCGGGGCAATAAATATTTAGTTTTGTTTGGCTGTTAACCCTTGCTTTATTACCGGCAAAATGGATTCAAATTGAAATTTTGCCCAAAAATTGGTGTTTTGGCACCGTTTTTATTTTATATTTTTAACACCGTTCATCCGAGGCATTTGGTCAAAAGTTATTTTTATAGCGACGACTTTTACGCACGCGACGATGCCCAATATGTATGGCTCTCAGACTTTGGAGACACTAAGCAGGCATACTAAAACTGCGGCCCTCCAGATGTTGTAAAACTACAATTCCCACCATGCCCTGCTGATGGCTGCAACATCTGGAGGGCCGCAGTTTGAGGATGCCTGCACTAAAACTAATATTTTTTGGGGAAAGAAAAATTGTTTCCGTGTCTCCAAAGTCTGAGAGCCATAGTGTTTTATGTTCTCTAGTGGACTGTTGGGGATTATAAAAATTTAGTACTCCATGGAAGTGTGATACTCCCTGAAGCAATCGATAACGCAGAGGCCCGGATGATCGGGGCACGTGTCACACTGAGTGGTGGTGTCCTTCCGTATCCCCCTCTTGTGACACACTCTGCACTTTTTTGGGGTTCGTCCCTTCTTTCCAGTATGGGGGACCACACCTGGAAAGTGTTGGCCAGGGACGATCCGGGCGCCTCCAGTTCCCGAGGTACTCCGGCCTGATATTTCCCGGTCCGAAAAGATCAGGTCCTTGAGGACTGCCTCATAGAACTGAAGGAATGTCCCTGTGTTGCCAGCGCTTCGGGATAGTACAAAAGAGTTGTACAAGGCAACCTGCACCAAGTAGACCGCAACTTTTTTGTACCATGCCCGGGTTTTGCGCATGGCGTTATATGGCGTGAGGACTTGATCAAAGAGATCAACTCCTCCCATATACCGATTGTAGGCGACGATACAATCGGGCTTGAGGACCGTTGCCGTTACCATGAATTGTGGACAGTACAAGGACATCCCTCTTGTCCTTATACCTGACCAGCAACAGGTTTCCAGTGGTAAGGGCACGGGTCTCACCCCTGGGGATAGGTACCTGGAAGGGGTAGGCAGGGAGGCCGCGATGATTTTTCCGCACAGTCCCACAAGCGAACGTGGATCTGGCGGCGAGGGACCTGAACAAGGGGATACTAGTATAAAAGTTATCCACGTACAAGTGGTAACCGTTATCCAGCAGTGGGTACATAAGGTCCCACACGAGTTTCCCGCTAACACCCAGAGTGGGGGGACATTCTGGGGGTTGAATACGGGAATCTAGCCCCTCGTACACACGAAATTTGTAAGTGTACCCTGAGGTACTCTCACAAATTTTGTATAGCTTCACGCCATACCTCGCCCGCTTTGTGGGAATATATTGGCGGAAACTGAGTCTCCCCTTGAACGCAACGAGAGACTCATCAACCGCAACCTCCCTTCCAGGTACGTAGGCCTCCATGAATTTGGCCCCAAAGTGATCGATGACCGGCCGTATCTTATACAGACGGTCATAGGCAGGATCACCTTGGGGTGGACATGCTGCATTATCTGATTAATGCAGACATTTCCGGATGGCCTCAAACCGGGAGCGTGTCATGACCATACTGTACAGTGGGGTCTGGTATAGGACGTCCCCACTCCAGTATTGCCTGACACTGGGTTTTTGGACTAGACCCATATGCAGCACAAGGCCCCAAAATGTCCTCATCTCGGCTGCACTGACCGGCGTCCAGCCACCGGGTCTAGCCAAAAATGAGCCTGGGTTTTGATCGACGAACTGTTGGGCGTACAGATTCGTCTGCTCCACCATCAGATTCACCAGTGGGTTACTGAAAAAAAAACTAAAATAGTCAATTTCAGTAAACCCCACTGTGGGAATCTGGATTCCAGGATTGCCAGCAAAATCCGGAATCTCAGGCTCAAAGTCCACTGGGGGACACCAGCTAAGTTCATCGGCAGGGGGCTCCGGTGGGCTTATTTGGTGGGCCGGGAAACCAGTACGAACCCCAGGGCTGCTCGTACTAGGGTGGGCCACAGGATCCCTAGCATGTGGGGCCCCTGGCGGCGTCTCCGCCGCCTTGGTGGCTCATCGTCATCCGATGATGATGAGGAGGATGCGAATGATAAAAGGAACGTGGGGTCATCCTCATCCTCACTGGGGCTCTCAGAGTCGGAGGCAATCTGGGCGTATGCCTCCTCGGCCGAGAACATCCGGCGGGCCATGGGTGTGTGTGCGTGTAGGTGTGCGTGTGTGGCAAACTTTATTATATGTGCGTGTGTGTGGGGGCAACGGGTGTTCGCGTACTAAAAAAGGCAAAAAAAAAAAAAAAAGGGCAAGTGTTAGGAAAAAAAAAAGTTCAAATTTGCTGATCAGCGGTACAACGGTCGGTGGGGTGGTGGGGTGGTGGGGCGGGCGATGCGCTAACAGTGGACGGACGCTAAAAAGTGCCGGCCAGTCAGCGCACGCAGAAAAAAATAATAATAGTGGTGGTGAGAGGGGGGGGGGGGGCAAGTGGCAGGGGGGGGTCTGGGGTCTGATGGATGGATCAAAGAAAGTTTTGAATAAAAGTACTTTTTCTTTTTTTTTTCCTAACTAACTTTTCCCTTCTTTCCCTGCCTAACGGTGCCTCTCCCTCACTGACCCTAACCTACCTGGGTGGCGATGGGTGCAGGAGGGTGATGGATGCCGATTAGGGGGACGCAGGAGCTGGTGCTGGACGATGCTGCCGGGTGCTCGTGCAGAACAGGAAGAGGAGGGGAGAGAGGAGCGCAGGAAGTTTGAATCTCGCGCCTCTCTCCCCTGCACCAATCAGCACCCTGGACAGCAGTGTTCAGCACCAGGGCCAGCACCGCCTCTCCAAATCTTCGGACTGCGATTGTGGTGTGTAATTACGCCACCGATCGCAGTCTTTTTCCGGTTCATCGGGTCACAGGACACCCGAATGGGCCGGAAAGGCAGAAAACCGCAGGTCTGAATTGACCTGCGGTTTTCTGCGATCGCCGATACGGGGGGGTCAAATGACCCCCCCCCCCTGCGTTGTTACGGGAATGATTTCAGCCGGCATCCCGTTCCGATTAACCCCCGCGGCGCCGGAATCCCGATTTTAAGTCAGGATGTACCGGTACGTCCTGTGTCCTTAAGGGGTTAAGGGACTTTAGGCCACCCTACACCACTCTGGCATTCCTACCCTGGGTACCATCTACAACCAAATCACTAAAAGGGGCCCTGTGCCCTTGTTGCTTCAATGCAACTGGCGTCACGACAAACACTTTTCCCATCTTAAAGGGATCCCATGGACGTTGACCCCCGTGCGCTGCACATCCGTCATGAACGGATCCGGTTGTATTATGTCTTCTATAGCCATGACGGATCGGGGGACGGATCCGTTTTCTATTGTGTCAGAGAAAACGGATCCGTCCCCATTGACTCACATTGTGTGCCAGGACGGATCTGTTTGGCTCCGCTTCGTCAGGCGGACAGCAAAATGCTGCAGGCAGAGCGGAACGGAGGCAAACTGATGCATTCTGAGCCGATCCTTTTCCATTCAGAAAGCATTAGGGTAAAACTGATCTGTTTTGGACGCTGAGCCCTGAACGGATCTCGCAAACGGAAAGCCAAAACGCCAGAGTGAAAGTCGCCTTACCTGATGCAGTTTAGTCAGTAACATATGACTCTGCCTTTAAAGGGAACCTGTCCCCAGTTTTATGGTGTCCTAACTAAGGGCAAAATAAATAAGTGACTGATTCTCTTAGCACAATGCTGGGTCACTTTCTTTAATTGACCCAGTCAATCTGCCAACATCTTGTATTGAAAAGCTCCAGCTGATAATGATGAGTCATGAATATTCATGAGCTCCTGACTCTCCCCACCCACCTGCTGCTGAATGACAGTTTGTTTCCATAGGAACCAGCAGCAGGTGGGCAGGGGAGTGGCTATAGCTCTGAATTAAATATACGCTGGACTCAATGACATCACGCCGGACTCGAATCAGCTCATTAGCATGCGGCATCTTTGTGTGTATATTATGAGGTAACCGTCTGTCACACCAGTAAGTGAATACATCTAAGGCACTTTTTAGTAGTTAATGATTGTATATAATTAGTTAGATTATAATCAAATATCCACATGACAGGTTCCCTTTAAGCCCTGATCCGTCAGTTATACTCACCTGACACATTCTGAGGGATCATGGGAGTTGTAGTCCTCACCCATCAGCTCTTGCTCCTAGGAGTCAGCTGTACCTCATTTCCCAGTACAGGCACTGGTTTGCTCCCAGTTAGTATTTCCGGTTTCCCAGCTTTCCATGGATCCTGAATGGCACATACAACCCCCGGCCGCTCCCCGGGGTCTTACCCTGAAGGCGCGTTTACATGAGACGCATCGAAAACCGCCCCCAGGACTAAAGGTCTTTTACAGGGAGCGATTATCCGGGATACGTGTTTGTAGAAATGCTCCTTCCGGATAATCTGCCTTCATGAAAGATGGCGGCTCATTCCTCGGGTGATCGTCGTTCTGCCGGCCCGGAAAATCATGGCTCCTGCGCAGGCGATCCTTGTGTATAAAGAACCATCTGCTGCGCTGAGACAATGATTTTCTATGGGGGAGGTAATCGCTGTATATGTCGCCTGTCCCCGGACCGCGGAGGGGATTGCGGTTGTGTAAAACGTCACTTCTGTGGTTTTACCGCCATTTTGCCGCGCAGTTATTGACCTGCGTTTATTAAACGTTTATTTCATCTGTAAAAATCATGCGTCCGATAATCACAGCGACGGCGGTGAAACAATGTGTGGTTCTGCACCAGCCCGGAGGAGAGGAGCGGAGGATGGGAGTGGTAGTGGCTCACAGAGGCAGTGACAGGAGGGCACACCCTTCTTCCCTCGGGGCACACCCTGATGTTGGGGCTCCTGCCTGATGGCGGTCGGGGGCCCTTCATGTTGTTGGTTTGCAGTAAGGAAGGAGGAGGAGATGCAGCGGCCGGCGTACGGTGCAGGACGGGGAAAACAAACCTCTTTTTGCTAAAGAGCAGAATGGGAGTTGTAGTACATCCAACGGTATCAAACACAGTTCTGGAAAACTCAGTGCAAAACCTTCCCAGATAGAGATGTATGGATGTGAGTAACGATGGGGGTTGTAGTCTCTTTTCTCTCCTCCCAGAGTCTCTGGCGCCGTTCTGACAAAACATATAAAGGTGACGACAGCAGAAAACGGAGGTCACCAGATCGCCGTGTCACACACCGCATCTCACCATAGTCTCCGACCTCCGCCGCTCCAGCTGTTGTGTCACTACAACTCCCAGCATGCCCCGGTCACTTCTAGATTCACTTCAACAGCTGAGCAAGTGTGCATGCTGGGGGTTGTAGTCCTATAACAGCTGGACTGGGGGAGGCTGCTGCCCCCAGGGCACAATGTGCCAGGAAAACATCACAATCTTCATCAGAAATCCCAACCTGCTGGACGTACAGAGTGTAGAATAATGTCCAGCATTTCTCTATTTTTCAAGAAATGCTTTAGAAGGAGCCCAACAAAATGTGCAAAGTTCGTGATGAAAGATAAAAGTTAAAAGGATTTAATTCGCATAAAAAGAAAGGTTACAAAGTTTAGGAAGAAAAATAAGTACAGCAAATAAGTCTTAAAAGGTAATCAGGCAAGCAATAAACCAATTAAAATAAGTGAAAAAGCTTGTCTCCCCAAAGTAACATGTATGTGTGAGTTTGTGTGTGTGTGTGTTGAGAGCAACAGGTGTCCGTGCAAGAATGCTCTGCCTATGTCATGAAACAAAGCCATTTTATAGGTTGACTCTTCATAGAGTTACATTGTATCCTAAATTTACCATTCTAACAGACATATATGGTTAACAAGTAAAATCCCTTACATCATGGTTTCCTTATATATCAAGCTAATAATAATATGCTGAAGTAGGAGAATTCCTAACCTTTCCTGCCTATCGTCTTGTGTAGGGGCTCATTTCTTGTGGGATGAGGTGATGAGGCACCATTGTGAGGTACATTGTACTTTTTGATCACTTCCTACTACACTTATTTAGGGGAAAGTGACCAAAAATGAATATTTTGGCACGGTTTTTATTAATTTTTTTAAGGCGTTCATTTGAAAGGATAGGCCATGTGATATTTTTTTAGAGCCGGTCATTATGGACGCGGCGATATCAAATATGTCTGTTTTTCTTTTCTTTTTTACAATTTTCTTTTTGTTTATAATGTTAAAGAGGCGTTTTTTTTGCTTCAAACTTTTATATTTTTAATATGAAAACGCTTTTTTTTTTTAGTCCCACTGTGGTACTTTAGCTTTTGGGGTCTGCTCCCCTCTACAATGCATTACAGTAGGTGTGTATTGTAATGCATTGCCTGTCAGTGTATTACCAGTGGAATATCGGGGCCTGGGTCTCACAGGCTTCCGTAGAAGGCCCTAATTCCTAATCGAATCCGAAAACATAAAAAAAACTGAACCATTTCCAACCATAAAATATATAGAACTAACTTTGCCTCGAAGCCCAAAAACTATCAATGTGTCATTGGCCGGCCATGTTACTGGTGTTCTCCTGGGGGTGGGGAAGGGGGACTGCTCAACTATGCAGCTCTGGTACATACATTGCTCAACTACACAGACCTACAGCTCTGCTCACAGAGCCCCCAATAGAAATAAGGTCCCCCTATTGTTCCCCCAGTGGTAATAAAGCTCCCTACAGACCCCTCAGTAGTGAAAAGGCCGACGTATAAGCCTCCTATAGAGCCCCCTGTAGCAATCAGGACCCCGATAATGTCCCCTGTATTTATAATGCCCCCCTGCAGTGCCTCCTATAGTTAAAATCTTCCCTGTAGTGCCCTCAAATAATAATGCCCCAGCCATTCCAACAGACAGGCCCCATGTAAGTAAGATGAAATCATCTCTCCTGCCCCCTCCAATATGCAGTCCCATGTAAGAAACATCATTCCCTCCCTTTAGCATCATCCAACACACAGTCCTATGTAAAATACATCACACCCTGTCTCTCATAGTGGCCCCCAGCATTAATAATGTCCCCCATAGTGGCCCCCAGCATTAATAATGTCCCCCATAGTGGCCCCCAGCATTAATAATGTCCCTCATAGTGGCCCCCAGCATTTTATTTTGACTGCCAAAAAACTTAAAAAAAATAAAACCTGACCTGATCGTTCAGACCTGCAGGTGAAATGTAATCAAATCCACTACTTTAATGTAAGATTACTTACAGTCACCAGGAGTTCTTCCTCTTCGTCGCTGAACTTGGTTCCAACCATCACATCCATGTAATTTCTAGTCGGTGCAAACCAGTTGCTGTAAGCCGCGCCTTCCCAGCGCATGTGCTCTTGCGATTAATACTTTGACGAAATTTCGCAGATATAAAAATAATGCTTATAGATCACAGATTCGCTTAATACTTCTGGTATGTCAGTGTCCATGTTGTGGGACTATGTGTGCGCATCTAGTAAGTATTTTGTGGCTGCAAATATGACCTGGAGGTTCTTCAGGTTCGCCTGCCATTAAAATGAATGGGACCCGCTGCGAACCTTTAGAACCTCCAGGTCATATTTTCAGCCACAAAATACTTACTAGATGCGCACACATAGTCCCACAACATGGACACTGACATACCAGAAGTATTAAGCGAATCTGTGATCTATAAGCATTATTTTTATATCTGCGAAATTTCGTCAAAGTATTAATCGCAAGAGCACATGCGCTGGGAAGGCGCGGCCTACAGCAACTGGTTTGCACCGACTAGAAATTACATGAATGTGATGCATGTGGTTTGCGAACATTTGATCGCATTCGCGAACCGTCCCAGCAGATGTTCGTCCATCACTAATGAACAATTCAAGGCAGGTTCTGCAATAGTTTCCACTTTTACTACGTCCGCTTCTGCAGTACGGGCACTGAATGACCTATATTCCCAAAACTAACCCTAACTGACCCTAACTTACAGTTGGATGCGCACCCCCCTTTTTCCCAGTGGTCCAGGTGGACCGCTTACAGTCCGTAGAAGCGCGCGGTGGGACCCAATGTCGTTCCTTTCTTTGATAGCGAAGCGTCCTCTCCTCACGGTTATCACAATATCCGAAGCAATGAAATCCTCCTCAGCAGGCAGCGAAACCAGGTGGATGCAATGGAGTCCACCAGCAGGTATCACTCAGCCACTGACCGTCCTGCAGAATCCATACACTGAGGGGGGATGTAAGCCGGGGATTTGCAGTTACTGTCCGGTACTCAACAGCACTGCGAGTCTGTAACTTTGGTGGCGATATACACAGCCACCATGTCAGTTTCACTGATTAGCCACTGAACCCAGTCCTTTCAGCGTGGCTCCACCAAACGTACTGTCTCTTTATACTCCGTCCGCCTCTGGACTGAAATACATACGGCTTGGCTGCACAGGAAAGTCCTCTAATATCTCCACACACTCTCCATACAGCACAGACGCCGGTCTTTTCTCTTTCCAAGATGGCTGCTGCTTCCTGTCTCCTCACTTCCGGCTTCTCCTCTCACACTCTGTCTGCACACAGGCAGCTGACATCATCAGGGGCGTGTCCCTCCAGCATCATATTACAATGGCTACTGTCTTAAAGGACCAGAATCACAGGAACACATATACAGTACTTTCAACTTTAACACAGTTTAAACAGACTAATGAAACGTGGGACATCATTGAGCTGTTTCTTACAGCCTACTGGACTGGCACCCACAATAATGTCTGTAGACTCAACCTGCGGCCCTCCAGCTGTTTTACAACTACAACTCCCACCATGCCCTTCTGTAGGCTGTCCCTGAATGATGGGAGTTGTAGTTTTGCAACAGCTGGAGGGCTGCAGGTTGAGCATGCCTGCTTTAGAGGGTCAAAATAGGCCAGACAGACTGTGTCATAGTCAGACTGGACTTCAGTGTGTCAAATGTTCTTTGATGTTGGATAGTCCATGACCAAGGACCATCTTTTTTGGTGATGTGAGTAGAGTGGCCAGACGTCCGGTTTTCAGGCTCCCTGTCCTCAGTCCCGCGCAGGGCCTGGACGGACACAGGGATGTCCTCTTTTTCAGTAGCTCACGCAGCATTGTGCTGTCTGAGTGTGAGCTGCAGCAACTGACCGAGGCTTCTCTCACCCCCAGTCGCAGACATGGCTCCCTGTGGCTGACTGAGGGGGAGAGAAGCCCCCCGGCTGCCCCCGCTCACCTTCCATTCACAAAGTTCTTCACTTATGTGGGGGGGTGGTTTGGGGCGCTGTGGGCGTGGTTTGGGGCATAGACGGTGAGGTCCGGCTTTCTAGGGTGAAATCAGTGGCCACCCTAGATGTGAGGGGTTCAAAAACAGTAGCCAGATCAGGTATGAGAGGTCCACAGTGAGTGACCAGTCCTAGAAAACTCCAAACGTCTAAAACATTTTCAGACTGACTGCCAGAGTTTATAGCAGCTGTTTTCTGAGGGTCAGTTGAAAGACCAGGAAAAATATAGCCAAAAAAGGTAAACTGAAGGTTTTTGGACATTTTGATTTATTTACAGTAAATTGCAGGTATGCAGTCTCTAAAATACTTGTTGTGGTTGTCATGTTCTTCTTGGGTTGTGCCGAATATAAGGATGTCATCGCTGAGATTGAGGGCTCCGGGAACTCCTGAAAGAACCTGTCTGATAACATTCTGAAATATTTCTGCAGCTGATGGAAAGTTCAGCCTCTTCAATCTTCACAGGCCCACATGAGTACTGAAAGTAGTAATATATCTGGAGTCTGGATGCAACTCAAGCTGATGATACCCAGATTGTAGATCAAGAATGAGAATGTCATCAACATTAGACGTTATGTGCCTTTCTCTATGAATATCTCGGTTGGCATGTCCACACCTTATCTGATTTTACTAGGCTTCTTAGGTTTAGTTGCCTCAGTGATTGGGGAGATCCAAGGAGTTGGGCCTTCCACATGTTCAGTGACATCAGAAGATTCGAGGTGTTGAAGTTCTTGCTCCACAAGCTTACAGCCATGGGATTCACGTGTGAGGCTGAACAGAAGGCCTCACTCATGATCAATCTGCAATTTTACTTGAAAGTCTTTCAGTTGACCCAGTTGAGGATATTTCTGCACAGTGTTTTGGACAGAAGAATTTCTTACTCTGTTCACTAGTTTCCCAAGGTCCAGAGATACCGCACTACTGCGGCTGAGAGGAGTCTGCAGAGCACTCCACTACATAGACAGGTCCGTGATGGACTTTCCATCAGATACTACATCTGACTGAAATATACCACCCGGGGTGAGGCAGTAGCGGACCCAGAAGGAAGGATGTGGAATTTGGCACTTTGCAAAGTAGGTTTGTTCTGAAGCTGATTACAGGCGGCGTGACTAATAATGTTGACAGAGGCCCCTGTATCTGCAGCGAACCGGACCGCAGGGGCAACATGTCAGCACACGGTGGGCCGATGGGGGTAGTAGTTGTTTGTACTCACGGTTAGCAGACCCTCCCTGGGCCGGTGTGCAGTGATGGGGAAGACAACACTAAATCCTCCGGGGCACTCTCTAGTACAGGGATCAGCAGATCCTTACCAGATGGTAGTTGAGGTGCCCTTGATGGTGTAGGTGTTTAGGGTGCTTTGGAGGCTGGGACCCTGGTTGTTCGTGACACCAGCATTGTTAGGTACAAAGGTTAGAGGTGGAAAAGATGAGGAGTCAATTGTAGTAGACAACAGAACTTTTCCTTGACCACTTGTCTCCAGGTAGTCAGTACAGTTCATTTATATAGTAAAGCAGTCATCCAAATATTGGTTCAGCTGTATTCCTTATAACAGACTTGGCAATTGCACCGTGAGGAGTTTTCCTTCTCTCTTTATCTATCTATACTATGTCTGCAGCGTACTCAAGTTAGGGTTAATAGTGTTCCTGGGTGTTGTAGTGCAATCGTGACCACTAACCTGGGACAGCTGACTCTCTGCAAGGGCAGGTAGTGATAGGTAGTGTTCGTGACGCCAGTGCCAAGTAACGGTGGCACGCCGTTTGCTGATAGCAGGAATAACTGAGGAACCACGTAATGATAAAACAGAACTTGAACTTTACTTGATCTTTAGTAGTCATCATACATGGACATAGATGGAAGCGCAGTTCCTTTGAAAACAGTTGGTTTCGGTACATTTAATGCAGGCAATATGTAGCAAGGTGATCTCAGAGGGTTAAACACAGGACTGGCAGTACAGGCGGCTTGCACTCTATTCCTGACTGATCCTGGAACATGGAAACTATTCTCCAAGGCCCAATACCCTAGCTCTGGCGTATATCCTTGGGTCTGTAATTATCAAATACCTCCTCTGCTGTTTTTAGTACCTCTTGCTTTCCTAGACTTGCCTCTGCCTCTCTCAGTTTCCTCAGGCTGGTTAACCGTGGTGTTCCTGCTTCTGCAAATATGGACTCAGGAGGGGAACCTTCTACTTGGATCTGGAACCCGGTTACAGGGACTGCGATACCCTCTCCTAGTCTGCAGGCTCCAGGCCTGCTCTGCTCTCACAGGCTCATGGCCTGGACTTAACTCAGACACAGTCTAATCTGCCCTTCCTCTCCCTGACTGGGCCTTATATAACCTAGGGCTCCCTAGCTCCCTCTAGTGACTCAGAGCTGGAATGACACCCCTAGCAGGCCTGCACATGCACATTTCACAGTAACAGGGAAGTACATAGCATTACACTATAATTTATGAAGATGACTTATACCAACCTCCCCATAAATAAGGGGAAACGACAGCACACAAGTGACCCTTCTGTAGTGACGGGCATTACAGCTCCCGTACACTACATGTCCACATTCTAGTACTCAGGTACTGGATAAAATAACTCTTACTGGTCAGCATAATCCACAGGGCGGCTCCCTAATGGCAGGCATCAGTCTTCTGCTCCATTCTTCGGAAAGGATGCTCACTGAAGAATGACGGTCCACTATGTCCATAGAGGGATGTGGTGAAGGATAATTCTGCACACTAATCATCCAGCTGTGTCCAGGTACTTTTAGGTTCCTCCCGGTCACTGGTGCTTGTGAAGTCCATTGGTTAATTTAGCTCCAACCTCCACTAGACTTTCTCTATATCCAGACGTAGACTCGCTGGTCTGTGCTGAAATACTGTTCTCTATGATCCCTTAGCTTGATCAGGGCCAAGGGGTGAAATGGCAGCTACATTATGGACTGGGCCAGTTCTGCTCCTCCATTAAGCTGCTCTCACACTCACTTTCTTCACACTCAACTCCCTTCAACCAACTTTATCAGCAAACCCCAGCTATATATATATATGAGTGGTGCAGAGGCTTTCAAAACTGGAGAAAAACGCTTCAGTTTTGTCCCCATTCAATGTTAATGGGGCAAAACTGAACAAACCGGAACAGAGGCACCAGAATTAATTCCGTTCCAGTTTGTTGCGTTCTGTGACCAGACACAAAGCCGCTGCAAACTGCGATTTTGTGTCCACTTTGCAAAATCGAACAAGCCGGATCCGGCACTAAAAACAATGTACGTCAATGGTGCCGGATCCGTTTTTTTGGGACAGGAAAAATGATTTCATACAACTGCATCCGAACAGAACAGATGCAGCCGGTTGTATTAAAGGAATGCGTTGGGGGACACGCCCCCTTCCTCACTCTTGCCACACCCCCTTTCAGAAAAGCGGTAAAGATGGCAAAGAGTGGGTCAACTCAGAAGAAAGTTCCGCCTGTGACTTTTCAGGAGCAGAGATGATAAATCTCCCCCTATGTTATCCATACGTGTAGCCTGATTTTCTGCCCCATCATTAATATGTCTAGTGTCCAGCAACTTTACTAAAGTCATGGCGGGATCTCTGAGCGCTTGTCTACTAAAGGGGGTTGTGGCGAAACCAACCTCGCCACTGGGTTTTGGAGAGGCCTGTTTATCCGCCTCTTGCCTCAGGATTATGGCCCATACTAACCTTTAAACCCCTGAACCTATTCAAGTGAATTTTGGATAGGTTTGTCCCCAAGTTATACTGTTTAAATTGATGTAAGTTATATGTATGGCCAATGTAAACTCACAAAGTTTAAATGGTGATTTCTGTCCTGTTGTATACACATGTGTATTGGCGATCTCCCTTTGTCCTGAGAGATAATTGGATTGCTCCTCAGGTTGTCTCCGGGACAGAGAGGAGGAAACCATGATGCATTGTGGGGATATGTTGTATCTGTCCTATGTCACAGTCTTCATTCCCTGTGGGCGGACCTGTATTTGCAAACAACTGTAATAAAAACAGGCTGGGTGTGCCAGGACCTCAGACCACTGCTTGACCCTCAACACGGAGCCTTGTCTCGTTATTGGGGGGGATCCGCTGTATGCTGTTAGAGACTGATTGCCAGGAGTGTAAGCTGATTCCTGTTCGTCTGCTAGCAGCTATTCGTGAGGTTCCAGTTT
Organism: Bufo bufo; assembly: GCF_905171765.1. Classification (NCBI taxonomy): domain Eukaryota; kingdom Metazoa; phylum Chordata; class Amphibia; order Anura; family Bufonidae; genus Bufo; species Bufo bufo. The sequence continues at coordinate 12,770,771 of NC_053395.1, forward strand.
GGAGTGCTACTTTGTATCCAGTTCGGGAGGTTGGTGTATCCTGCAGTAGCTGTGCCTGTCTCTCAGAAAAGGGGCATATCGCCTAAACGGATTTTAACCCCTTGTCTGCTGAAACGGTCCGTTACATTGGTGGCAAGCAGCGGGATCGTTCCTACAGCCAGAAGGACAGCTACAGGAGACACCATTTCTGTGGATTCTACAATTTAAGGGCAATGCATGTCCCAGTACAGCGACCCTAAAAGCACCAGGATGGAACCAGCAGTGGCATACGATGAGGAAGACCTGGATGGCCGGGATGCATTAAGGAAAGGCATCTGGTACCAGGCCCTGGATAAGGTACAATACCAGCGGGGTGAGAGTCTCCCCAGTGAAGAGCAGCGGTTGCAGAAGCAAGTGGCCCTGCGGATGCCCTTCCTGGGAGAGCAGCCCCTGGAGGAATGGGTGAAGGAATTAGAGCACCGGGTATGGCAGGAACTAAGGCTGGAGGATGCCTACCAGGCGCTTTGGTGGTATATGGCACAGTATATACCCTGGACAGCCGAACATGACAAGCCAGAGGGAGAGGAGTTTGATGGTCCTGGCTTGTTATGGGAGTCCTTTGCAGAGCCTGACTTCGGGAGCCCTGCACAGTCCCGACTTCAGGACATTTTCTATGAGAGGGAGGCTAGGCATGAGTGGGATGACCCCCATGAAGTAGAGCAAGAACTGGCTCACTTAGCAACCCTGGAGTGGGAACTGGAGCAGGACTACCGAGATCTCTTCCACTCCATTGGGAAGGCTCAGCAGGACAGTAAGGTGACAGACCCAGATCCAGACCCATTCAGCTGGGCAGATATTGTAGAGTGTTACTGGGAAGGACCCCAGGTGGCCGGTAGAGATGGGACCGAGGTCTCTCCACCGGTCCTGCAGGGAATTGGGAGCCCAGTCTCCATTCCCCAGCGGCAGTGTGAATTGCAGGGAATTGGGAGCCCAGTCTCCATTCCCCAGCGGCAGTGTGAAGTGCAGGGAGAGGAGAGCAGCGTCCTCCCTCCCCAGCGGCAGGCTGAGTTACAGGGGGCAGAGGTAGTTGTTCCTGCCCCCCAGCAGCAGAGTGATATGCCGGGAAGGCAGTGTGAAATGCAGGGAGAGAAGAGCAGCGTCCTCCCTCCCCAGCGGCAGGCTGAGTTACAGGGGGCAGAGGTAGTTGTTCCTGCCCCCCAGCAGCAGCATGATTTTTTGGGAATTGGGAGCCCAGTCTCCATTCCCCAGCGGCCGAGTGATGTGCCGGGAATTGGGAGCCCAGTCTCCATTCCCCAGCGGCCGTGTGATTTATTGGGAATTGGGAGCCCAGTCTCCATTCCCCAGCGGCAGGCGGAGTTACAGGGGGCAGAGACAGTCGGTCCTGTCCCCCAGCGGCAGAGTGTCCAGCAGGGAATAGAGAGCCCAGTCTCCTTTCCCCAGCAGCAGGACACTGTATTGGGAGCGGAGACGGTCGGTCGCCCTCCACAGCGGCTGGAAGGATGTATGGGAGAGGAGCTTGTTACCCCCTCTCCCCAGCGGCAGCTTAACGCACCAGGGGGAGACAGTAAGCCCCACAACAGTGCAGATGGGACCGTGGTCTCTGCACTTACAGCACATGGGGTAGAGACAGTCGGTCTCCCCCTCCAACAACCAGACTCTAAGCCAGGGAGCAACACAGAGACCGGGAGTACCAGCTTCCAACATAACCTTGGTGGACTCACTGGACAGAGACAGGCTACCAAATGCAACAGGTCCAGTATTGGGTTGTGGGTGGGCTGCCAGACTAACTCAGGTACCGACCGGCGTGAGGTCAGGTATCTGGTTAGTCTTCCCTGGGGGGAAGAGATGTGTGGCGAAACCAACCTCGCCACTGGGTTTTGGAGAGGCCTGTTTATCAGCCTCTTGCCTCAGGATTATGGCCCATACTAACTTTTAAACCCCTGAACCTATTCAAGTGAATTTTGGATAGGTTTGTCCCCAAGTTATACTGTTTAAATTGATGTAAGTTATATGTATGGCCAATGTAAACTCACAAAGTTGTAACAATTTATAATAAGTGTAACTTGTCAGCTTGGGAGGAATATGCTGGGTGTGTTTCTATTGTGCCATTGTCTCATTGTGTGTTTAAATGGTGATGTCTGTCCTGTTGTCTGCACATGTGTATTGGCGATCTCCCTTTGTCCTGAGAGATAATTGGATTGCTCCTCAGGTTGTCTCCGGGACAGAGAGGAGGAAACCATGATGCATTGTGGGGATATGTTGTATCTGTCCTATGTCACAGTCTTCATTCTGGTCCCCTAGGGGCGTGTACACCAGATGGGCTTGGTTGTTTTATACCTCCCTGTGGGCGGACCTGTATTTGCAAACAACTGTAATAAAAACAGGCTGGGTGTGCCAGGACCTCAGACCACTGCTTGACCCTCAACACAGAGCCTTGTCTCGTTATTGGGGGGGATCCGCTGTATGCTGTTAGAGACTGATTGCCAGGAGTGTAAGCTGATTCCTGTTCGTCTGCTAGCAGCTATTCGTGAGGTTCCAGTTTGGAGTGCTACTTTGTATCCAGTTCGGGAGGTTGGTGTATCCTGCAGTAGCTGTGCCTGTCTCTCAGAAAAGGGGCATATCGCCTAAACGGATTTTAACTTCTTGTCTGCTGAAACGGTCCGTTACAGGGGTTATCCAAATGTGTAAGCCCCTTCCCCCACAATGTCCGGGCCCCTCATACAGGCAATACTTACCTAGGCCCAGACGCCTGAGTTGTTCCATATGCCTCCATGGCTGCGCCTGCATCTCCCTGTCGTGCAGATCACAACATCCAGTGATGGGGAGAGGGGTTGGGGGGGTGGAGCAGCCAATAGCGAGCCGCGACACTGACCTGCTCCTCTTGCTTAATGGGTAAGTGTCATGGTCACGACCTGCTATTGGCTGCCTGCAATCCTATTCTCCTGTGAGACCCTCACACCAGAGAGATTACCAGAGCCACACAGCTTTTCTAAAGCTACAGCTACACCTGCTGCAGGTGAGGGAATACAGTACTAACATCCATCACCTACATAGCATCCAGGCCACACCAACCTCAAAGCCTGCATTCACTAGTGGAAGCCTATCTCCACCAGTGCCAGGTCATAGCTGTCAACCAGAAGTCCAAGGGAATGTCACTAGCAAAGGTATCATTTACAGCCGCTGTGCCTGCCACCATCTTCATCCTCTGGGATAGAGAATGTACAAGCCACTGCTGGATATCCTGCCAGTTTCCTTTGTGTTCAGTCGCAATTAAGTTGTGCTCGACTCTTTGCGACCCCATGGACCACAGCACCCCAGCACCCCAGGCCCCTCTATCTTCCACTGTCTCTCGATGCTTGCCTAAGCTCATGTTTGTTGCTTCCATGATACTGTCCAGCCATCTCATTCTATGCTGCTCTTTCTCCTTTTGCCTTCGATCTTTCCCAGCATCAGGGTCTTCTCCAATGACTCCTGTCTTCTCATTATGTGTCCAAAGTATTTCAGCTTCATCTTCAGTATTGCTCCTTCCAAGGAACAATCAGGGTTTATTTCTTCAAGGATTGACTGATTGGATCTTCTTGCAGTCCATGGAACTTTCAGAAGTCTTCTCCAGCACCAAAGTTCGAAGGCGTCGATTCTTCCACACTCAGCCTTCCTTATGGTCCAGCTCTCACAACCATACATTACTACAGGAAAAACCATGGCTTTAACCATACGAACTTTTGTTGGCAAGGTGACATCTCTGCTTTTAATTTCACTGTCCAAGTTTGTCATTGCTTTCCTTCCAAGAAGCAAATGTCTTTTAATTTCATGGCTGCAGTCACCATCTGCAGTGATCTTCTCCTCCACGGGTGATAGCCCCGCCCCTTCCTCATCCACGGGCGATAGCCCCGCCCCTTCCTCCTCAGCTCCCGGCCGCTGCGCTCAGAGCAGTGTGGCCGTGTTCAAATATTAGTATGGGTGCCAGCGTTAGTACAGTGGAGGCGGAGGACCGCCCTCTGACCCCCCCACCTTCACAGCCCCCCATGTTTTCCCCTCCAGGGGATGTGTTAGTGTCACTACCAGAGCTTTGGGACGTTCTCACAGCTCTGTTTCTCCACTCTATACAATGGAAAGCCTTGATTGCATCCAGTGACAATATTGCTTTTTTACTACTTTGATCGTTATTGTCACGGTCATATTGTTGTTTGACCGTGACTGGTTGCCGGTGGCAACGTGTTGTTGTCGGTTTGCACGTGCATTTCCCCTTTAAGGTGCGTCTCCCTGCGTTTTGGTGAGCGAAGTGTTAGTCTTCTAGCTGGTGGGGATTTAGGTGTGTCCTAGGTGTGGCCACTATGTGGATATTACCTGTGGCTTCCTGGCTGGAGTCAGTTATTCTCCAGCCTTGTTTGGTGTTGGAGTGTGGCTTTCCTGGGTGATCCTGCCCAGTCTTTGAGGGCCACCTTGTTGGACATAAATTGTCTTCCTTTTGTATGCTCCTTATACCGTACCTCACTTGTTGTATGTTAGGTGTGGGTTTATGTTCAGGGTGTGTTGTGCGTCTTGATTGTTGTTACATGTCTGGGCTGTTATTGGTGTTTGTCCCTGCATGTATGTAAGACGTTTTCCCTGTGTGTTGTGTCCCCTGGAAGGGGGTTGGTTTCCCGGAGGGGTGAACCACTAGCCTGTATGCAGCGCTGCCTGGGGCTGCCATGCACCTTGCGGCATGGGGTGTCATGCCCCACTCTGACGATGTGCGGAGGTCAGCCAGGATTGCAGCACGAGTCTAGTATTTGTTTTGATGCTGTGCTGGATCCGCCTCGCATCAGGTGCACTGGGTGGAGTCATTAGTTTAAATAGTCTCCAGCTAATGTGCTCTGAGCGGATTATACTCATCATTGTGGTCTTGGAAGCTAGGAAGGAAGGTTGTCTGTTTGTTCCTGCTCTCAGCAGATAAGTGCCTTTTCTTGTTTGGTTGTTTATGTCATCTTACCCGTCCTGGTTCTGTGCGAGCTGGCAGCTCCTTTCTCCCCACTTCACCATCTCAGGGAGTTCAGGGTTCTGTTAGTATAGGCTGGTGGACACAGCAAATCTACCATCAAGATTTGTCTGTGGGTTGAGCATTGTAGGGAAAGAGGTCAGGGATAAATTAGGAGGTGACCCTTTCCCTGTCTCTCGTCCAGAGCCTGGTTGGTATGTTATCTGTTAACTGTGCACGTCCGCCGTGACATTATAATCCGCCATACTGTGACCGCCATTTCTCAGCGTTTATGTGATGGCGTCAATTGATGCACTGGTTGACCGCATGCAGGGTTTGTCCTTGGAGGTTTACGGATCTACGTAGTACGGTCACACAGTGTCAGAGGGTGTTGGCTTCAGGTACAAGTCAAATTGTTGGGGAGCCTAAAGTCGCTCTTCCGGAGAAATTTGCAGGGGGTACTGATGATTTTTTCAGTTTCAAGGAATCATGTAAGTTGTACTTTCGGTTGTGCCCATTTTCATCAGGTAATGAGGATCAGAGGGTGGGTATCGTCATGTCTTTGCTGAAAGGGGACGCGCAATCCTGGGCTTTTTCCCTGCCGCCCGGTTCTCTGGCTCTCCGGTCGGTGGAGGAATTTTTTAAAGCCCTGGGATTGATTTACGATGACCCAGATCGAGTTTCAATGGCAGAGTCAAAATTACGTAACTTACTACAGGGTAAACATACTGCTGAGGTTTACTGCACAGAGTTTAGGAGGTGGGCTACTGAGTCGGGGTGGAACGACCCCGCGTTACGTAGCCAGTTTTGTCAGGGGTTATCTGAAAGGTTGAAGGATGCTCTGGCTTTTCATGAATACCCTGATACTTTGGAAAATGCAATGTCTTTGGCGATACGTTTGGATAGACGTATCAGAGAGAGGGGTAAGGGTCCCTCTGTGCAGGGGATTCCTCCCGCGTGTAGTTTTGTTCCACCAGCTGCCCAGGGAGATATTGCTTGTTATTCTGGCCTAGGAGAGGAACCCATGCAGTTAGGTCAGATATCTTTCCATTCGGATAGTAGAGACTTTCGTAAAGCGCACAATTTATGTTTCTTTTGTGGAAAGAGGGGTCATTTTGTTTTTTCTTGTCCGTATGTTGAACCACAGGGGAGAGTGATAAAGAAAAAAGAAAAAGAAAAAAAAAACTCACACTTGGTAGTTTGAATGGTGCGGTGGAGCAGACTGGTATGCAAGTTCCCTGCAGTTCCCGTTTTCTCCTTTCAGCTATGGTGGCGCTAGAGCAGGCATGCTCAACCTGCGGCCCTCCAGCTGTTGTAAAACTACAACTCCCACAATGCCCCGCTGTAGGCTGATAGCTGTAGGCTGTTTGAGCATGCTGGGAGTTGTAGTTTTGCAACAGCTGGAGGGCCGCAGGTTGAGCATGCCTGCGCTAGAGTCTCGAAATGTGTTTGTTGATGTTTTTCTTGATTGTGGTCCTGGGGTAAATTTAATTGACTTTCTGTTTCTTGAGGGTTTGGGACTAAGTATTTGCACGTTAGAGAACGAGATTTGTGTTTTTGCCATTGATTCTTCCCCTCTTTCTCAAGGGAGCCTTACTCACGTTGTTCATGATATTCATTTAAGGGTGGGTGATTCACATGCTGAGATTATTTCCTGTTTCGTCATGAAGGATTTGCCAGCTCCAATAGTTTTGGGGTTGCCATGGTTGTCTAAACATAACCCAACTATAGAAATAAATCAAAAAAGGGACCCACTCACCTCTGTCCCCTCAGGGCAGGTGCTCTAGTCCAGGAATTGAGACACCCCTCAAAAAAATTCTAAATAGATAATTGTATTGGACTGGCACTCATATATGGAATATAAACATGGTTTATTTGATGAAATTAAATTAGAAATAATGTCACCTGTCACAAATAAATTTTTTAAAAATACAATATAAATACAATAAATCATATGATAAAATCTTAAAACATCCAAATTATTATAGTGCAGCGACCGATGGCACTAGACGTCCTTGGACCTGTGTGGTCGTATTTAATGGACAATAGTGCCGCCGGTTTCTGCAATCCTGATGGTATTTCTGTCAAGTAACGATTTCCATGTATTAATCCCGTATACTAAAAATATCAAAAATATTTAAGATTTAAGGTTCACTGATATTTGATAAATCGGACAATTTTCAACAAAACAATGTTTGCACGCTGTTAGATAACCAGTGTTAGCAGTCCGTACTTAAAATATGCGTATAGTTCCTCTACGGCACCTTTCCAAAGAGAAACAGTGTGACAGTTTACACAGCTGATACTGTTGCAGTTTACTTGTCCGCTATTTGACTCTCTGATAGAGGGCTATTGGTTGATTGCAACTTGGTTGCTCTGTTCATATAACCACAGCGGTAGTTACCGTAATCAATGTTATTTTAGTTGGAGGGATATTATGCCTCCTGTGTATTTCCCACAAGTGTGGGCTTACCTCCGCCTGCACTTTACTTGATGGGACCAACAAATAATCCTTTTATGCCGCTCAGTCTGCCGGCGTCCCGGCTGCGGTGTTAGCGTTGTCGGTAGTCAATGAGGCCCTAATCAAGGTAAGAAATTTAGATAGGAAGGAGTTCTTTGAACAGACACCGAAATCTAAACAAGAAGATAATCCAGAATTCAGAATTATCCTTCCATATAACACCCAGACAAAGCAGATAGAATCTATTATTAAAGCACATTGGCATCACCTACACAACGATAAGACAATAGGGATGCTCTTGCCTCCAACCCCTAGAATAATTTATTCGAGGGCCCCAAATTTGGGGCTTCAAATAGCTCCATCAGTAAAAAAACAACATAAGGGAGGCCAGATACAAAATTGGCTTCAATTAAAAGGCTTTTTCAGATGTGGCAAATGTCTGGGGTGTAGAAAAACTAAATTTCCTAGGAAAACCACAACAGCTACATCAACTCAAAATTCTTACTATATGATCATTAAAAATTTCCTCACATGTGATTCTACCAATGTCATCTACCTAATCCAGTGTCCATGTTCGAAGCAGTACATTGGAAGAACTAAACGTACCTTGAAAGTCAGGATAGCAGAACATCTGAATAACATAGCCAAGGGCTATGATAAACATTCGCTATCCAGGCATTTCAAGGAGGTACATAATCAAGACCCCAAAGGACTCTCGTTCATGGCGCTGGAGAGGGTAGAGAAACATTGGCGAGGAGGAAACCAGATCGAGAGATTGTCAAGGGCCGAATCTAGGAAGATTTATGAATTTGGGAGCCATTCTACCAAGGGGTCTAAATGCTGAGTTAGAAATATTTGGTTTCATATAGGGTGATACGTCTGGGTGTCGATGCAGAGTTGCATGTCAGGCTGTTTGTCAGCACTGCAACTCTGCCTCTACCCCATACTTGCCCCCCCCCCCCCCCCTCTTACTCCATTTACCACAACCTAAGAATTATCTGCAAAAGCATTGGTAAAAATATCCGAAAAATAGGGCCAATGATGATAATATGAAAATTCTACAGCATGAGAAAAAGAGATCTGATCAAAAATTGATATATTTAGAGGTATCCTAATAAATGTAAACAAATGTAATTATACCAATATGAAGGATCCGTGGAAACTTCTGACCTGCACAATATTTATATTTATATTTTTATAAGGGATTTTTTAATATATTTTTTAATATATTAATATATGTATATGTGGTCTAACATGGATAGTATTGTCTGTCCATGTGTAGATCATGAATTTAAATATCCGGGAATGGTATAAAAACATATCAATATAAAGATTGAAATAATGTATTATAATGTGTTGTTTTATATATATATATATTTATGGTCAGGGCTAGGACAACGTCGGCGTACGCAGAGAAACCTGCCCTGAACATAGTGGCTGAATTGTGCCGGGAGCCACGGGCGCGGGTACACCAGTGAGAAAAAGGGGGCATACCTGATGGAAGCCTGAAAAAAAAGGGCGGGAGGGAGGGGCGTGAGGCTCGGGCGCCTGGCTGAGCGGAAGGTAGGTGAATAAATAGCCAGACGCCCCTCCCACAAATGCAGGCTGGTAACAGCCTTACAATTTATGGTCAGGGCTAGGACAACGTCGGCGTACGCAGAGAAACCTGCCCTGAACATAGTGGCTGAATTGTGCCGGGAGCCACGGGCGCGGGTACACCAGTGAGAAAAAGGGGGCAAAAAACAACAGGTAGGTACAACACTTTTATTACAAATTACAAAGCCAGTGATTGAAAGGCATGAGATATCTCGACTTGAGGATTGGGTATATACCTGGTAAAGCAGGAGGATCGCCACCGCCCCATGGACCGGATGACGTGGGCTGGCACCTGATGTCGAGAAGCAGCGGAGGCCGCCCCTATGCGAAAAGAGTGCCCCGAAATTACTTTGGGGTCATAGCCTAGTCCCTGGGCGAGGGCACGGATATAAGATATAAACTGAGAGGTGCTGAGAGGCTTGCCTGCATGCGGCAAGAGTGGGCTATCGGGCAATGAACCTCGGATGAGTGCTGTCAGTTGATGCAGCACTTGAACTGGGCACCAATTGTTCAAGGTTGGGTAGAACTTGACCTCAGAGGGGGGACCCGTCTGATTGGTTTTGGTGGAGGGTAGGAGGAGAGTGTAATGGCCCTGGCCCCATGACAGATGTTGCTTCAGAGGATGGTTTTTACGATTTGGACCGGCCAGAACCTCTCCGGCCCGGAGGAACCCATAAAAGGTGAGATACATGGCCGCTTTCAGAATCAGGCTAGTGGAGGGCCCAAAAGGATTACCATCCAATGTCGAGGAGAGATCCCTGAACAATTTGCTGGATACTGGTTGCCTACGGCTCACAGACCCCTTCCCCTCCTTTTGAATGCCCCGAAGGGTGGCTTTAATAGCTTGGATGGAAAAAAAGGACCTGTGATGAGGAGTGGCCAGCATAGCATGATGTTGAAGTCCTGCTAAATAAAGTCTGATGGTACTATATGACAGAGAGAGATGCGAGTGACAATAGGCCAAGAAGGCCATGATGTAGGAGATTTCAGAGTGTTGACCCCTCGGATGACTCTTAGAGAATTTATCAAACGCTCTTAGACCAGCCTGATAATTCCTCGCCGTATTGCGTGACAACGATTTGGCGACCAGACCCTTGGCCTCCTCTAAGAGCGAATCTAAACCAGAACGAGGGCGCTGAATTGAGGCACCGGCGTGCCTGACCGATCCGCGTCGGGCATTTCCTGAAAGAAAATCGCAAAATTAGCACGGGAAAGGGCGTCCGCAGCCCTATTCTGTTCGCCTGAGATGTGTACGCAGCGCATGTGAAAATTGTGGTGGAGGGATAACCACACTAACTTGCGCAACAACGCCATGATATTGGGGGACTGGGCCCTGCCCTTGTTGACAATGTCCACCAAGGTCTGACTATCTGTAATGAACGTCACAGAAGTGTTAGACCAGTGGTGACCCCAGACCTGAGCAGACGCCACTATGGGATACAGTTCCAAAAGGGGGGAGGATTTTAGAGCTGCAAAGTCTGAGGCTAATTCTGGCGGCCATCCGGCAGCCAGCCAATGAGACCTGAAAATGGCAGCGAACCTGGAGGAACCGGCGGCGTCGGAGAAAACCATGGGGGAAGAGGAATCCCACTGTGGAACGAACAAAGAAATGCCATTCCAGTCAGAGAGAAAACTGCTCCACATGTCGAGATCTGCAATGGCCTGGCTGTCCAGATGGACGACAGAATCCTGCTCCGGGGCAGAGGGCAGGAGACATAACAACCTGGAAAGGAAGGCCCTGCCTTGAGGCATAATTCTGGAGGCGAAATTAAGCATCCCCAGCAAGGATTGGAGCTCCGCCCTGGTCAGTGAGTGAGACTGAACTGCCCGGAAGATGGCTGAGCGGATCCTGAGCAACTTCTCGCTGGGGAGGCTAGCCTCCATTTTAACGGTATCTAAAATGATGCCCAGGAAGGTGACTGTGGTGGCCGGACCCTCAGTCTTGGCCGTGGCCACGGGAACCTGGAGTCGGGGAAAAATATCCAGAAGTGAATGGGGAATGGAAAGGACCTGACTGGGCCTTTCAATGAGGAGAAAGTCGTCCAAATAGTGAACGACCATGGATAAGCCACCGTGATGGTTGAGAATCCAGTGCAGGGCTTTGGCAAGTTGTTCAAAAAGCCAAGGGCTTCTCTTGGACCCAAAAGTAAGCCGGTTGGCAAAGTAAAATTTATCTGCCCACTGGATGCCGTAGTACTTCCAAAGCTGCGGGTGTATTGGAAGCAGCTTGAAAGCATCGGCAATATCTACCTTGGCCAACCAAGCCCCGACACCTGCTTGAAGAATGTACTGGATGGCCTCGTCGACTGAAGAATACTGCATGGAATATTCCTCAGACGGAATGAGTGAATTAAGACTGGGAATGGAGGACATATGAGGCGCGGAGAGGTCATAAATGAGATGTTTTTTATTGGACGATAACTTCGTGACAAGGCCGATAGGGTTGATGCGCCACGACTGGAACGGGATCTTTAGGAAGGGACCAATGACGAACCCTTTGTCGACCTCTGCCTCAATGAGGGTGGCCACCGCCTCAGGGTCACTGGAGGCGGATAGCAGATTGGGGCCCAACCAGCAGCCCTGAGGGCGCGTGATATTGCCGGTGTGAAACCCCTCTCTGCACCCATCCAATAAGAAGGTGACAAAGGGACGATCTGGGTGGCCCTGCAGGAGTGCAGCCAGTAACTCCAAGTTGAGGTCGGCTAGTCAGGAGTCCCTGGCTGACTTCCTGGGACAGGAAGGACGAGGGTGAGCCCGAAAACAAAGAGAGCAGATGTGCAGTGCCCGGCACGCATTGAAAGCACAGCCCTTGGCATTAAAATTGTTGCACACCTGGCTACTACCAAGGTACACAATCGGCCTGCCCAGTTTATCTAATGACGAGGAAGACCTGGAGGACCCGGAAGGACCTGGAGTGGGTGCTGACTGAGGATCTTGCACCGGATTAGGGCACCATTCCGTGGAATGGAAGATAGATTGGCAGATGGCACACAGGGGAGCCTTCAGACCTGCAAAGTGCCGGCAGAATAACTCCATGTCCAAGTCTGCCCAGTTGGACATGAACTGAAATTGATTCAGGGCCGCGGCGGCTTTGGCAGAAAACGAACGATGATAATCGCAAAAAGCCGAGCCGCCGTACTTGTGCCCCAAATCCGCAATCCGGTACAAGTAGGTGTCTAATTCTTCCCTGCGATTAGGGTGAGCGGAGCACATTACATCCCTGTAGAGGCTGAAGGCCAGGACGAACTCGGAAACCGACAACTTCCTATTTAGCCGAGCATCCTTGGCCTTCAGAACCACGGAAACCTCTCCGCAGTTAATCACCCGGTTTTCGGAAATATCCTGGGAGGCAATCAAAATGGATGCCAAATTTACATCCTTGCCTGCCAGGATATCCTTCTTAATATGCTCTGGAACGAAATGGGAAGGAGCAATTTGGGGGGTGGCAGAAGGCCTACCTGCAACGTCCGGAGGAATGGCAGGAATGACTGCCGAACCTGGATATTGCGGTGAGGCTGCTGGCCTGGTTTCTAAAACCGCGACCCTATTCTGAATGTCCGTGACTGAGCTAACGAGTCCGGCGATGGACGACTGGATCTGAGCTAGTGCCAGCCGGATGGAGTCGTTATTGGACTGCTCAGCTGTCGGACCCGGAGTGGTCATCAGGAGCCGGTATAATTCGGCCTTGCGGGCAGTCGCGGGATGCCGAATCCCCCTGCGATTGAGTTCGGCGATCAACTTTGGCACAGTCCAACTCCTTAATGATGTGTTGCTATAATGCCCCGAGACGGACGATCCTGGCATGGAGAGGTTGTCCTCCATATCGGACATGTGAGACATGATGACCTGGGAAAAAAGGGGAACTTATGTCTACCGGAAAAACGAAAAGAAGCACAGGCGGAAGCGGTAATAGCGGCCGAAAGAAAGTGAGAGACTGAAGCGTGTAAAAGTGACCAACGGAAGAACCTACCTGACGGAATGCGAACGGATTTGGAAAGACGGCTTCCAAAAAAAAAAACAATCGTTTAAATGGAACTAATAAAAAAGAACGGACTTGAGTATCAAACTGACAGTTAACCCTGCCCCCAGTGACCGTCTCCAAGCCGACTTACCTGGAATTGCCTCGAAATTCCTAGATGAAACGAAGGAGAGGAAGGAAAAATAACAACTGCCCAATCTAAAAGAAGGAACAACCGACATCAGAATAGATGTAAAACCCTAAGAAAACAAAGACAAAACCTGGGCGATCCAGGAACATTGACAACCTGGGCGATCCAGGAACATTGACAACCTGGGCGATCCAGGAACATTGACAACCTGGGCGATCCAGGAACATTGACAACCTGGGCGATCCAGGAACATTGACAACCTGGGCGATCCAGGAACATTGACAACCTGGGCGATCCAGGAACATTGACAACCTGGGCGATCCAGGAACATTGACAACCTGGGCGATCCAGGAACATTGACAACCTGGGCGATCCAGGAACATTGACAACCTGGGCGATCCAGGAGCATTGACAACCTGGGCGATCCAGGAGCATTGACAACCTGGGCGATCCAGGAGCATTGACAACCTGGGCGATCCAGGAACATTGACAACCTGGGCGATCCAGGAACATTGACAACCTGGGCGATCCAGGAACATTGACAACCTGGGCGATCCGGGGGACCCTGGAAAACGGAAAGACCAGGAGACAGAAGCAGATTGAGACAGAAAACAAAATCCGCTGTCTTAAAACAGTAAAGTGAAATCATCACCTTCACATAAACCGCAAATTCTGGTATTATGATGCTATGGCAAAAGGCGATAGGCAAGCGAGTGTTGACGTGCAGATGGAAAAAAATCGCTTCTTCAAAAAGGATACCCTTTCCCTGTCTTTTTTTTTTTTTTTTTTGAATGGCCTATGTATAGCTGCTCTGTGTTTGAACGGGCACATGCATTAAGGGGCGGTGCTTTAGCCCGCAGGTAAACTGCTGTGGGCTGGAGAGCACGAATAAAACTGCGCCCCCCCTGAAAAACAGGAGTACTACCTGCATCATAAAACCACAATTTGACCATACCTCCTGAGCTGGAAAACCCTTGGAGCATAATGGTTTCCAGATAAGATTTTAGAATCAGTATATGAACTGAACGAGCATCTTATTCATTCATTGACACTCATCATGAGCCGGCATGTGACCGGCAGATCACTTAAACTAGGATGCCGCTCCCCCAACCCAGCCGCCTGTACTTCAGTGAGCGGAACATACTGGGGGAGAGCGGCATCTAACTTCGCACCCCCAGGGCTAGAGACCAGGTCGGGCGTGAGGCACAGCTGGAACGGAGCCAGCTGAGCCCCGATTACCTGGCAGGCTGGCGTGTGGCAATGCGGACGTCGGCGGCACGTGAGCACAGTATACCGGAAGTGAAGACACGGGTCGGAAGAAGGAGTGCGATACCGCAGTGATGCGTGAGGCTCGGGCGCCTGGCTGAGCGGAAGGTAGGTGAATAAATAGCCAGACGCCCCTCCCACAAATGCAGGCTGGTAACAGCCTTACAATATATATATAGAAAAAAACTCAGTACGAAAAAACCGCAGTATAATTATAATTGAAAACGGAATAAAGGCAGACAATATGCAATTTTGGAGATCCAGACCGGACTTTGGATAGAACTAGGATCCGAAACGGATTTTCAAGAATACCGACAGCAACTATAAATTACAGGCATAATGGAATCGGGGCAATACCACTGAGGAAGGGGACAGCGTCTCCCCGAAACACGTTTGGTGAGCATCTAGGCAATATCCTGGACTAAAGACCCCGAATCTTATTTGAAGCAAAAAGTGCACTTTTTTTCACAAGGAAAAGGACTTCCTGGATACCTCTTGGTTAAGAGGGAATACGTCATCCTGCCAGCGCTGGGAAACAAGCTGTCGCATACATCACGTAGGCACATCACGTGAGAGGCAGCAGTGAAGAGACACGAGGGACACTAACAACGCTAACACCGCAGCCGGGACGCCGGCAGACTGAGCGGCATAAAAGGATTATTTGTTGGTCCCATCAAGTAAAGCGCAGGCGGAGGTAAGCCCACACTTGTGGGAAATACACAGGAGGCATAATATCCCTCCAACTAAAATAACATTGATTACGGTAACTACCGTTGTGGTTATATGAACAGAGCAACCAAGTTGCAATCAACCAATAGCCCTCTATCAGAGAGTCAAATAGCGGACAAGTAACCTGCAACAGTATCAGCTGTGTAAACTGTCACACTGTTTCTCTTTGGAAAGGTGCCGTAGAGGAACTATAGGCATATTTTAAGTACGGACTGCTAACACTGGTTATCTAACAGCGTGCAAACATTGTGAACATTGTTTTGTTGAAAATTGTCCGATTTATCAAATATCAGTGAACCTTAAATCTGAGATATTTTTGATATTTTTAATATACGGGATTATTCCATGGAAATCGTTACTTGACAGAAATACCATCAGGATTGCAGAAACCGGCGGCACTATTGTCCATTAAATACGACCACACAGGTCCAAGGACGTCTAGTGCCATCGGTTGCTGCACTATAATAATTTGGATGTTTTAAGATTTTATCATATGATTTATGGTATTTATATTGTATTTTTTTAAAATTTATTTGTGACAGGTGACATTATTTCTAATTTAATTTCATCAAATAAACCATGTTTATATTCCATATATGAGTGCCAGTCCAATACAATTATCTATAACCCAACTATAGACTGGCAGGCGAGACAAATCATTGGTTGGAGCAAATTTTGTTCGGATAATTGTCTTGTCACATCCAGTGCTTGAAGTGGGCCGGAACGCGGCGGTACTCAGTACCGCCACTTCCAAAAATTGCCCTGGAGAGTACCAGCACCTCTCCGTGCGCCCAGTACGTGGGTTTCCGGTACCGGAGCGCAGCGGAGAGCTGGCAGTCAGTGGCGGATTACAATAGGGACGTTCGGGTCGGCAGCCCCGGGCCCAGCACGACCCGAACGCCCACATACTGCCGGCCGTGCCGACAGCGAGGAGGCTCCTTGGCTGGTGTAGTATTTTACACAGAGTGACTGACAGAGAGAGGAGCCCGGCCCCGCCCCCAACAGCAGGCTCCAGCACAGACATTGCCCGGAGCCTGACTCCTCCCACACATGTGACTGATCACATGATCATGACATCACGGAAGGTCCTTAAGCCTGCTTGTGCAGAGCTGTCATCCGGCTGTTCAGGGGCCAGGGCTGTGTGTCAGGTAGGAGGCTGAATACAGAGAGGCTGGTGATTTTCAATATCAATAGGAGAGGGATTGTTTCAGCAGTAAAGAAAGACTTTGCATACAAAGACAGTTATGTTCGTGGTTTAGGACACATGAGGGGACATTAATAAAGTAATGCTGTGAGTCTGTGACACATAGGGCCATGAGAGGGGCCAGCAAAACATGCTATATGTGTGTCATTCACACATATAGCATCTTATGCAGGCCCCCCTCATGGCCCTATGTGTCATAGCACACATCCCCTATAACAGTGCATCATCCATACGTCCCCCATAACAGTGCCATCCACAGATCCCCCATAACAGTGTCATCCACAGATCCCCTCCATAACAGTGCCATCCACAGATCCCCTCCATAACAGTGCCATCCACAGATCCCCCATAACAGTGCCATCCACAGATCCCCTCAATAACAGTGTCATCCACAGATCCCCTCCATAACAGTGTCATCCACAGATCCCCTCGATAACAGTGTCATCCACAGATCCCCCATAACAGCGCCATCCACAGATCCCCCATAACACTGCAAATAGACCTCTACCACAATTCCCTTAAAATATCGCATCGCATATCGTTATCGCATCCTGTTTGGGAAAAGCTGGTCTGCTGTGATAATATAAACAATGGGGGTTCTACAAAAGAGCTATTGTGGGGCAAAATTCATATTCGTGTTTACACACGTGTTTTAAAATGAATGCTTTCGCCTTTTATAAACAAGTAAATAACGACGCAATGCTGTGGAGCTGGTATGCAACTTTTTCCAGGGCTGGTTTTTATCCCCAGTCCGGCCCTGCGCATAGCTCCCTGTCCCGTCGCCTATCACCGCCATAGGCTTCAGGCCTAGTAGGCCTGAGGCCTATGCGGTAGTGAAATCCCGGCGCAGGCGTGCGTGATGACGTCATCACGCGCCTGTGCCGGGACACAGCACATTGACGTGTGCCTGCCTCATCCCGCTTCCGTCTGCGATCAAGTGCCTGGCCCTGGACGGTAAGTATTTAGCTTTTCATTTTGTTTTCCAATTTTAATTTTTTTATTTCATGTGCCTACTTTGGGAGACATGTGGGGGACGAGACACAGAGGAGGACATATTAGGGAAGGGACCTCGAGTACATGGGAGGGGGAATGTGGGGTTGTGTGGGGCTACATTTTTATGGGAGGGACTACTATGTGGGGGCAAAT
This sequence comes from Bufo bufo, assembly GCF_905171765.1. Classification (NCBI taxonomy): domain Eukaryota; kingdom Metazoa; phylum Chordata; class Amphibia; order Anura; family Bufonidae; genus Bufo; species Bufo bufo. The sequence goes on from NC_053395.1 coordinate 12,788,239, forward strand.
TATTATGGGAGCCGGACTACTATGTGGGGGCAAATTACTATATGGGGCAGTGTGGGGGCAAATTACTATGTGGGGGCAGTGTGGGGGCAAATTATTATGGGAGGGACTACTATGTGGGGGCAAATTACTATATGGGGGCAGTGTGGTGGAAACTATTGTGTGGGGTAATTACTATGTGGGGGCAGTGTGGGGCCAAATTATTATGGGAGGGACTACTATGTGGGGGAAACTATTGTGTGGGGACAGTGTGGGGGAAATTGCTATGTGGGGAAATTGCTATGTGGGGACAAATTACTATGTAGGGGAAACTATTGTGTGGGGGCAGTGTGGGGTAATTTCTATGTGGGGGCAAATTACTATGTAGGTGCAAATTACTATGTGGGGGCAGTGTGGGGGGAAACTATTGTGTGGGGGTAATTTCTATGTGGGGGCAGTGTGGTGGAAATTACTATGTGGGGGCAGTGTGGGTGCAAATTACTATGTGGGGGCAAATTACTATGTGGGGGAAATTACTATGTAGGGGCAGTGTGGGGCAAATTACTGTGTGGGGGCAGTTTGGGGGAAATTACTGTGTGGGGGCAAATTACAATGGGGTAATTACTATGTGGGGGCAGTGTGGTGGAAATTACTATATGGGGGTGTTGCTATTGGGGAGGCACTGTAGGGACAATTCTATTATTTCTGGGGCCCCTGCACATCAGACCCCCCCATCACACACATATATATTAGTTCCTCTATGTACCAGGCCCCCCCCCCCAACCACCGCACATTCGTTCCTCTCTGTACCAGTACCCCCCTGCACATCAGACCCCCCCCCCCTCATCACACACATTAGTTCCTCTCTTTACCAGTACCCCCCCCCCACCACCACCACCACACATTAGTGCCTCTCTGTACCAGTACCCCTCTGCACATCAGACCCCCCATCACACACATATATATTAGTTCCTCTATGTACCAGTACCCCCCCCCCCCCCCCACCACCGCACATTCGTTCCTCTCTGAACCAGTACCCCCCTGCACATCAGACCCCCCCCTCATCACACACACACACATATTAATTCCTCTCTGTACCAGTACCCCCCTGGCAGGGGGGTACTGGTACAGAGAGGAATTAATGTGTGTGTGTGTGATGAGTGGGGGGGGGGGGTCTGATGTGCAGGGGGGTACTGGTACAGAGAGGAACGAATGTGCGGTGGTGGGGGGGGTACTGTACTGGTACATAGAGGAACTAATATATATGTGTGTGATGGGGGGGTCTGATGTGCAGGGGGGGGAGCACCGGCGCCTAATAGAGTACCGGCACCTCTTTTGGCCCACTTAAAGCACTGGTCACATCTATTTCTGAAGTGTCCGTTACGGCCTTGCCTCCGTATCTCTCAGATTTTTCGGATGTGTTTGCGGAGGGTGGGGCTCAGGAATTGCCCCCTCATCGTGACTATGATTGTCCTGTGAATCTCATTCCGGGGGCTAAGTTGCCTAAGTCTCGGCTCTACAACCTCTCTCAACCCGAGAGAGAGGTCATGCGAAAGTATGTCGCCGAGAGTTTGGCAAAGGGTCATATTAGACCATCTAAGTCTCCAGTGGCTGTAGGTTTGTTCTTCGTGAAGAAGAAAGATGGATCACTGAGACCGTGTTTGGATTTCCGGGAGCTGAATCGTATTACAGTCCGGGATCCATATCCCCTGCCTTTGATCTCTGATCTTTTTGATCAGATTGTTGGAGCCAAGGTGTTCTCCAAGTTGGATTTGAGAGGAGCATACAATCTGATCAGGATCAAGGAGGGGGATGAGTGGAAAACGGCCTTCAATACGCACGAGGGTCATTTTGAGAACCTGGTAATGCCTTGTTTGGGTTGACGAATGCGCCAGCGGTATTTCAGCGATTCGTCAATGATATTTTTCATCATTTGGTGGGGAGGTTCGTAGTAGTCTACCTTGATGACATTTTAATTTATTCTCCTGATCTGAAGACCCATCAGGATCATGTGAGACAGGTTTTGACGATCCTGCGGGAGAATAAGTTATACGCCAAATTGGAGAAATGTTTATTTGCGGTGCAAGAGCTTCCATTTTTGGGATACATGCTTTCTGATTCTGGTTTTCGTATGGACCCTGAAAAGGTCCGGGCGGTTCTGGAGTGGGACCGACCGGAGAATCAGAAAGCTTTGATGCGATTTTTTGGGTTTACAAATTATTATAGAAAATTTATTTTGAATTATTCCACGCTAGTCAAACCTCTTACTGATATGACCAAGAAGGGCGCTGATGTCTCTGTCTGGTCGGATGAGGCATTGCAGGCCTTTTCGGCTATTAAGGAGCGTTTTGCGTCTGCTCCCATTCTGGTGCAGCCGGATGTATCTCAGCCATTCGTGGTCGAGGTCGATGCATCAGAGGTGGGGGTTGGGGCGGTGCTTTCGCAGGGTCCTTCTCCTGGCAAGTGGGTCCCGTGTGCCTTCTTCTCCAGGAAACTCTCGGTCGCTGAGAGGAATTATGATGTTGGAGATAGGGAGTTGTTGGCGATCAAGTTGGCCTTTGAAGAATGGCGTCACTGGTTAGAGGGGTTTCTCACCCTGTTACTGTGTATACAGACCATAAGAATTTGGCTTACCTGTAATCTGCCAAGTGTCTGAACCCTAGACAGGCCAGTTGGTCATTGTTTTTTACCAGGTTCAATTTCGTGGTTACCTTTCGCCCAGGGGTCAAGAACGTCAAGGCAGATGCCTTGTCTCGCAGCTTCCCTGGGGGAGGTGATTCAGAAGATCCAGCGCCGATTTTGGCGGATGGAGTGGTGGTCTCCGCTCTGTACCCTGAATTGGAGATGGAGGTGTTGGGAGCTCAGGAGGGAGCTCCTGGTTCGTGTCCCCCAGGGAGGTTGTTTGTTCCTGAGGGCCTACGATACAAGGTGTTCAAGGAACATCACAATACTGTTCTCGCTGGACATCCTGGTGGTAAGTCCACCTGTGATCTGGTGTCCCGGAGGTTCTGGTGGCCAGGTTTGCGTAAGTGTATTGAGAATTACGTGGCAGCTTGTGAAACCTGCGCTCGGTCTAAGGTTGCTCATACTCGACCGCCTGGTTCACTTCTTCCATTGTCTATTCCATCTCGTCCTTGGACACATTTGTCCATGGACTTTATTACGGACCTACCGAGTTCCTCCGGGAGAACAGTGATTTTGGTGGTAGTCGATCGTTTCAGTAAAATGGCTCACTTTATACCACTAACAAGTCTGCCTAACGCTAAGACTCTTGCTCAGATTTTTGTGGATAATATTGTTAAATTGCACGGTATTCCTTCGGATATTGTCTCTGATAGGGGCACGCAGTTTGTCTCCAGGTTTTGGAGGGCGTTCTGCTCTCGACTTGGCATTCAACTTTCTTTCTCGTTGGCTTTTCATCCACAGTCGAATGGTCAGACGGAGCGTACCAATCAAAACCCGGAGACCTACTTGAGGTGCTTTGTGGCTGAGAATCAGGAGGACTGGTCCTCATTCTTGCCCTTAGCAGAATTTGCATTGAATAACCGTAGGCAGGAGTCCACGGGTAAGTCGCCATTTTTTGGCGCATACGGTTTCCATCCTCAGTTTGGTACCTTTTCTGGGTCTGGTTCCTCCGGGATGCCAGAGGAGGAGAGATTCTCTTCTGCCTTATCCTCTATCTGGCGGGGGATTCAAGGGAATTTGGAGAGGATGGGTGAGAGGTATAAACGAATGGCTGACAGGAGACGTGTGACTGGTCCGGACCTGTGTGTGGGTGATTTGGTGTGGTTGTCCACTAGGAATATCAAGTTGAGAATGCCATCTTGGAAACTGGGTCCAAGATTTGTTGGTCCATATAAGATTTCTGCCTTGATCTGCCGCAGACTTGGAGGATTCACGATGTCTTCCACAAGTCTTTACTAAAAAAATATGTTAAACCGGTGGTACCATCGCCATTGCCTCCTCCTCCTGTTCTGGTCGAGGGAAACTTGGAGTTCGAGATCTCCAGGATTCTCGACTCAAGAGTTCTGCAGGGTTCCCTCCAGTACCTGGTTCACTGGAGGGGGTACGGTCCTGAGGAGAGGATGTGGGTTCCGGCGTCAGATGTCAACGCCAGCCGTCTGGTAAGGGCCTTTCATAGGTCCCATCCGGATAAGGTTGGTCCAGGGTGTCCGGAGGTCACCCGTAGAAGGGGTGTACTGTCATGCCCCACTCTGACGATGTGCGGAGGTCAGCCAGGATTGCAGCACGAGTCTAGTATTTGTTTTGATGCTGTGCTGGATCCGCCTCGCATCAGGTGCACTGGGTGGAGTCATTAGTTTAAATAGTCTCCAGCTAAAGTGCTCTGAGCGGATTATACTCATCATTGTGGTCTTGGAAGCTAGGAAGGAAGGTTGGCTGTTTGTTCCTGCTCTCAGCAGATAAGTGTCTTTTCTTGTTTGGTTGTTTATGTCATCTTACCCGTCCAGGTTCTGTGCGAGCTGGCAGCTCCTTTCTCCCCACTTCACCATCTCAGGGAGTTCAGGGTTCTGTTAGTATAGGCTGGTGGACACAGCAAATCTACCATCAAGATTTGTCTGTGGGTTGAGCATTGTAGGGAAAGAGGTCAGGGATAAATTAGGAGGTGACCCTTTCCCTGTCTCTCGTCCAGAGCCTGGTTGGTATGTTATCTGTTAACTGTGCACGTCCGCCGTGACATGGGGGCCCTGACGGAGTTTGGCACAGCGTCCTGTTTGGTGTTAGGGCTCCTGTACGTATGCACGGGTTCCACTCGTGGAGACTTCGGCAGGTAAGTGTGTTGTCTTGTGTTCTTACCAATCCTCTTGCTGTGTATAGTCTCTCCTTTTCCCTGCTATTAGGTCTAAAGAGACTCTTCCGTGTCTAGGATGAACAGGACGTCTCCTCCCTGCTCCTATCTGAGGGATTATCAGGGCGACTCAGGGTTCCAGGTTTCCAGGGTATGAGCCGTCGTACCATCGGGGTCCACTCATACGGCAAGGAGTTAGGTAGAGAATTAGGGACGCTATAGGAGGTGACCGGCTCCCTTTTCATGGCTTCTTGGCCTACCAGCTATCTGTTATCCTTCTTACATTGTACAGTCGGGGGTTTCCCCCACTCCCCACCGTGACAGTTATTTGCTTCAATGTTCATAAATAATCTTCTAATATTAGAATATATCAATCGCCCAGGAATAAACCCTGTTTCATCCTCTTTTATTATTGTTTTTATTACTTTTCTTAACCTGTCTGCCAATACCTTGGCTAATAACTTGATATCAGTATTCAACAGAGAGATGGCTCTATACGACTCCAGCCTTAATGGATCAAAAATTAGGAATCAAAATAACAATGGCTTCTTTCATTGATTCAGGTAATTTATTTGATCTCTTGGCCTCAACGAGGGTCTCCATTAATTCTGGAAGAAGAACTAAACTAAATTCCTTGTATACCTCAAAAGGAAGCCCATCCCCTCCAGGAGCTTTCTTATCTTTTGTTGAATGTAGAGCTCTCACTAACTCCTCCAGCTTTATACTCCCTTCCAACTGAATCTTATGAGCTTCTGCAAGCTTCCTGAAGGGGACATCATCCAGGTATTGACATAACTCGTCCCTTTTATATCTAATTTTTGATTTATATAGTTCTTAAAAATATTTACTAAACAAATATTAATCTGTTCTAGGGATTTAACTATTTGCCCTTTATTATTTCTTATTGGATCTATCCAACTTTTTTTTAATTTTTATTAATAATTATGGTAACCACAAGCTTACCCGCTCTTTCTCCCTCTGCAAAAGACCTAACCCTCCTGAAAAACATGGATGTTTGTATTTTTTCCATATGTACTTCTTTAACCGTATCATTTAGTTTTTCCCAGTTTCTGAAATTTTCCAATGAGGGGTCTTCTGTACAGAGTTTTTGGGCATCCTTTAGTTTCTGTACTAAACTTAGAGTTTTACCATTTACTTATTTTTTTTTCCAATTAATGACTTGCTTGCATAATATTCCCCTCGGGAATGCCTTTGCCGCATCCCAAATCCACTGTTTCTTAGCAGAATCCCTATTAATACAAAAAAAGGACTTTAATTCCTCCATAATACTGTTCTTATCATTCAACAAAATAAACCAATGGGGATTAAATGTAAAAACCCTTGAGATCTGTTTTTCCAAGGACACAATCTCCATTACAATCGCGCAATGATCCGACATAAACACAGGAACATACTTTATACTTATTTCATTCCTTTCCAGCAGTTTCCTATTACCAAGGATCACATCTCTCCTAGACCAGGACTGATGCGTCCTTGAATAACAGGAAAACATCTTTTCTTCAGGATTATATAAACGCCAGATATCGTTCCAGCCAAATTCCAATAATAACCTCGTACATTAGCAGAAATAATTCTAATCATAAAAAAAAACAAAAAAAAAACCTCTCTCTCTCTCGGAAAAACTCGATCCCTCCCCCAAACCGCTCCCCCCATTTTGCCCCCCGATCTATATTAACATGGAGCTCGATTAACATGCACAGTATACTCCATATACCCCCCACCTCCAAGTAAACATATTAACAATTACTACATTTGGTGCAGGCCCTTTAAATCTGCCCATTCACTTGCTTCTTGAGGGGACTGGAAGACGACCATTGTGTCCTGATATACCACCCGGAGTTTAGCTGGAAACACCAAACTATATTTAACCCCATCCTGCCTTAATCTCTTTCTTATGTCAGTATATTTTTTCTGTTGGGCGCTGGTAGCCATTAAAAAAGTCCGGATATGCTCTTATTTTTGTCCCATCTATTTGAAGCTCCTCAGAGGCTCTAACCTCCCTCCACACAGTCTCCCGGTCTCTATAAGAAGCGAAGTCAGAATTGTTCTTGGATATTCTCCCGGTTTTCTCCGCTGATTTGGGACTCTGTGCGCTCTCTCAATAGTTAAGGAGTTGAGCAGCGTCCCAGGTTTACAGTTCTCCATTTTTCCATAAAACCGACACAATCGGAACCTTCCTCTCCCTCTGGTATTCCTACCCATCTCAGATATTTTCTTCTTGCTCGGTCTTCTATAGCTATCAGTTTATTCTCCATGGCAGCAGTCATTTGTTTTAGAGATATTACATCTTTCTCCAACTTAAATAATAAGTCTTCCCCCGGTGACAGTCTACTTTCCAATTCCTGCATTCCCTCAGCGTTGTCCAATCATCTGTAATTAAGGTCCCATCTGTCTGGATGCCCCCAATCTGTATTACCACCTTCCCTATCAGACTCTAACCTCGTAACCGCAGATACAATTTCTTTCACCATTTTCGGGTCGGAGTCTCCTTTTTCTTGCTCCACTACTTTCCCTTCAGCAGTATCCAAATGTATATTTACTTCCAAACCAGGCTCTTCCCCTCCCCCTATCTCATTCCCGGGGTTCGGGGCTCTTAATGGAGAGGATGAGGGTGTCAGATATTTACTTAAAGCATTTTGTTTCCGTCTTGTATCTGATCCCACTCCCGTTAGTGATCGCCTGTTAGCATTGTTAGTATTAGAGCCATGTGGATCATCTCTTTTCTTAGGCGGCATTTTCAGCAGGAGTAATTGGAGGACAAATACAAAGTCGCGGCCTGTTAATAAATACACTGGGTAATGATCTGTCAGTCCGGGTTTAGCCCTGTTTTCACCTGATTCTCCTCAGGAATGTCCCAATGGCAGCCGCAGCACCTTCAAAAAATCCACTTACAAAAGCCAACCAACCTATACCACCAACGGGGCAAAACACCAGGAGACCAGGACCAGTACGAGCCACCGCTGACTTCACTGCATCCGACTCCAGCCGGGGAGACCGAGCCACAATAGCTCATACACGCGGTGTCTCCCACCTGCTTCACATGGACGGCCGCGTACTACAGATCACCGAGGTGAGAGAGGGGACGGAGCTAGCGTCCCGCGTCAGACGCACTCCATGTGCACACTGAATACATTCAGCTTGATTCCTGAGAAGATTGCACTCGCTGCTCCTCAGGATGGAGCCCATCATCAACCTCCTACAGGGGTCACCTGTAATACTCCACATGTCTCATTGTCCTGACTGGAGGAGACAGAGGTGAAGTTTTCTTTACTCTCCCCAACATTTCTGATGGACTCTTCTCTTATTTGTACTGACGTTTAGTGGGTTTTCATTTTTTTTCTTATTGGAATGCAATCTCTGAGCTGCAGGGGTTAATTCTTCTACAGGAGCTCTCCGCCCTCTTATGTACATTCTTCCTATTTAAGCTTTCGGTTCCTGCTCCTCCGTACCACAATGGCGTCTGCTGATCTGAGGGCCGAGCTGGACTGCTCCATCTGCCTGAGCCTCTATACAGATCCTGTATCCCTGAGATGTGGACACTACTTCTGCCGCTCGTGTATTGTGAGTGCGCTGGATGCACAGGAGGCAGCTGGAGTGTATTCCTGTCCTGACTGCAGAGCAGAATATCCGGAGCGTCCGGCCCTGGAGAAGAACAGGAAGCTGGGGAACATAGTGGAGCGTTTCTTATCTGCTCAGCCTGATATGGAGGAGACCAGGATCTTCTGTACTTACTGTACTAAGTCTCCTGTACCGGCTGTGAGGACATGTCTGCAGTGTGAAGCCTCGTTCTGTGGAGAACACTTGAGTAGACACAGTAAGTCATCAGAACATACTTTGGTTGAACCCACTGCTACCCCGAAGGAAAGAAAATGCTCCACACACGAGGAGGTGCTGAAATACTATTGTCCTATAGACGCCGCCTGTATCTGTGTGTCCTGCTGTCTGGTGGGAGAGCATGGGGGACATGACGTGGAGTTGCTGGACGTGGCCTCTGAGAAGGAGAAAGAGAAACTGAGGAAATATCTGGAGGAACTAAACCCACAAAAAGCTAAAATTCTGACGAAACTTCAGAATCTGCAGGATCGTCAGAGGAATATCCAGGAGAAGGCCTCTGATAAGAGGAAGAACGTCAGGAAGTTATTTATGGACATTAAGGAACAACTGGAAATGGCAGAAAAGAAAGCGCTGAGCGAGATCTCCAGGCAGGAGGAGAAGATTGTGTCCCAGATATCTGATCTGATCAAGAAGCTGGAAATAGAGGAGGACGAGCTGTCCAGGAAGATGCGTCACATGGAGGAGATGTGTCATGTCACCGACCCAATAAGACTCCTACAAGAAAGTGACATTACAGTATGTGGTCATGGAGATGATGAGGACACAGGGGGAGATGGTGGAGAGGGCAGGTCTGAGGATGGTCTGGATGAGGTTCTGATCTCACTGACCTTACACCGATCTATGAGGGATATTGTCACCAATGTCACATCAGAGCTTGGGCTCCATGTTTCAGACATATTGCTGGATGAGGACACTGCTCATAGATATGTGAAGATATCAGAAGATCTGAAAACAGCAACAGGAACAGAAGAACAGAACAGACCAGAATCACCAGGAAGGTTCCTGAATTGTCCCCAGGTGTTAAGCAGATGTGTCCTCTCCTCAGGAAGACATTACTGGGAGGTAGAGTGGAACCAGAAAGGAGGATGTGATATCGGACTGTCCTATCCCAGTATAGAAAGGAAAGGACAGCAGTCTAGTATTGGACTTAATGATAAATCTTGGTGTTTGTATATGTCTGGTGCAGGATGTGCAGTGTATCACCGCTCAGTCAGATCCCCCCTCAGTGTAGATACAACATGTCCTAGATTTGGGGTCTTCTTGGACTATGAGGCCGGGCGTCTGTCCTTCTATTGGCTGTGTGACCCCCATCAGACACTTACACACCTTCACCGCCTCCTTCTCTCAACCCCTACATGTTCTCTTCTGTGTGTGGGATGGAGCCTCTGTTAGAATAATAAGCTGAGGCCGATGCGTCCACGTCCCGTTATAATCTCCGCCTATAAGTCACTATATAGCGCTGTATGGGCGGAGCCTCCGATCACACAATGTATATGGCGGCTCTATGGGGGGGGTTACTGTACGATTATTTTATATTCCTTGGAGATCAGATCCAGAATCGATGCTTGAGACAAATGAAAAGTTACGTCGTCTGCACACGAGTTCGGGTGAACGCACATCAGATCCGCAGCGTATCCGCACCAATACCTGCAATGTGTGATTACGGTTTTTGGTGCGGATAAGATGCGGTTTTCCACTGAAAAGGGTGAAATCCGCAGCTAAAACCACAAACATAACTGACAGGCCGCAGATCTGGGAATCCGCACGGAAATAATCGGCGAAGTGTACGTGATCGGGGTAATCTCATACACTTTGCTGGTGCTGTAATTCCTTACGGTTTTTCCACATGGGAATTCGCCTGGAAAGACTGAGCGTATTCCGCAGCGTGCGCAGATGGCCTTCGGGTACAAGCGCACGGTGCGTATTACCTGCTGGTTTTCCAGAGTGAAATAATACCGCCTAAGCAGATGGGATTCTCAGTATCTCATCTACACGGAGCGGAAGTTTCCTGCGTCAGGAGTGACCTGCGGACCGGATCCGGAGATCTGCGGCCGGTGGATCGTCCGTGCGGATTTCTCCCTTTACAATGCAGAGGGGGAGATCTGGGGAAATCCGTGTCAGGATCTGCAGGTAACAGGTGTGGATCCTGGAGTTGAGATACACCGCCGAGTGCACGTACCTCATGGGGGCATCATTAACCCTTCCCCGTCCTCCACTGAGGTCGCTGTAGGGGCTTCTTTATGTTTCGGGGACACATTTGGGGAACATATAATTATTAATCAGCTTTTCCTATTTCTGTAGAGATGTGACAATGTGACGCTTCTTTCCGCACTATACGCGGCATTTGTTGTGTTTTTCCCTTTTTATGGAATAAATGTCTGACTACTTCTGTCCCATCAGAGTTGTCGGTCCTATCATCTGGATGTCTGTGGTCTCCTCCGCCATCATGTCTTTTATAACCGCAGGTAATGAGTTCTGCAATACACTGGATCTGTACAGCACCACCTGCTGTTCTTGTCCTTATTTTTGGCCAGACGCGCTGAGCTGGTCGCACGCGCTCAGTTTAAGGCGACATCTACACGACGAGGTGTCTTGGTCCCAACTCTATACATTGTGTTAGTGTGAGAACATACCGCGCGCTCCGTATTGTGCCGCCTATAGAGCTCCCATTGTTGTGCTCGCTGCCTGGACTCAGCACTTTTCTAACTATCCCCTGTAATGGTCGCCTTCCCTGCGGCGCAGCATGTCGGACGGCGCCCGCGCTACGTTACTGTCGGCCGCACTTCGCCATGTCTAGTGATTAATACTGTACGGTTTTCATGCACATTCTGTTCTGTTGTTAGCAGCATTATATGGCGGTGTATGTGGCTCGGGGTGCGGCTTTCTAATACTTCCCTCTCTGTGTCGCTGAACTATTGTAGAGCAGCCGCGCAGCGACCGCCTCACGTCCTGGAGGCACGAGGTTCCTGGCGCCTCTCAGTGTAACTGATGCTTTTCTTCCCTGGAGGGTTTTATTTTGTGATTCTCATTTTCATTTTTAGTTTTTCTGTTTGTCGTCCTGCAGAAAAGTGTTAGGAATACGCTATACCTGCCGTTACTTACTATATGTAGCAGAGCTGTATGTCTGTGTAGATGAACAGAGCTGTATGTCTGTGTATTTGAGCAGTGTATGCAGCAGAGCTGTTTGTGTAGTTGAGAAGTGTATGCAGCAGAGCTGTATGTCTGTGTAGTTAAGAAGTGTATGCAGCAGAGCTGTATATCTGTGTAGGTGAGCAGTGTATGCAGCAGAGCTGTATGTCTGTGTAGTTGAGCAGTGTCTGCAGCAGAGCTCTATGCCTGTGTAGTTGAGCGGTGTATGCAGCATAGCTGTATGTCTGTGTAGTTGAGCGGTGTATGCAGAAGAGATGTATATCTGTAGATAAGCAGTGTATGTAGCAGAGCTGTATGTCTGTAGATAAGCAGTGTATGTAGCAGAGCTGTATGTCTGTTTAGATGAGCAGTGTATGCAGCAGAGCTGTATGTCTGTGTAGATGAGCAGTGTATGCAGCAGAGCTGTATGTCTGTGTAGTTGAGCAGTGTATGCAGCAGAGCTGTATGTCTGTAGATAAGCAGTGTATGTAGCAGAGCTGTATGTCTGTGTAGTTGAGCAGTGTATGCAGCAGAGCTGTATGTCTGTGTAGTTGAGCAGTGTATGTAGCAGAGCTGTATGTCTGTAGATGAGCGGTGTATGCAGCAGAGCTGTATGTCTGTGTAGATGAGCAGTGTATGCAGCAGAGCTGTATGTCTGTGTAGTTGAGCAGTGCAGGGCCGGTGCAAGAATTTTTGCCGCCCTAGGCAAGATAAAAATTGCCACCCCCCTTATCAGATGATCTGCTTTTGGTAGGTTTTGAACTAATGGTGGTCTGTGGCTGACGCACTGTTATGGGGGGGATCTGTGGATGACGCACTGTTATGGGGGGTATCTGTGGATGACGCACTGTTATGGGGGGGATCTGTGGATGACGCACTGTTATGGGGGGGATCTGTGGATGACGCACTGTTATGGGAGGATCTGTGGATGACGCACTGTTATGGGGGGATCTGTGGATGACGCACTGTTATGGGGGGATCTGTGTATGACGCACTGTTATGGGAGGATCTGTGGATGACGCACTGTTATGGGAGGATCTGTGGATGACGCACTGTTATGGGGGATCTGTGGATGACGCACTTTTATGGGGGGGATCTGTGGATGACGCACTGTTATGGGAGGATCTGTGGATGACGCACTGTTATGGGAGGATCTGTGGATAACGCACTGTTATGGGGGGGATCTGTGGATGACGCACTGTTATGGGGGGATCTGTGGATGACGCACTGTTATGGGAGGATCTGTGGATGACGCACTGTTATGGGAGGATCTGTGGATGACGCACTGTTATGGGAGGATCTGTGGATGACGCACTGTTATGGGAGGATCTGTGGATGACGCACTGTTATGGAGGGGATCTGTAGATGACGCACTGTTATGGGGGGATCTGTGGATGACGCACTTTTATGTGGGGGATCTGTGGATGACGCACTGTTATGGGAGGATCTGTGGATGACGCACTGTTATGGGGGGATCTGTGGATGACGCACTGTTATGGGGGGGATCTGTGGATGACGCACTGTTATGGGGGGGATCTGTGGATGACGCACTGTTATGGGGGGGATCTGTGGATGACGCACTTTTATGGGGGGGATCTGTGGATGACGCACTGTTATGGGGGGATCTGTGGATGACGCACTGTTATGGGAGGATCTGTGGATGACGCACTGTTATGGGAGGATCTGTGGATGACGCACTGTTATGGGGGGATCTGTGGATGACGCACTGTTATGGGAGGGGATCTGTGTATGACGCACTGTTATGGGAGGATCTGTGGATGACACACTGTTATGGGGGGGATCTGAGGATGACACACTGTTATGGGAGGTTCTGTGGATAACGCACTGTTATGGGGGATCTGTGGATGACGCACTGTTATGGGAGGGATCTGTGGATGACGCACTGTTATGGGGGATCTGTGGATGACGCACTGTTATGGGAGGACCTGTGGATGACGCACTGTTATGGGAGGATCTGTGGATGACGCACTGTTATGGGGGGATCTGTGGATGACGCACTGTTATGGGGGGATCTGTGGATGACGCACTGTTATGGGTGGATCTGTGGATGACGCACTGTTACGGGGGGATTTGTGGATGACATTTATGTCATCCACAGATCCCCATAAGTGTCATCTACAGATCCCCCATCAGATGCATCAGTGTGGAGGGAGGAGGCGGAGACACTCATGGTGGGTGCAGTGATTCTACTCTAATACACCGGGCACCACTGCAGCTGTTAAGTACATTCAATCCGAATGGGTCCGCAATTACTGTACTGTACTTACTGTAGTACCTTATGTATAGCATTAAGACGGGGAAGATCGGCAGCTCCCTCGGTCATGCGCCGCTTGCCGCAGCTCCCTCCTCATGCGCCGCCTGCCTGCTTATCTCACTTTATGAATGAACAGGCGGCGCATGAGGAGGGAGCTGCGGCAGGCGGCGCATGACCGAGGGAGCTGCCGGTCTGCGCCATCTTAATGCTATACATAAGGTACTACAGTAAGTACGAAGATAAAAGGTAGTGGTTTTTGGAACCCTTTTTGCGGCGCTGCAAACAGGAAGCGGATTTTCATAAAATACTTTTTAGAGAATAAAGTAAAATAGCTTGTTTATTTTTTATGTCAACGCGTTTCAAGGGCGTCCAGCCCTCTTCGTCAGGATACTTTTATTGTCCTGACGAAGAGGGCTGGACGCCCTTGAAACGCGTTGACATAAAAAATAAACAAGCTATTTTACTTTATTCTCTAAAAAGTATTTTATGAAAATCCGCCTCCTGTTTCCAGCGCCGCAAAAAGGGTTCCAAAAACCACTACCTTTTATCTTCTCACTTTTTTCTTCTGTCACCTCCTGTTTCCAGCGCCGCAAAAAGGGTTCCAAAAACCACTACCTTTTATCTTCTCACTTTTTTCTTCTGTCACCTCTGGTGCAGAGAAAAATGAACCTTTGGCAGCAGTACAGGACCCCGCATGCTGGACGGGAGAATACCAGCACAAGCCTTCTACAGTTGTTGTGACTATACACAACAAAACACGGTAAGCGCTTCTTGTATACAGTGAACCTAGACCGTAAATACAGCCACACACACGAGGCGCGGCCTCCTGTCTCTTTTTCTCTCCTTTCCTTTATACTACAGTAAGTACAGTACAGTAATTGCGGACCCATTCGGATTGAATGTACTTAACAGCTGCGGGGCCTGGTGTATTAGAGTAGAGTCACTGCACCAGGCCCCGCCATGAGTGTCCCCGCCTCCTCCCTCCACACTGATACTTCGCTGGCTGCGCTGTGCAGCATAGCGGCCAGCGAAGTATCCGCAATTCCCTTTATAAGACGCACTTTTGGGGGGGAAAAAGTGCGTCTTATAAGGCAAAAAATACAGTAAATAATAAACATATTGCATTGTCTACTGACTACTTACCTCCAGGACAATAGGATGAGCTGGTCTCTGGCTGCAGTTTGGCTCTTGGTCTGGCTCTGGGGACTGGAGACAAACACGGTACGTACACCATTCACCAATGTCGCCCTGGGGTCCTGGGGTAGAAGAAAGCAGCTGCACCTGCAGGCTGCACTCCAATCCAGGTAGGAGCCCACTTCTGTTCTATCCCAGAAGGAGAAGGCACTGCCGCTGCTGCCACACTGGGGGTCGGGGGAAGCAAATTGCTGGTGTTGGACCGTGGCCGCTGCTGGCTGCTCGGCTGCTTGCTGCTCAGTGTGCGGCCTTCTCTTCCTCCTTCGCTCCACCCCTCTCTCTGCGTCACGTGCTCAAGGGTGGGAGGGGTCAGGGGGTTCAGATCAAGATTATTCAGGCCAGGGCGGCAGAGCTCCGCCTCCGCTCCCCACCCTCAGCAGCCTGAAGCCAGCAGCCAGGTAAGCTAGCAGCAGTTAGTCACTCAGACCACCAGAGAGACAGACAGCACAGCGGTGTCAGACTGTTATTGTCACTGTCAGTGACAGACTGTCTCTCTGGTCCGCCTGCTGCGCCGGTGCGCCCCCGCCCCACCCCCACGGCTTCACTGAGGCAGGTGGCAGCGGCTCAGCCTTTGCCCCGATTCTCCTCCGACATGTCAGACAGCACAGAGACAGAGCAGACACAGACAGCAGGCGCAGGCAGGCAGTGTTTGCAGCAGAGCTGTATGTCTGTATAGTTGAAAAGTATATGGAGCGGAGTTGTATGTTTGTGTAGTGTAGCCGGGTATGTAGCAGAGCTGTATGTCTGTGTAGGTGAGCAGTGTATGTAACAGAGCTGTATGTCTGTGTAGTTGAGCAGTGTATGGAGCAGAGCTGTATGTCTGTGTAGTTGAGCAGTGTATGTAGCAGAGCTGTATGTCTGTGTAGTTGAGCAGTGTATGGAGCAGAGCTGTATGTCTGTGTAGTTGAGCAGTGTATGGAGCAGAGCTGTATGTCTGTGTAGTTGAGCAGTGTATGGAGCAGAGCTGTATGCCTGTGTAGAGCTGCAGTGACGGGTTTGGGTTCCTTCCACAGGTATCGGGGCTTGCCTTCTACGGAAGCCTGTGAGACCCAGGCCCCGATATTCCACTGGTAATTAATACACTGACAGGCAATGCATTACTATACACATGTATTGTAATGCATTGTAGAGGGGAGCAGACCCCAAAAGCTGAAGTCCGACAGTGGGACAAAAGGAAAAAGGGGGAAAAAAAGTAAAAAAAAAAAGCATTTTCATAATAAAAATATAAAAGTTTGAAGCAAAAAAAATAGCCTCTTTTACATAATAAACAAAAATAAAATTGTAAAAAAGAGAAAAACAGACATATTTGATATCGCCGCGTCCATAATGACCGGCTCTATAAAAATATCACATGGCCTATCCTGTCAAATGAACGTGAAAGGTGCGAGGTATAATAGATGCATTGTGTACAGATATATAGTATATACAGCAGTGTACTGATATGTGAGGTATGAGGTATAATAGATGCAGTGTACAGATATATAGTATATACAGCAGTGTACTGATATGTGAGGTACAAGGTATAATAGATACAGTGTGTGTAGATATATAGTATATACAGAAGTCTACTGATATGTGAAGTACGAGGTATAATAGATGCAGTGTGTACAGATATATAGTATATACAGCAGTGTACTGATATGTGAGGTACAAGGTATATGTCACGGATGGTGTACAGGAAACAAGATGATACAAATAACAAATGATGACTCACTGGATCCACAACTAAGGAACAAAAAGGGAGACCCCTGCAATCGACCTGCCGCTCTCCCTTATTGCTCAGCCTATGCGACCACTCTAAAGGTGAATGGGCGCATATCCACGTACCTCGGCTATCTTAACCTAAAGGCCCTACAATAGTGAGGGGACACGACCACCGGCTCCCTACACAGACACGGAGGGAGTCAGGGTCACCTGGATCCAGACAACAGAAAATCATTAATACTAAAACAGCACTTATCTGCAGACGACTGTGAACTGCGAACTGGTAGCAGGAGCTGGGAGCTGAAGACAGCATGTACACTCATTCCAGGAAGTTGTATCAGCCACACCCAACTACCTTATGGGGGAGAATATAAAGGGAGGTAATGAGTCTGACTGCATGACAGCTGAGATAGCCTAACGAGGTGAGGAACAGAAACCAAAACAAAGAAACTCAAGGGGGAGGATCTGAACAGCTCCTGTCAGAGCTTCTCAGCTGTCTGCTTGTGACAGTATAATAGATGCAGTGTGTACAGATATATAGTATATACAGCAGTGTACTGATATATGAGGTACGAGGTATAATAGATGCAGTGTGTACAGGTATATAGTATATACAGCAGTGTACTGATATGTGAGGTATGAGGTATGATAGATGCAGTGTGTGCAGATATATAGTATATACAGCAGTGTACTGATATGTGAGGTACGAGGTATAATAGATGCAGTGTACAGATATATAGTATATACAGCAGTGTACTGATATGTGAGGTGCGAGGTATAATAGATGCAGTGTACAGATATATAGTATATACAGCAGTGTACTGATATGTGAGGTACAAGGTATAATAGATACAGTGTGTGTAGATATATAGTATATACAGAAGTCTACTGATATGTGAAGTACGAGGTATAATAGATGCAGTGTGTACAGATATATAGTATATACAGCAGTGTACTGATATGTGAGGTACAAGGTATAATAGATGCAGTGTGTACAGATATATAGTATATACAGCAGTGTACTGATATGTGAGGTACGAGGTATAATAGATGCAGTGTGTACAGATATATAGTATATACAGCAGTGTACTGATATATGAGGTACGAGGTATAATAGATGCAGTGTGTACAGGTATATAGTATATACAGCAGTGTACTGATATGTGAGGTATGAGGTATGATAGATGCAGTGTGTGCAGATATATAGTATATACAGCAGTGTACTGATATGTGAGGTACGAGGTATAATAGATGCAGTGTACAGATATATAGTATATACAGCAGTGTACTGATATGTGAGGTGCGAGGTATAATAGATGCAGTGTACAGATATATAGTATATACAGCAGTGTACTGATATGTGAAGTACGAGGTATAATAGATGCAGTGTGTACAGATATATAGTATATACAGCAGTGTACTGATATGTGAAGTACAAGGTATAATAGATGCAGTGTGTACAGATATATAGTATATACAGCAGTGTACTGATATATGAGGTACGAGGTATAATAGATGCAGTGTGTACAGGTATATAGTATATACAGCAGTGTACTGATATGTGAGGTATGAGGTATAATAGATGCAGTGTACAGATATATAGTATATACAGCAGTGTACTGATATGTGAGGTACGAGGTATAATAGATGCAGTGTACAGATATATAGTATATACAGCAGTGTACTGATATGTGAGGTACGAGGTATAATAGATGCGGTGTGTACAGGTATATAGTATATACAGCAGTGTACTGATATGTGAGGTACGAGGTATAATAGATGCAGTGTGTACAGATATATACAGCTGTGTACTGATATGTGAAGTACGAGGTATAATAGATGCAGTGTGTACAGATATATAGTATATACAGCAGTGTACTGATATGTGAGGTACAAGGTATAATAGATGCAGTGTGTGTACAGATATATAGTATATACAGCAGTGTACTGATATGTGAGGTATGAGGTATGATAGATGCAGTGTGTGCAGATATATAGTATATACAGCAGTGTACTGATATGTGAGGTACGAGGTATAATAGATGCAGTGTACAGATATATAGTATATACAGCAGTGTACTGATATGTGAGGTACGAGGTATAATAGATGCGGTGTGTACAGGTATATAGTATATACAGCAGTGTACTGATATGTGAGGTACGAGGTATAATAGATGCAGTGTGTACAGATATATACAGCTGTGTACTGATATGTGAGGTACGAGGTATAATAGATGCAGTGTGTACAGATATACAGTATATACAGCAGTGTACTGATATGTGAGGTATGAGGTATGATAGATGCAGTGTGTGCAGATATATAGTATATACAGCAGTGTACTGATATGTGAGGTACGAGGTATAATAGATGCAGTGTGTACAGATATATAGTATATACAGCAGTCTACTGATATGTGAGGTACGAGGTATAATAGATACAGTGTGTACAGATATATAGTATATACAGCAGTGTACTGATATGTGAGGTACGAGGTATAATAGATGCAGTGTGTACAGATATATAGTATATACAGCAGTGTACTGATATGTGAGGTACGAGGTGTAATAGATGCAGTGTGTACAGATATATAGTATATACAGCAGTGTACTGATATGTGAGGTACGAGGTATAATAGATGCAGTGTGTACAGATATATAGTATATACAGCAGTGTACTGATATGTGAGGTACGAGGTATAATAGATGCAGTGTGTACAGATATATAGTATATACAGCAGTGTACAGATATGTTGGTAAGGCTGAAGTTCAGCCTGCATTTGTGGGAGGGGCTTGAGCCTTTATAAGTCCCCTCTTCCCTCACCTTAGTAGGCGTTCCGGTTCATGGATATTTAGTTTTCGATTGTGACGTGTGACTTCTTGTTCCTCCGGCCGCCTCACGCAAGATCTTCACTTCAAGTGGGTAAGTGGGGGTCAGTATTACTTAGCAGAGGACAGCGGCAGTCCAGCTCCTTACCGACGCTTCATTCGGCAGGTGCTTTCCAGCGTGGAACGCACGTGCTTCCTGTTCCTGGTCGCCGGCCGATCTCCTTACCTTCCTGGCGGCTGGCGGCGCGGCGGCGGCGCGCGTTCCACGGTGGAGCACGCGCGGCCTTCGCTACACTGGGGGGGGGGGGCGGGGATGGGTGGCCGTGGTTGGCCGGCTCCTTCTGGCACGGGGACGGCGCGCGGAGGCGTGCGTTCCAGGATGGAGCGCACGTGCCTTCCGGCGCATAAGGGATGTGTCACTTACCCCCTGGCCGGGCTCCGTGGCTGCTGTGTCGGCTTGCGTTCCACGGTAGAGCGCAGGCGCACAGGCAGCCAGGCCTAAGCGAGGGGGGGGGGGGTTAGCTGGCACAGGTCGGTGGTTCTTCTGTAAATCTTGCTCCTCATACATTTTACATAGGTCACTATTCCACCAATGGGTCCCGCTACAGTTCTTCCACTTGTTAAACCGCACAAGCTAGTAGCCAGACTGCTGCCACACATCAATTCATAGGGGACATGGGATCTCCAGGTCACTGCGCGGCCCTGGCCTTCGCTAGTGGTGGGCCCCCTGGACATGAGCACCTGTCCGGGGGGAGCGGCGTGCGTCCCTAGGGGAGCTGCCTGCTAACAACTCCAGTTCCGCTCCGGGGAAGGGGGTTTGCTCGGCCTCCACAAGGTCCTTGGCTGCAGACCGCTATCCCATGGCATTGTAACGAAAAAAAAACAAAAAAAATACGGATTTAACCCCTTAACCCCTTAAGGACACAGCCTTATTTCACCTTAAGGACCAGGCCATTTTTTGCAAATCTGACCAGTGTCACTTTAAGTGCTCATAACTTTAAAACACTTTAACTTATCCAGGCTGTTCTGAGATTGTTTTTTCGTCACATATTGTACTTCATGACACTGGTAAAATGAAGTCAAAAAAATTAATTTTTTTGCATAAAAAAATACCTAATTTACCCAAAATTTGGAAAAATTTGCAAATTTCAAAGTTTCAGTTTCTCTACTTCTGTAATACATAGTAATACCCCCAAAAATTGTGATGACTTTACATTCCCCATATGTCTACTTCATGTTTGAATTATTTTGGGAATGATATTTTATTTTTTGGGGATGTTACAAGGCTTAGAAGTTTAGAAGCAAATCTTGAAATTTTTCAGAAATTTACAAAAACCTAATTTTTAGGGACCACTACAGCTCTGAAGTCACTTTGCGAGGCTTACATAATAGAAACCGCCCAAAAATGACCCCATTCTATAAACTACACCCCTCAAGGTATTCAAAACTGATTTTACAAACTTTGTTAACCCTTTAGGCGTTGCACAAGAGTTATTGGCAAATGGGGATGAAATTTTTCGAATTTCATTTTTTTGCCAAATTTTCCATTTTAACCCATTTTTTCCACTAACAAAGCAAGGGTTAACAGCCAAACAAGACTGTATCTTTATTGCCCTGACTCTGCCGTTTACAGAAACACCCCATATGTGGCCGTAAACTACTGTACGGCCACACAGCGGGGCGTAGAGTGAAAGGTGCGCCGTATGGTTTTTGGAAGCCAGATTTTGCTGGACTGGTTTTTTGACACCATGTCCCATTTGAAGCCCCCCTGATGCACCCCTAGAGCAGAAACTCCTTAAAAGTGACCCCATCTAAGAAACTACACCCCTCAAGGTATTCAAAACTGATTTTACAAACTTTGTTAACTCTTTAGGTGTTGCACAAGATTTTATGGAAAATAGAGGTACAATTTCAAAATTTCACTTTTTTGGCAGATTTTCCATTTTAATATTTTTTTTCCAGTTACAAAGCAAGGGTTGACAGCCAAACAAAACTCATTATTTATGGCCCTAATTCTGTAGTTTACAGAAACACCCCATATGTGGCCGTAAACTACTATACGGCCACACAGCGGGGCATAGAGTGAAAGGTGCGCCGTATGGTTTTTGGAAGCCAGATTTTGCTGGACTGGTTTTTTGACACCATGTCCCATTTGAAGCCCCCCAGATGCCCCCCTAGAGTAAAAACTCCATAAAAGTGACCCCATCTAAGAAACTACACCCCTCAAGGTATTTAAAACTGATTTTAGAAACTTTGTTAACCCTTTAGGTGTTGCACAAGATTTAATGGAAAATAGAGATACAATTTCAAAATTTCACTTTTTTGGCAGATTTTCCATTTTAATATTTTTTTTCCAGTTACAAAGCAAGGGTTAACAGCCAAATAAAACTCATTATTTATGGCCCTAATTCTGTAGTTTACAGAAACACTCCATATGTGGCCGTAAACTGCTGTACGGCCACACAGCGGGGCGTAGAGTGAAAGGTGCGCCGTATGGTTTTTGGAAGCCAGATTTTGCTGGACTGGTTTTTTTACACCATGTCCCATTTGAAGCCACCCTGATGCACCCCTAGAGTAGAAACTCCAAAAAAGTGACCCCATTTTAGAAACTACGGGATAGGGTGGCAGTTTTGTTGGTACTAGTTTAGGGTACATATGATTTTCGGTTGCTCTATATTACACTTTTAGTGCGGCAAGGTAACAAGATATCGCTTTTTTGACACTTTTTTTTTTTTGTTATTTACAACATTCATCTGATAGGTTAGATCATGTGGTAATTTTATAGAGCAGGTTGTCACGGACGCGGTGATACCTAATATGTATACAATTTTTTTTATTTATGTAAGTTTTATACAATGACTTCATTTTTAGTTTTTTCAGTTTTTGGGCGATTATCTTAAGTAGGGTCTCATTTTTTGCGGGATGAGATGACGGTTTGATTGGCACTATTTTGGGGTGCATATGACTTTTTGATCGCTTGCTATTACACTTTTTGTGACGTAAGATGACAAAAAATGGCCTTTTTACACCGTTTTTATTTTTATTTTTTTACGGTGGTCACCTGAGGGGTTAGGTCATGTGATATTTTTATAGAGCCGGTCGATATGGACGCGGCGATACCTAATATGCATACTTTATTTTTATTTATGTAAGTTTTACACAATGATTTCATTTTTGAAACAAAAAAAAATCATGTTTTAGTGTTTCCATAGTCTAAGAGCCATAGTTTTTTCAGTTTTTCGGCGATTATCTTGGGTAGGGTATGATTTTTGCGGGATGAGATGACGGTTTGATTGGTACTATTTTGGCGTACATGCAACTTTTTTGATCACTTTTATTACCTTTTTTGGGAAGTAAGGTGGGCAAAATTTCAATTTTCTCATAGTTTTTATTTTTATTTTTTTATGGCGTTCACCGTGCGGGGAAAGTAACATGACCGTTTTATAGATCAGGTCGTTACAGACGCGGCAATACCTAATATGTGTAGTGTATTTGATTTTTTACATTTTTATTCAGTGATAAAAAAATAAAAAAATTCTTAACTTTTTTCACTTTTTTTTACATTTTTTTTGACCCAGACCCACTTGGTTCTTGAAGATCCAGTGGGTCTGATGTCTGTATAATACAGTACAGTACAATATATATTGTACTGTACTGTATTTTACTTACACTGAACAGATCTATGCTTTTAGCATAGATCTGTTCAGCACCATGGACAGCAGGACGCCTGAGCAGGCGTCCTGTTGCCATGGGAACCTTCCCCATCTGCCACAACTTCGCAGACGGGGAAGGGTGAGCACGGGGCTGCGGGAGGCTGTCGGGGGGCTCTCTCCCTCTCCATCGGGGGGCTGCAAAGGCACAGCAGCCCCCCGATGGGAGAGGGAGGGAGCTCCCTGACCAATGACAGATAACCTTTTCCATACTGTGGTCCGTACGGACCGCGGTATGGAAAGGGTTAAACGGCTGACATCTGCACCGATGTCAGCCGTTTATACCAGGGTGTCAGCAATGTGCTGACACCCTGGTATAACCACTAGAAGCCAACGATCATTCAAGGGGAGGCGGGCGGGGGATCGCGATCCCGCCTGCCGCACCGCCCGCCTCCCGCACCGCCTGCGACACCCCCCCCTGCACCTCCCACCCACATAAATCATGCAGGGGTGCAGGGGGGTGCAAATCAGCATTTTGGGCATTTTAAAAGTTTCTGATCCCCGCGGTCAGGGACCGCGGGGATCAGACCTGCGGTTTGCGGCGATCGCCGATACGGGGGGGTCACATGACCCCCCCTGGCGTTATGACAGGATGCCGGCTGAATGATTTCAGCCGGCATCCCGTTGCGATTAACCCCTGCGGCGCCGGAATGCCTATTTAAAGTTAGGATGTACCGGTACGCCCTGAGTCCTTAAGGACTCGGGAAATAGGGCGTACCGGTACGCCCTGCGTCCTTAAGGGTTCAAGGACTCAGCCCTATTTCACCTTAAGGACTTGGCCATTTTTTGCAAATCTGACCAGTGTCATTTTAAGTGCTGATAACTTTAAAATGCTTTGACTTATCCAGGCCGTTCTGAGATTGTTTTTTCGTCACATATTGTACTTCATGACACTGCTAAAATTGGGTCAAAAAAGTTAATTTTTTTGCATAAAAAAATACCATATTTACAAAAAAAATTGAAAAATTAGCAAATTTCAAATTTTCAGTTTCTCTACTTCTGTAATACATAGTAATACCCCCAAAAATTGTGATGACTTTACATTCCCCATATGTCTACTTCATGTTTGTAGCATTTTGGGAATGATATTTTATTTTTTGGGGATGTTACAAGGCTTAGAAGTTTAGAAGCAAATCTTGAAATTTTTCAGAAATTTACAAAAAAACAATTTTTAGGGACCACTACAGGTCTAAAGTCACTTTGCGAGGCTTACATAATAGAAACCGCCCAAAAATGACCCCATTCTATAAACTACACCCCTCAAGGTATTCAAAACTGATTTTACAAACTTCGTTAACCCTTTAGGTGCTGCACAAGAGTTATTGGCAAATGGGGATGAAATTTGAGAATTTCATTTTTTTGCCTAATTTTCCATTTTAACCCATTTTTTACACTAGCAAAGCAAGGGTTAACAGCCAAACAAGACTGTATCTTTATTGCCCTGACTCTGCCGTTTACAGAAACACCCCATATGTGGCCGTAAACTACTGTACGGCCGCACAGCAGGGCGTAGAGTGAAAGGTGCGCGGTTTGGTTTTTGGAAGCCAGATTTTGCTGGACTGTTTTTTTTACACCATGTCCCATTTGAAGCCCCCCTGATGCACCCCTAGAGTAGAAACTCCATAAAAGTGACCCCATCTAAGAAACTACACCCCTCAAGGTATTCAAAACTGATTTTACAAACTTTGTTAACCCTTTAGGTGTTGCACAAGATTTAATGGAAAATAGAGATACAATTTCAAAATTTCACTTTTTTGGCAGATTTTCCATTTTAATATTTTTTTTCCAGTTACAAAGCAAGGGTTAACAGCCAAACAAAACTCAATATTTATGGCCCTGATTCTGTAGTTTACAGAAACACCCCATATGTGGTCGTAAACCGCTGTACGGGTTTTTTTTACACCGTTTTTATTTTTATTTTTTTACGGTGGTCACCTGAGGGGTTAGGTCATGTGATATTTTTATAGAGCCAGTCGATACGGACGCGGCGATACCTAATATGTATACTTTTATTTATTTATTTAAGTTTTACACAATGATTTCATTTTTGAAACAAAAAAAATCATGTTTTAGTGTTTCCATAGTCTAAGAGCCATAGTTTTTTCAGTTTTTTGGCGATTATCTTGGGTAGGGTATGATTTTTGCGGGACGAGATGACGGTTTGATTGGTACTATTTTGGCGTACATGCAACTTTTTTGATCACTTTTATTACCTTTTTTGGGAAGTAAGGTGGTGCGGGGAAAGTAACATGACCGTTTTATAGATCAGGTCGTTACGGACGCGGCGATACCAAACATGTGTAGGGAATTATATTTTTTTCATTTTTAATCAGTGATAAATGTGTTTTTTCATTTTTACTTTTTTTTCACTTTTTTTTTGACCCAGACCCACTTGGTTCTTGAAGATCCAATGGGTCTGATGTCTGTATAATACAGTACAGTACACCATATAGTGTTTTGTACTGTATTTTACTTACTCTTTGTCTGAACAGATCTCTGCCTTTAGCACAGATCTGTTCAGCACCATGGACAGCAGGATGCCTGAGACGGCGTCCTGTTGCCATGGGAACCTTCCCCGTCTGCTCAGTACTGGTCAGAACTTCGCAGACGGGGAAGGGTAAGGACGGGTCTGTCGGGGGGCTCTCTGGGGGCTCTCTCCCTCTCCATCGGGGGGCTGCAAAGGCACAGCAGCCCCCCGATGGGAGAGGGAGGGACCTCCCTCTTACTGTTAACTTTTTCTATACAGCGGTCCGTACGCATGCGATGTCAGCCGTTTATACCAGGGTGTCAGCAATGTGCTGACACCCTGGTATACCCACTGTACACCAACGATTATTTAAGGGGAGGCGGGCGGGGGATCGCGATCCCGCCTGCCGCACCGCCCCCACCGCCCGATTTCAGCCGGCATCCTGTTCCGATTAACCCCTGCGGCGCCGGCATAACGATTTAAAGTTAGGACGTACCAGTACGCCCTGAGTCCTTAAGGACTCGGGAAATAGGGCGTACCGGTACGCCCTGCGTCCTTAAGGGGTTAAGAGAAAAAAAATAAATAAAGAACCCGTATTTGTGGGGAAAAAACAACTTATAAAAACAAATAAAAAAAATAATTTTTAAAAACAGGGAAACCCAGTTCAGAGATGCTCCTTTATTAACCACCAGGGTGGCTATCCTGTGCAGGACTCGCCCTGCTTCATTCGCACTTTCTGGCACCTGGTCACGCCCAGGATTGTCTTGTCTTCCTGGTTCGCCCAGGCCACTGTTGTCATCATGTCATAGCCACTTAGTTTGTCTTCAGGGCGCTGTCGGGGGTCTTGTCACAGTTCTTGTCTTGTCACATTGTCTCCCCTGGTTCGCCTAGGGCACGGTACATCCCTGGTACGCCCAGGTCTTCATGTTTTCTTCTCTAACACATGGGTTTCACGCACCTGTCCGCTGACTTATCCGGGTTGTTTTTCTAAGGGGCCATCCTTCGGCTGCTCTCCTGGTCGTTCTTCGCTTTCCATGGCTCTAAGGTTCACCATGTCAGTCTGCCGCCCTTTGCGGGCCGCTGCTACGCGCAGCCTCTATCTCATGGCTACGCGCTTTCTCTTCTTTCAACCGCCTGGTACGCTCAGGCGGCCTTCTCCGGTCAAGTATCCGGTCCGATACGCTCAGATGGTTACTTGGCCTAGGGGTGCGCCCCATCCTGGCCAGTTCGCCTGGTTCTAACAGGTATGGGGTCACCCGTTTTTTCAGCACTTTCAAATTTTCGCCTGTTACTTTTATTTTCAGGGTTTTCCTATTTTTCGTTCCTATCAGTCCTATACAGGTAAGTTCGCACTGACTCAGTCGGTGTACCTGTCAGATCTATGTCACGTTTTTAATTTGTCCCTTCGTCTGTCCGGCTAGGTCAGGTTCTACTAAGCCGTGTTACGGGTTCTTATTCCGGTACATGTTTCGCTATCGTGCACCACTTCTAATACCGTTCCGTCATCACCCTCTCGTTTTTTGTTTTTTTTTTCCCTTTATTTGTCATGCCTTTTGTTTTCAAACAGCGCTGCTATGTCTCAAGCTTCGGATATGGATGACAGCCTGTCTGTCTCCGGGTCGGTCATGTCAGGCCAGACGGGTCCATTATCCCTTCGGAGTTGGACCATACCAAAGCTTTTGGCAGAGCTGAACCGAAGAGGCCACCGCAAGGAAGGCAGAGCTGTACAAGCTTCTCATGACCAACTCCAGCACTTCGGCAGTGCAGCAGGAGACGTCCTCCATCCAGTTATCACTAGTACAGCTACAATCGACCCTAAACTCCTTGGTCGACTCGGTAGCAGACATCCGGGCAAGGGTATCGGAGCTGGAATCCCGGCCACCCATGGCGCCCCCGTCACCCGTCCCGCTGATTGCACCATCCACATCGGGTTGGCTGGCTCCAGGTATGCCCAGACCCATTCCCCAGGTGTCCCCCTCACACTTCATTCCCGACAACCTCAAGAGGGACATTCTGGCAGGGAAGGATGTTAATCTGGCGTCGATCCTCATTGCCGCTCAAGATGTGCCCGAGAACAGGGTCATTAACTGTGGGGATGTGTCTGTGGTCCTCAGGGCCAAGGACTCGCGGCTTAACCGCAAGTTGACGATCCCCGAGTTTGTCTTGGCTTTCAGCCTGTTCAGAGACACTATCTGCACCGCACAGTCGGAGAGGAGAGAAGAGCTGGACAGCTACTTATAACTGGTCACTGACCTGGGTCACAAGTATGGTGGTTCGGCCTTCTACGACTACCATCGTTCCTTCTCGGCTAAGGCGGCGGCAGCGTTGGCACAATTCCAGTATGTCACCAGCTGGTCCTTAATTGACACGGAGCTCTTCTGTCGTCACTTCGCTTGCCTCAGAGCACCCAACTGTGCGACGTGTCAATCCATTTTCCACTCATCTGAATGGTGCCCGAATAGCACCCATCCATCTCAGGACAGGGCCCTCCCGGGAACCTCCGGGTCTCTACCGTCTAACCCCTCCACTGACAAACTGGGCAGACCCATTGTCTACTTGGGAAGAAGCCAAGTCTGCAATAATTTCAACTCAGGAGGGTGCTCTTATGCCAGCTGCAGATCCCTCCACGTCTGCTCCCTGTGCTTCAGGGCCCATCCGCGGTCCGCCTGCCCCAAAAAGTCTGCTAAAGGGTCCTGACTAGCCGACGTCAACGTGGACCTCTTGGCGGCTCTCCTTCAGGATCACCATGATCAGGACTTCGTGGCGTTCCTGTTGGCAGACTTCCGGCAGGGGTTCCACACAGGGCTCATCACGCTGCCACAGGTTCCCTGGGAAGGCAGGAATCTGCTGTCCGCCACCCTGGACCCTCCAGCAACTAGCGAGTTGCTCCAGTCTGAGGTGGCTAAAGGGTTTCTCATAGGCCCTTTCCCACTCATCCACTGATTTATGACCTGTCCGCCCCTCATGTTTCCGGAATTCCTAGCCTCAATTCCCTGATTCCCTCTGAGGAATTTTCCATGCGTTACTCCTCAGTGGACGACGCAATTCAGGCCATCCTGTTGCATGGTAGGGGCGCTTGGTTGGCAAAGGTTGACATCGCCAATGCGTTCAAGCTCCTTCCCATCCAACCTCAGTTGTGGCAGTTCTAGGGCATCGAGTGGGCCGGTCGGTATTTTTTTGCCAACAGACTCACGTTTGGATCCAAGAGTAGCCCCTGGTTATTCGACCAACTGGCCAAATCGCTAAATTGGATCTTGGTCCATCACGGTGGCCTCCGGTCAGTCATCCACTACCTCGATGACTTTCTGGTCGTGGAAGACTCGCAGGGCGGGTCTGGCATTCTCACCATCCTCCTGGAGATGTTCGCCAGTCTGGCTGTTCTGGTCGCGGAGTCCAAGACGGAGGGTCCCGCCACGAGGGTCTCATTCCTGGGCATCGTCCTGGATTCGGTTCTATTGCAGGCCAGCCTCCCGGAAGAGAAACTCGCTCAGTGTCGGGAGGTCATTTCCCAGGCGGCTTCCACGGGGTGCCTCACTAGAGTCGAGTTGCAATCTCTTCTGGGCCAGCTCAATTTTGCCTCTAGGATCATGCCCCAGGGGAGGACTTTCGTGTCGAGGCTGCTCCAGCTTCTTCCCTCAGCGCCCGAGCAGAACAGCGTCATCCGGTTGGACGGCCAGGCCATGGCAGACCTGGCCATGTGGGAATTGTTCCTGTCCCGATGGAACGGCGTCTCCTTCTTTGTGTCTCCGTGGTCACCCTCCTGCCCGACTATTTTTTCAGACGCCGCTGCATCCTGCGGTTACGCGGCCATTTGGGGTCCCCATTGGCTAGCTGACCGTTGGCCCATTTCAGTCCTAGAGGATGCCGAGTCCATCCGCACCTCCTCCCTGTTGGAGTTATACCCCATTGTCGCAGCTGCTCAGGCATGGGGTCACCTCTGGGCTAACTTACCGGTGATGTTCGTGACAGACAATCGGGCCTTGGTCGACATCTTGGCCAAGGGCAAGGCACTCAGATGTAGAGAAGAGCGG